>NW_024349796.1:16818899-16904313 GCF_902729225.1 Pteropus medius | reverse complement strand
GTGAAACCTCTTTGGAATGTGATTATTAGCATTTAACTTTTATTATAAGCATGGTCTAAGGTTTTATAGTCTAAAGCTTATATTCTTTAAATTGTCTAAATGATAATGTTTGTCTATATGGGGGATGGGGCCACTGCCATGCCGAGAACTTTCTCTCTTTCTCTCCAGAAATAATCAGGAAGCATCCTGGAAGCATCTGGGCTCAGACGCCCCTGTCATTTAAATAAAAGGCTATTTCCCTCGGACATACACCTATCCTCACCGTTACGCTATCCCGGATGACGGACGTTCACACGATCCGACCGCATCAGCCACCTCAGAGACTGTCACGCAGACGCCGCGTTCATTCTCCTCCGGCGAAAGAAAGGATGTTTTTGGTATCGACGTGGTATCCAGGTTACCTCCAGGAGCCACTTTAGAGCCGAGATCCAGAGACGGCAGAGCTGGGGCGTCGTTTCTCCCTTCGCCCCCCACCTCCCATCTTCCTTTATTCCTCGGCATTGTCAGACGGCTCCCTCCGCTCAGACGGCAGGACCGGCCTGAATGACACCGAGCCGCGCCTTCGGCAGCCATCTCTCCAGTTCAATGACGGTGCTTTCTCGGGCTAATTAGCGTTCCTCAGAGCCCGAGCGCTTCGAGTGACAGGTAACCATGGAGAGTCACACTCCTGTGGATGATGGCAGGAATCTCGCTTGGCTTTCTAATTAAAAATTAGAAAAGCCTTAAAGAAAAAGCTTAGCATTTACGGATGTCTGCTGTTAGCCCTAGGTTGCCATGCTGGAAAGAATAACGAAGACTGATTGGGGAAAAAAAAAAAAAAAAGAAAACAAAGTGTTTCGTCCATTTCCTAAGGGACAGAGAAAAAGGCCGGGATAGGCAGATACAGGAGACGTGTGTACCGTGCTCCCCAAAAGCGTACCCACAAAAGGAAGACACAAAAGGCATGATCATCTGTTCCTGGCCGTCCATTTAGACGACAATGCCCTCCCTTCAAAATCCGAGAAATAATATCATATTTTCAAACAACAGGGGCTTCGCTGTCACTTAGAAAGCATTAGAATTAGGATTTTGGAATAACATGGAGTTAATGCTGAATAATACATATTTGGTAAATGTTGACTGTTGACGATAAGTGTGATTACAAAATAAAAAGGTATTAAGAACCTATTTCAACCCTCGGAAACGCTGGGGAAATCTCCTGATTACACAAATGTTGGATCCGATCTTGGGAATTGATGTCAGCAGGCAATAGCCTATCTTTCCAGCAAAGTGAGTTTTCTAAGTAGGGCAGGGTGGAGATTTAAATATTGTCACTTTAGCTTGGAAGCCTAGATCAGAGAAAAAGAAATGAACAAGAATTTTATAACACTTTAAGGACATGTCAGGCTAATATTCCTATTCACAGATAAGTAAGTGAGTCATTTGGGTAGTAGGAGTCCATTTTAATTTTCCCCGAACTAATAGAAAACTATTTTCTTTCGGTTCTGTTCATTGCACAAAAATTTTAATTTTAACATGCCTCTCCCTTTCCTGTTTTTACCCCAAAGCAAGATTATTGTAAAAACCTTCTGCTGTTATTTCTGGCCAGCAGAGAGCCAGGAAGGGCTTACGGTCATGGGCGAATGCTTATTCTCATGTCTTATTTCAACCCATTCCCAGTCTTATATCAACCGAGGGAGCGGGGAATGTGCGAACGAAGCATCAGCGAATTCTTCACTGTGACTTCAGAATAATTTCTTCTATGAAAAGAATTCACTAAAAAGACAGGATGATAAAATCATTTGCATTATTCTGTAGACATACTTTTCTTGGGTTCACATTCTAAAAATTAGGATTTTCCTTCTAAGGTATAGATTGAAGGAAGGAACAAATTTTAATTCCAAAAGACTGTCCCCGCAGTATGTGAGCAATGGACACTGTTCGTTGTCCACCAAGCAATGTTTTAAATTCTCTATTTATTTGAATGTTCTTTCTTAATAAGCATAATTCCTTAACTTTCCACTTTCCCACAAAAATTTTCCAGAAAACAGATTCCCCTCCACCCCAAAGTTCATAAATCTGGCCTCAATCAATTTAACTTGCTACTTAGAATGGACTTAATTTGAAAATACAAAGAAAGATTCTATCCCAAGAACCTCAAAAATTGTTTTTATTTTTCCCCCTGAAATTCTCCAACATCCAGGAGAATTCTTCTAACGAGAGTAAGATAAGAACCTTTCACATTTAGTAGTTTTAAAAGGAGTTCGCTCTACAGCATCGCATTCTGGAGTGTGCTAATTTGAGCCATAATGGAGGCCGCAGCCATCCCTCCCACGGTCACCTCCCCTGACAGCTTCCTCATCCGGGCGGCATCTACGTCGGTTTTCTTTCTAATAGTAAACGGAATCTGGCGAAATGCTGAATTGGACAGAAAATATCGCACAGTTTAAGACAGGCCCGATGCCCCATGATACGGTACGAATGCGAAATGTTCCCCGAGTTTCATGACAATTTCAAACTATTTTAAAAACAAACATTAAGTTACTAGATACTGAGAACTGTTTTCATCCGTTTTCAAGTGCGAATAGTTACAGGTTCATCATCTTTAGCTCTTCTAGCTAGAGTTTTCTGCAGATGCCGAAAAAAAGAGAAAGTTTGCAATCGTGACTTTTCCGTGTTGCTTTTATAGAAACTCTGCATTTTCCCTTTTTCTAATAGATTTGTGATCAGGAAAGCACAACAGGAACATGCTCCCACTCTGAACGGTGATTAGATCAGCACTGATCTAATCATCCTTTTATACCTTCTCCCTTCATATGTCTTTTCCCTACTACAAGAGAGAAGATGGTTATTACATTCTTTTTTAATGACGATGACCCAGAAGCCTGCTGGTGCCTGTTGTGGATGACTTCTGGTAGGTTCTCCTCTAGGACACAGCCTTTCCGATGGCCCACAGTGATTCCAGGGACTCCCAGAAGGTCAGAGGCATGAAGCCTCCTATTCCTGAAGTTTAATCTTCTCATTTCGCAGATGAAGACCTGGGCATGGAGAGGTTAACTGACGCTCAGCTCACCGGTTTCACCAGAACTGAAACTCGAGGCTGACTCCATTCCATCCGACTTTCTCATGAGATGCCACACAGATGTGTCACAACTTGACTCATGCAGTCAACAGCACAAAGCCACACCTTGCAACGTCCCTCCATGCGACTCCTACTCATCAGTCCTAGGACCTCTCTGACTTCAGTCACTAGCCTCAGATGTTCAATTTTTAACCCGAGCTGACATAGTAGTGACATTTTTCCTTAGTTTTGTGGAAATCATGACATTCGCATGTCGCTTTTGTATAAACACTGAATTTTCCATTATTTCACCATAAAACACTGGTCTTTTGGAGGGACAAAAGGAAGCACTGTGTTCATCCTCTAAGATGTTACTATATGAGACATCTCAACGTCACCAAAGAGAATATTTTTTAAATTAGTCAAATTAAAAAATTAAAATAGACAAGATGTTGCTTAAGAAAAGTAGACGTTTTATCATAAAACCGGTACCAAAAATAATGTATTTGAAAAGTAATAAATATCCTTAATACATATTTTTGGGGTCCTGTTACATTTAGAAAAGTAATATGCTAGATTTTTTTTTTCTCCATTTAGTCAAAACAATTAGGTCAGAAATCCCGCAACATAATAGTCAAGATCATATCATTTCCATTCTGTGCAGAAAATAATCTATTATATTGTTATTTAAGGGAAATTTCCCCAAATTCCTTTTTTGTTTCAGTTTTAGTGGCTGTCATCGATTTTCTGGTCCATCTGTTGAGGCTGGATAGCTCTATTGTGCTGCACAATGTTGTCTAATTTCAACATGTGAATAAATGCATGGCGATCTACACACACGCGACCAGATCACCATCAGATAAATTCATCACTTTGGTTCCCTTCTGGCTACTACACTCAAATACATTTCAAAAGAAAGTAGAAGCACGAACAGAGGAAATTTAGAGGGGGAAAGCCTGGGCCTAAAGAGAATTATTCTATGAGAAAAAGTTGAAAAAAAAACTGTATTTATATCTTTAAAAAAGAGACTCATAAAGAACACAAGCTTTTTTAAAACACTAGTAATCATTACAAGGATTAAGTTAATATAGGAAAGTGTAGGCTTTAAATCTAGTGAGTCTTGATTTCTAGAATTCTCTCCCTCATCCCCTATTCTTATTTCCACTTCACAGAAGTAGTCATTTTTAATGGTTTTTGTGTGCCCTTCTGAGATATTGAAAATATCTGAAGTGCTTTCCTATTTAAAAAAAAAAAAAATGAGTTGTCTTTAATAAATAGCCATGAAGGGGGGAAGTCGGAAAAGTAAGACGTGGAGGCAGGAGAGAAAAGCAGACGGAGCCTCGATATAGGAAAAGAAGGTCCTCCCCGTGGGGAGGGAGACGGGGGGATGGGGGACGTCCCCAGCACGCCAGGGAGCTTCAAGAGAAGACTGGGCCACCGACCCGCGGGAGCAGAGAGAACCGTATAAAAGGATTCAAATGTCGAATGAAATTCTTTACGGGTTCTGTAAGCCCGAGGTCCCATGGAAATTAAAATATTCAGATGTGGGAGGATGGATGGATGGATGGATGGATGGATGGATGGGTAAATAGATAGATATAGATAGATAGATAGGTAGGTAGGTAGGTAGATAGGTAGATAGATAGATAGATAGATAGATGATAGATAGATAGATAGATAGACAGACAGACAGACAGACAGTCAGACAGGGAGATGGATGTACATATAGACATATGCACTAATGTTTTCAAAGCAAATGCTAATTTCTATGATTTTTATGGAGATGAAATCAAAAGTTTCTTCTTATCGAAAGCCAGTGTTTTTTATACAGGAAATTACCTGAGAGCCTAAAGAGATCAAAGTTATAAAGAATGTTACCAGATTTCCCTAAAAGTACTGAAGAAAAGGAAAAGAGAAAGAAGCATCGGGAAGAGAGAGGGGAAGAGAAAAACGAAGGTCGCAGCACCAAACAGCTGCTTCGCTTTTCAATGCTGCCGACGGGACCGATAATGAGTGGCAGTTAAGCGTCATCGATTCGGCCGGAGCAGGAAGAGAGGGGAGGAGGGGGGAGGGAGACACGAGGGAAGGTCAGGGAGCAGGAGGAGGTGGCACGGTCTGGGCACCCGGCTCGGCCCTGGTGCCTCCAGGGCCCGGGGGACCAGCCACGTCTCACGATCGCACAGCGTTTGGATGACGTGCCCCCCGGAGCTGTCCACAAACACTTACGTTCAAGAGCCAGCGCCAGGTAAACGCCTGCAGAAGCGCCGGGGGAGACGCTCGCCTCCCCTTCGGACTGAGACTCGCACAACTCGTAGCTCGGTTTTGGAAAAGCGGAAACAGTGGCACGTCTGGGTCAGGTTCTCCTTCTGATGAACGTCCCCAGGCGCTCGGGGAATGTGGTCATGATTACGGTGCCTGCGTGGCCGCGCGTGGGTCAAGGGGCCGGGCCTCCAACACGTGCCGTGCCCTTGACCAGAAGTGGACTGACATCGGCGTCTGGGCAGCCGTCGAGTTCAGCCCGGACCTCCCCGCGGTGCGTGGCCCTAAATCTGTCCATCAAGTTCACACATGCCCCGTGCGTCGGCGTGTCTAGCTTACCTGGGAACGGATTTTCCACTGAATGCTTCTGCCAAAGACTTGACCTTCTGGTCCCTAGATGCCCCCAAATGAACACGCGCAAGGACCTTTGGCCATCCAAAAGCGTGTGGGCAGCGGGCAATAATGTCTGCGGTGAATGTACAGACTTTTGAGCGGATCGGATGTTATGAATTTTTCCAAAACTAGTCACATTAATTTCGTCCAGATTTTCAAAGGTGAGGTAACAGTTATGGAAAATCAACAGCTCTGTACAGACTTTCTGCCGTCACAGTGGGCCAAAAATTCTTACCCAAATAAGACCTTTCTTAAAAGCAAACTCTTAAGGGTCGGGAATTTGAAAAGTGAGTCATAAAGCCCCACTGCTTTGTTCTGGCCACTAGTCAGTCAGTAGCAACTTGAAGATGGCCGTGCTGACCTATGTCACATGTCACATGTGATTCTGAAAAGCCTAAACGGGTTCTTTCAAGTGGGCGAGCTCTCCGAACATAACCTGTTTGCGGAGAGTATCTGTCCACACTCTGCAATGATGCGGCTCCCCCTCCCGCTCCCTCCTCCTCCCTCCCCCCTTCCCTCTCTCTGTTTCGGCCTTAGCTAACTGCAAAGCACAGTGCTCGATGCTCCTTAGAAGACTAAACTAATAAAACATAAATAGCCCTATAAGTCCCTATTTTCTAGAACGTCACCATTTAATAATGGGACTTAAATACATACGTATATACAGACACACGTATATTATGTGTTATGGACACGTAAGAATATATAGAACCAAAATTCAAGGAGAAGCAGAAATGCTATGAGAAAGATAGAAATAAAAGTTATCGAACCGCAACTGAGAAAGACTACGTTTTGCCCTGGGAACCGCACAGAGAAGCAGTGGGAATCAGCAAAATGTTTATGGAGCAGGTGGCATCTGAGTCACCCGAAACTGGGCGTGGGCCTGACAGCTAGGAATTCGGGGCAGGGAACTCCAGGCGGGGAGCCCAGCACCAAGGAGACAGCATGGGCAGAGAAGCAGAGACTCGGGGGCGCAGAACCGGCCGGAGGGACCACGCCGGAGGGACCACGCCGGAGGGACCACGCCGGAGGCAGACGCTGAGGGCTGGGAGTCGGGGGCTTGATCTGGTCTGCAGAAGGGAGTGGCAGCGAAGGCTTTGGGGAAGGGATGCGAGGGTGCGACCCTACAGCTCGGAGGTTTAGGGCCAACGCAGCCTCCCTTACTATTAATCACTGTACAGAACATGAAGGGTCAGGGCACAGCCTGGGAGGCTGGGGCGTCTGGCCCCCGCTGCATCTCATTCAGTGGCCGGCCCAGGGCTGCTGTCCCACGGACGCCACAGGTTCTCGGGGCATCTCAGGCTGTGCTGCGCTTCCACATCTTCTGTCCGCCCTATTCCCCGCTCCCGAGACGCCTCCCGCTCCCCGTCGCCCCGTCACCCATCCTCCGGTCCAGCCCGCTCACGCTCACTCGTTTGTTCTTCAAGCATCTCCCTGGCCGGCCCCGTCACACCCCACCGCTGCACTCACAGTCTGAGAGAACGGTGCCGCTTCCACAAACAGATCCGATCACGCCCAGTGTCTCCATTCGAGAGTAGGCTCCGGGACCCTTTTTAAAATCCTAAGTTTGGTGTTTAATTTGTTTACGAACACTAACGCGCTTTGCAAACTAAATCTCTTTGTAGACTATTTAGGCATTCTCAGGAAAGAAATATTATTATTTGATCTCATTAAAAAAAATGTCAACGACGCCTTAGATGTTACCCACACAAATTTTCATACAACGTAAAGTCTGCAAATTCAGTCATTATACGTTGAAAATATACAATGTAAGCTGAATGATTTAAGTTGTTATTTTGCACGTGACACATCCAAAAACGTTTTCCCTTCGGTTTGTTATTTCTAGGTCTCTTCGTAACCCTCCAGTTCATACAAACAGCCGACGGCACATCTTTTAACTGTTTCAGAGAAGACACGAGATTCAGCCTAAATGATTCGGAACTATCACCGGCTTCAAACACTAGCCTGTCTTCAGCAGTCATTAAAATCAGCGCTATCTTGTGTTCGGGGAACCGAAAGACATCAGGGCGGGCTAATGAACATCAGTGCGCGAGTTCGATACAAACCAGGCGGCCGCTCAAAAACCTATTTAAAATTCTTTACCTCTCCTTCCTAGTCTCTTTTTTATTAGGTGTCCGTGGAGAAATAATGTCTACACAAAATTCTCAAGGATTCGGAAGTGGGGGGAAAAAAAAATCAATGATTAGGTGCTCAGAATTTCTCAAAAAACATTCCGTTTCAACCTCGAGCCGATTTGAAGAGCCTTTTCCATTTCTTTATCTTCTTTCTGCTCTTCCTACTTGGTTAGAAACCGAACTTTCGTAAACAAAACTGATGACGATCTGAATGAAGCCTTGTTCTAAGCAATCGTGCAGTTTGCACAGCTACTTGGGACTCGGGAAAGCGAAGCCAATGAATCAAACGCTCTTGGCGTACAGAAGCGTGTAGGGCGGCAAAGCCAGCCTGCCGCTGCCGACGGGCGATTTCTCCAGCATGCGGTGCTGACCTCTGCCTGCCCGCATCCCCCTGGGGAATCACTGCGTCCAGATGAGCCACTGGGAGCCTCTGCTCATCCGTCGTTGGCCCGGGAGGCCCAGGGTTCGAAGCCTCCGCCCGCACCTTTCCCGGCTTCAGAGCTGAGCCTGGATCCCCGGCCTCGCCCATGAGAATATTCTGTCTCCCGGTTGGTTCACGGATAACCAGGTGACCCAGGACCTGGGAATCGAAGTCGATCTTGAGACTTCCATCAGCTGTTTGGAAAGTCAATGCAAGTCGCTCATCAGACTGCCGACCTTCAGGTGGTATAAGCCTAGCGCTTTCAAATTTGTCACGACTGCCACCGGAAGGAACCAAAGAGAAGCACAGAAGAGATTAACAAAGGGGGAGGCGTGATGGGTGGAGGGCAGGGAAGAAGAGAGAGAGAGATGATGCCATTGGAGCTCCTGGATCAAACCATATCTGAATGCATCCTTGTAGTTTGCAATTATCAGACTTGATACGTTACATTTCCTGCTCACGAGTCTCTGAATTTGTTTACTGTCACCTCCAATTGAGAGAACCCTTAGAAAGGCACCAGAAACAGTAACAGGAGACAAATAACTCTGATGATTAAGTCAGCGGACAATGTAGACGCCCTCTGACAGAAGCCAACGTCTTCTGGACCACGCGGATGACCATGATGAAATGTGTGTAACGTGGTAGACCTATAACGGCATCAGCCAAAGAGATTTTACGTAAGCTGCGTAAACTTTCTGTAGATTATTTGGGTTCGTTTAAAACTAACCAAACTAGTCTGCATTTATACTTATCTATTTAGGTCAGTTTGAGCTGGAAAATAAAAACATAATCTCAGTCAACAGAAAACTCACAAGTCTTGATGCAAATACCTGGCATTGCAGGCGAGGACATCCCACGTTCATGTTCTGTTTGTAAGAAACCGAGTTATAGCATTTTTCTCTACATTTACATTCTGTTAACTCGGCCCTTGACTTGATGTGCTGCTATAGATATTACAATGCAGCGCAGATAAGTTAAAACTAAAAGGGCATCTTCGGTGGGGAGAAGGAAGAAACGAAAGTGAATAAGGGAAGGAAGACGATAGGTGATACGTCCGTCCATTTTAACACTCACACTTTTCTTCACTGAGACCCTTCGATTACATTATCCTGGTCTTTGACAGGTATCGATACGAAATTTCCTTTGCAAAATCTGAAGCGGATTTCAAAGTGCTTAGTACTTGACATTTTCAGATCTGTGTTTTTTTCAACTATCGAAACAGTGAGATTTTATTTTTGACATTGCTTACGCCGTTCCCTCTCGGTTCTCAGTACAGGAAATACTATTTTCAAACAAGAAATGGCATCGTCACAGGGCAGCAGCTCCCTTTCCGACAGAACCCACAGGAACGAGAACAGGATGACGTCACGTATACGTTATTGCTATTATGTTTCTATGATAAGATCCGCGTTTTTTAATTGAAAAGAGTAAAACATAGTAAGACGTACGCGGATAACGAGAATGGGTTCGTGAGGGAAACGCTGTCGGGTTTCTCCTCGGGCGTTTCTGGCTGCCTTACTATCCAACGGGAAAGTCTGGGAGACACTGTCCCCAAACGAGAGTCGATCTCCGACCCACGGGGACGGGGACCTGGGAGGGCTGGCGAGGAGCAGGGACTCGGCCTCCCTCCTGCTTACGTGCCAAAAGGCACAGGCGGACGTGAGAAATGACAGGTGCGAGAGGGAGATTTTGAAGGTGAGATTCAGGCCCTGAAAATTCAGCTGAAGGGGCGGCCTACGCGGAAGCGGAGATTCCTGAGGCGCGTGACAGCAGCAGAGCTGAGTCTCCGGGCCGGGTGGGTGACCTGTGGGCGGTAGGTGAGCAACGAGAACAGATGGTAAAGGGGACAATGAGCTTCAGGAGATCCAGGGCTTTGAGCGAGGAAGGGGCGGGCCCTCCAGCGCCGGCGGTGGGGGCCCAGGGGCCATGTGGCTCCGCCGTTCGACCTTGACATTGTGACTAAGGATTTAGTGTCAAAACCCAAGTGCTGGCTGGTCATCCGTCCATCCCCGAGTCCCCGCTAAGACGGGATGCGTAATGGACACCACCCGGAAGCTCCTGATCAGTAGCCTTGTGTAACGCCCGTTCGGACAGTGAGTTGGAATAAGTGGAAGATGTAAGCTGTTTGCAAAAGTTAAATGAAAACCTTTGAAAAGTTAGTAAGTATGCAAAGTTTGTTGGCTAGGATTATATCAGTAATTCTAAAAAAGTAAAAAAAAAAAAAGTGCTTATAATAACAGAGGTTCAGAGACAACCATTTACACCCGTGTCCCGTTCATCAAGCCACAAATTCAGAGTATCTGGGAGACGTGTCTTTTCCCTGACACCCCATTCTTTTCACCTTTGGGATACCTAGGAAGACTAGGCACCTGTCTGTCAAAAGTTAAGAGTGGCAGAAATTACACGTGTCGCTTCCAGGAAGGGGCGTTTTCATTAAGGGTACTCAGCTCTGCACCCCACTTTTCCTCGGCCATGGCTATTGAAAAGCCATGTCGCTTAAGGAAATATAAAGCTCAGCCGCCCCCACGATGTCCTAGGCTCACAGGGGACTTTGCGTGAGAGAGAAATGAACCTTTGCGTTGTAAGCTACTGAAATTCTGGGCCGTCTGTTAGGACAGCCCAGCGTAATCCATGCTGCCTGAGACAGTTATTTATACTAGGATCAGATGCTGACATGACAGAAACTCTAAAATATGTGGCAGAGGCTTAGCGCTGGTCCTACAGGGGGTGGCAGTTGTGGATGGCCGCATCCTGGGGAGGCACATCACTGGGTAATGTCATCACCTACGATAATTTACAAGACAGAGCTTCTGCGGAATAAACCCGTTGCTTGAGAAGAAAGATTAAATAAAAAACTGGAGCGTCTGAGGCTCGATGTAAGCTGCCTCAGACAAGGTATCTTGAAAAAGAGTTTCTCTTTGGAAAAAAAAAAAAAAGACTCTTTTATAATCGGGAGTGAAAACAGATGGAAGAATGCAGAAACGTGGAGACTCGCAGGGGCCGGAAAAGTGACTGCCTCCCAGAGACGATTCTGCACAATGAGACAGTGACACCTAAGCGTTGAGGCACAGACCGGCCGGCGGCGAGGTCACCGTGCTCCCCTGAGCCCTGGGAGCGGGCGCGGCGTCTCAGAGTAAACGTGACCAGAGCGTGGCAGCCTCCGTCCCTGCCTCTGGACAGAAGCGGCCAGAAAACAAAAACCAGAGGCCGAGCGCGTGTCCCTTCCCCTGGAAGCGGCCGCGGATGTGGACAGAGGGGAAGAGGCACAGGCAAGGAGGACGAGGGGCGAACTGAGCCGTCCGGCACGCGGAGCCAGCCAGGGCCACAGGGAACAGCGGCCCGGGAGCAGGAGCCGGGCCGCCCAGCAGCTGGCACGCTCCCCACGCCGCAGGGACCGCGCGCTTCGAGGTCATCCCTGTCCTTCCATCCTCCAGGGACCATGAAGGAGAGGACGACTTTCTCCATCCCAGAAGGAGCCGTATTCCCGTCTGAGGTCACGGGCTCCGGGCGGGAGGAGGGCCTGACCGTCCTACAGGGACAGAGGAAAGGAACTCGGTTATGGGCAGAGCGGCCAGGGCTGACCTCCTCCCCCGGGCCCCAGGGCAGAGCGGTCACCCCCGGAAGCTCAGTGCTGCTGTGACGCGCCGCGGCCAATTCGACGTGAGCAGAAACGATGCCCGTCACTGCCGTGCGCTTGATCGAGTCCCCTGCCTCTCGTGTGACAGTTTGGGAAGCCCGTGAGGATGAAGAGGAGCCATAACGAGCCTCCCAGACCCACGCGAGAGCCGTATCGGCGAGATCGCCTCGGTTCAGCCACCGAGGTGGCTTTGTTGGTCACGGGAGCACGACCGAGCCCAGGATCGATACTGAAAGCGGAACGGATAGCTGCGTCCCTTAATTTTCCGCCTCCTCCTCCAACTCATTGTCTACAGACTATCTGATAAAAGGAGGTATCCGAAGATAATTTAAGAAATGATAGCTTCTAACCGATACTCAGTAATAGGCTATACTATTTTATGTCTGGTTAATTTTTCTTTCGAAACAAAAGAGTAATTTGTACTACGTTAAGAATAATCAGAGAGTTTGATTTAAAAAAAGATTATATTAAGTAGTGGTCTCTCTAAAAAAAAATAGGTAAGAGTAATTTTTTGGAGGGTTTTTTTTTTTTTCCTCTGAGAACGACCATGCTTGAAGCTTTCCTGCGTAACAGTCTACTTTTCGGCGTGAACCCATATACCTCGAAGCCCAGGCACTGCTTGATCTGGTAAGTAAAAAAGTTCTCTAGACCAAGAAAATTACTTAGCAACAAAATATGTGAGAAACACTTGGACTGCTTTCTATCCTGCCCCCCAGCTATAAAACGTATTTCTTCTTCTCCCCGATCATCCGATAAATTGGTCCTACCCACCGCAGATACCCGCGGGCAAGGAAAGAGAGAGGGAGAGAGAGAAGAAAGGACGAGAGAATTTCATGAATTGAAATTAGGGTACCTTTGCCACGAACCGATAAAATCTTTAAAGCCCCGTTCACGCGCTCCAAGGCCAAACAGAAAATGCAGACTTGCCCGCTTATTGGTGTGACTATTTGAAATGAGCCCCTTGCAAATTCATCACTGTCACAAAGTCCTGTTGGCAGAAAAGGGAGCTTCGTCCAGCTTCTTGCTGACAAAGAAAGCGAAGCTTATCTGCCACTGTCGAGCTGCTGGTCAGGAGACTAGGCAATTACCTTGAACTTCTCTGTGGCCGTAATCACTGGTCCCCAAGTTTACTCATAGTTATAGTTTGGGACAATTTACTTGTGGGAGCCACCAGGAGCTGCCTGCTAATAAAGATTTTCAAGACACTCAGCAGTCAACCTGGAGAGCTCCCCAAGGAGGCGTTCACCCCTTTCGAGAACAGCCTTATCGCGAAGGCTGGCCTTCGAGTCGCAAATTGCCAGGTGTGCATGTATTAAGGGTCGCGTGCGGCCGTCACAGTGTCCTGTCCGGCCCTTTGACTGCGGGCTGTCTTGTCCCAGTCTGGGGGACTTTTCAGAAGCTGACAGAGCTTTTACAATTTAATTGGCTTTGACACCTTTTGAAGCCCTGCCCCAGGCACTGAGTCCCCAAGTGCTTCTCTGCCTCTCTCCAAGGCCGTCACTCGTCACTCGGCTGCCTCCGGCCTGCGGTGGCAGCGGGCCCCGCGCTGTCACAAGAGAGCCTGTTAAATGCCCAGCAGACGGCGGCGAACAGAGATTTCGGACTACGTGGGATTCGAGGCCTCTGGCAATCACGCGGGATAAACTGTAAATTGGAAGGCGCCCCGCGTGGGCTGCGTCGTTAGCACCGAGGCCGTATTCCAGGACCCGAGGCCCGAGGTGAGCTCTGCGCCCTCTCGCGCGTTGGCCTTGCAGTCAGTTTCCGCCGTGGGACTTGAATGCTGAGATGCTGCGGGCTGAGCTCGAGGGAGACACGCCGTCGGGGGCGAGGGGATCGTGGGGTAGGACGCGGGGTCGGACGCGTCTCCAGTCCCAGCTCCTGCACAACCAGCAGTGCGGTGCCCTCTACACGCCCGCCCGTCGCACTCCTTAGAGCAGCGGCCCCAGCGGTCCCAACCCTGGCGGCACCAGGGCCCGGTGCTCCCGTGAGCATCTAACGCCTGAGGGTCTGAGGCGGAGCCGAGGCGGTGATGCCGGCGCCCGGAGCGGCCGCAGATGCAGACGGAGCTTCGCTCGCTCACCTGCCGCGCGCCTGCTGCCGTGCGGCCCGGCGTTGGGGTCCCCTGCCTTCGAGTGTCTATTTCCAGGTCTCGTGCTAGGAGTATTAGGAGCAACAAAATGCATTCCGTGTCCTTCGGCTCGCACTGCATTAAGCCCCTTCGTCCTTGGCCTCCGCTGAGCCCCATCGGTATTTATGGAAACAACCACGATGCTCTGCTGACGTTGTCCGCTTATCGATCGGCCTCCTCGCTCGGCTGGGACATCCGTGGAGGGTGCGTTTTATTCACCTTTGCCTCTCGAGCATTTTCCCGGTGCCCAGCTCCCAGCGGACAGTCAGCAAACGCGTACGAGATGAACGTTAATGGAGTCTCGGGACGGACACGGGAGCCGCGTCCTCTGCCTGGGCCTGTCGAAAAGCTGCTCGAGGCAGGACTTCTTGAGAGGAAGGGACCAGGAGAGCGGGCGAGGGGAGATGTTCCACACATCACCGTCGTGTTTCCTTTTATCGCCATAAAAGAAAGCGAAGTCCAGGGTAATAAGAATACGAAAAAAAACCAAAATATTTGAAACTCTGCCTTCCATAATAACTGGATGAAGCTACATCTCTCTTCCTATACATGTATATGTGACTATACCATATATGCAACCGATCTTTAATTAAAAACAAATTCGGTCGAATGATTGATTATTTTTAAATAGTCGCTGATGAAATAACAGCCTCGCTTGAATTTATTAAAACCACCGTTTATTTGCAAGTGTTTAACCTTGCGCTAATTTAGAGACCATAGGAAGTCGAAGCGTCTGGACGAGCGTGCCGGATTCCTCCGGAGAAAGCCCTGCACGCTCCGTCGCGCGCCTTTACGCGCGGTCATCGTAAGAAGCGCCTTTTGGTTTTTCCTGTGAATACTGTCGTTGAAGATCGTTAAATCCCAGAGCGAGGAGGAAACTAAGAGATCACCTCTGACGACTCGATCGGATGGGGCAGACGTTTCGGCCGACGGAGGAGAGAAACCATTTTTACAGACTTTTTCGTGTACTTCCTTTCTGTTGCTGAAAAATGAAAATCAAATAACTCAGTAGATTTTTCCCTCTTGCTTTAGTTTTTTAAAACCTTAGAGCCTCATTGTCCACACATGGTTCTTCGTAACCTCTAGGGATAGAGCTTTCTTGGCGAACTCTGTCCTATTTTTCAGGAAAAACTTTCATCCTAAGTTGTGACTTCATCAATAAGCCAGTTCAATCCATTTCAAAAAAAAAAAAAAAAGGCAAGGTACCTAAAGTAGTAATTACTTGTAGGATGAAAAGTTTACTCAAGACTGGATTTTTGTAACGTGCTCAGCTAATGATAGTCGTACTCTGAAAAAATACGTTTTCTCTACAGAACGAGAACCACGTATTCCGAAATGTGTCTGTGTTTCAGAAAAACGCCCACGGTGACCACACCATCGGAACAAAGTGAAGGTGTCAGCTGGAGAACAGCCGAGTCATTCTCAGAGCCAGATCTGGAAAGGGTTCGGCCTCCAAGCTGTGGTAGGCGGTCGTGTGACACAGGGACATTCTCTCCCGAGAAATCGGCATCACCCAGGGCACCTCGAACGTCTTAGACACCGATCGACAGGTGAGGGGGCGTTCGACATGTAGCTTTGGCTGTTGCCAGCCTTGGCCTAACTTCTCAGGCCTAGTTTCCTTATTTTTAAAATGAGAGCAATAACAGAGTATTCCCATGAAAAGTATTCTAGCAGCTTTTCGGAAAGTATCAATAGTGGCGATTGTTATCACTATTGTTCTGTCTCAAGCATCAATTATGCACTAGGCACTGAGGTTTAATAGCCAGAATAGTACAAGACACCATCCTGGACTTGAAATAAATAACAACAGACACACAAAATCCTATTAGGTGTATCTAGGGAGAGGAGACTTGTGATTTTTAAAAACATTAATAAATTTAAGTTAATGCCATTGTATCTCAGTGAAATCGAGCCTCGGATGTAGACTAAGAACAGCAATCCCTGTACCACGCTGGAGCAGACGCAGACGTTCCTGAAGAGAAGCGGACTTTGGGTGGACGGGGTCGGACACACTGCTTCGCCTCACGTCCGTTATTCACTGGCTGTTTTTATTTAGAACTGTGGAGAAGAGAATCCACTCAAACCGAAGTCCTGTTTACACGAAGGTCAACGAGTGTGACTCGCTCGCGCTTAGTAGACGGAGTCGGGTCAAATTCATTCTCTACCTGTGTGACTTCTTTAACTTTGCAGGTGGCCGGTTAAGTCTCGCTTTACGGCTCCCATTCAGAACTAAGAACCACCTACACAGCAACCGTGTGTCAACACGACAATCCCGCCATCGGCGTCGACATCAACTCGACACTCCAGGAGTCCCTTGCTGAGAAAGATAAGTTACAAATCCCTTCATTGCTGATTCCACGAGCTTCCTGAAGATTCATTGGCTTTTCCATAGAAAGCATCGAACGCCAGTTTACATCCCCAAAGCCTTGCCTCAAAACCCACCAATCACAAGCCAGGATACTGCGGTCCTTACACGGTTCGAACTCAGCCTCTGCATAGAAAGACCTGCAGCCAGACTTCAGCATCTCAGCGAAGTCCCCCTTGGACCCTTCCTCTCTGAGGCAGGACTGGTGCTTCACTCTGTCCAGGGACTGTCGTCCCTCACTGAGGTGAGAACGAACACGCTTTGTCCAGTCGCAGACTGTCGTGGTGCTATACTGTGGAGCCAGCATTTGACCCTTTGAGTGTGCATGGAGTGTCTGGGGACACGTATGGAATAAGAAGAGAGAAAATGCTGTCATGCCCAGATAGCCAGGTGACCCGAGTCGCTGCCGATGGTCAGGGAGGAGAGGAAGGTGCCCACCAGGCCCCCTCAGGCCCACGAGCCAGCAGCACTCACCTCGGCCGCTCATCTTCCTCACAGTGGAGATGTGATTTCTACAGGGTGCCCCAGCAGCGGCTGAAAGCCTCAATGAGCGGATAGAATGTATCTGTAAATGGATAGCACAATGATAGTTAACAGTATCTAGCTCTTAGGGTCGAATGGGAATTAAGTGAGTTGTTGGATGTCAGGGGCTTTGAACAAGGCCAACACAGAGCAAATACTTAATATATTTTAAGAAGTTTTCTGTCTTCATTAAAGTCATCAATAGAAATATTGACTAGGACGGAAGTGAGAGTTTTAGTGACTTCAGAAGAATCTCCCAATGTGGTGCAAATCTGTAACCAACCATCTTTCTGGTAGAGTGTTCGACACTGTGGATTTAAGCGACAACACCACTATACTTTAGTCTCTATTTCTTCAACCTCTCTACCAAAATATCTGGACTTATTGTCTAAACATAGAAGCATAACGTCTAAGGTATTTTCCTATTCTTAAGGGTAATAGCCCTATTAAAAAAAGAAACACATTTTGTGGGGCAGGATTTGTTCTTATTGACTCATTTTTATGGTAGCCTTCGCCTTGGAAAATTTCCAAGAAGACTGGCATGTACCGTTTGCCAGAGGGAGGGTTTGGGCCACGGGTGAGGGGTGGGCAGAGGAGGAAGTTCAAGGCACCGGGGCCCGTGGGAGGGAAGGGTCTTTACGTAGAAGGAGAGTCACAAAGTCATCGTCACTGATTCGGCTTCGTTGCCAGCACTGGAGCTGTGTTCAGTATGTCATTCTTTTCTTTTTCAAAATGCTGTACAGTTGGGAGAGAGACGCTCGGCCAGCGTTCCTCAGAGTCCTCACGTTTCTAGGTTTGTCCGAGGCCGAAGGGCACGGGGTCCCAGGCCAGACCCGTGGGGCCGGGGGGCTCCCTCGGGCACCCCGCGGCCGGGGTGTCAGGGCCGGCTCACTTCTCTGCTGGCTCTGGCGCCTTTCGCACAGTCAAGCTCTGAAGCATACTTCCTTCAGGCTTTGTCCCCAAAAGGGGGGACGAAGGAAACCTATAGGGAAAAAATATGCCAAAGGTCCCGGGAAGTTCACGGCGCTCGTGGAGACGGGCGAGCGACACGTGCAAACCTCCAGCCTTCGCTGTGCGCGGCGGCGTCTCTGTGGGGTGTCACTGACGGGGACCCGCTGGCTTCCGTCCGGCGCTCGGGCTCGGCTGGGGCCACCCTCCCTCTACACGACGCGCTCTCTGGAGTGACTGCATGAGGATCGTGTCGTCTTTTCACAAGACGTTTTAAAAACACTGCAGGTCAGAGCACAGCACACTCGACCCACGACAACCTTCCAGTCCCTGGGCCTGGAGATGGTCATTAAGAATATTATGGGGGCTAGAAACCCTCATTTTCACCTAATTCTATAGCCCTTAAAAATTAGAGAAATGTCTCTCAGTTTGAAAATTATTCAAACCTTTAAATTTGAAACGCGCTGTGAGGTTATGGGATTCGGTTTTTACTCACCCAAGACAGAGTGAAATTCTCTTGTCTGGAACATAAAGAAAACTTTTTCTTTTAACCGCATTGCTTAATAAACAGAATAACTTCTCTCCCTCTCGAACCCTTTTCCGCTACCGCCAAGGGAGGCACAAAATAAAGGAGAAAAAGCGAGAAGAAAATGGCACAGACAGGAGAGAGACACGCAAAACACAGCCCTGAGAAGAGAATTCGAATGAGGCCGTGACACAGAATTCAAATCACAATGCAAAACAAACAAAGGGAGGGAGGAGGAGGAAGGAAGGAGGAAGAGGGAGGGAGGGAGGAGGAGGAAAAGAAAGGAGGAAGGAGGAGGGAGGAAGGAGGAGGAGGAAGGAGAGGAAGAGAGGAAGGAAGGAAGGAAAAAGGAAGGAAGGAGGAAGGAGGAAGGAGGAAGGAAAGAGAGGAGGAAGGAAGGAGAGGAAGGAAGAGAGGAGAGGAAGGAAGGAGAGGAAGGGAGGAGGAGAGGAAGGAAGGAAGGAAGGAGGAAGGAAGGAGGAAAACTCACACACCCCACCACCTGTATACTCCTTCGGACCTACAACAACGATACCTGCCAAATGAAGATCTTCACATGAGACTCCTTGCCACCGTCTCAGCAGGCTGTGACAAATCTGGAGTCAGACATGCAGACATGTCCCTAAAGCTCGCAGGCTCGTGACCCTCCCGCAAATCCGATCATTAGGAGTCTTCCTTACCAATCAGGTACTAACCCACAGGCAAAGAAGGAGAAAGGCCACCTGCCCCACAAACTGCGAGTCTGCAGCGTCGACGCCGTGACACAGCTGCGTCCGGGCGCAGGCGGAGGCCGGTGGGAGCACCGTCCTCAAGCCGCCCGGCAGCCGCGTCTGGCTGTGCTGTTCCTCCAGAGTGTTCGGTGATGAACGGCACCCCAGTGGCGCGCGGGGGCAGCGGTGGCCAGATCTGCAGAGGCCAGAGCCTGCCCTGCTAACTGGCTGATGCGTCCACAGGGCCCGCGTGACGAGGCCCAGCCTGGCAAGTGCAGGCATCTTTCTCTTTTATGATGTCTCTTTCTTTCCATTAGATTTGACGTTTTTGAGATTGAGCTTTGTCTCTAACTCTTCGCCCGAGGCGAGGAGTCGGAAAATGAGAATTTGCTGAGAAAGTGACCCCGTCCCCAAACACAAAGTGTGAGCACGGTGCTTATGACCTGCCACGAAACCGACTCGGCTCGGATTTATGTTCCAATATTGCAGTTGGTCTGATAAAGGAAAATCAAACCAGAACCCTCTGTTCCTCTGGGCGGCCCAGGGACTTTCAAAAAGAAGGATTTCTATTACTTTTATCTTTTCGCGTTATGGTCTTGGAAATGAAAGTCTGTCCACTCAGAACCCACGAAGACGATCTCAGGCCAGCAGCGATGAGCCGGGAACGGCTGGATCGTGACTAACACGACAAGGACATAAGGAAATGGCAAGACAATGGGGCTTCGCGACGAGACCGGGCCGGGCAGCACGGGGTGCTCAGGCCACCGTCAACGCTTCGTCCGCGACGAGGACCCGTGGAAGCAGCGTTCTGTCAGGGGCCGATGGCCAGAGGCAGACCAGTCGCTTGCCGGGTCGGAAGGCCTGCATCGCATTATTATTCTCTGAGTTTTAGGGACAAAGTGTCTGGCTTCGGCCCGAAGTCCTTCCACTTTAAATGGCAGTGACTGCACGGGGCCAAGTCCAAGGCCAGCATCCCTTTCCCTCAAGAAAATCCCCACTAAAATCCTCACTGGAACATGGCTGGCCATCACTTTTAGAGCAAGGGCCTTTTATTTTTTTCCTACTTACTTTGTGAAACGATGGACTTTCTCTCTATGAGAGACTTCTCCCTCCTGCTCAGCAAAGGGGCTCCTGCCAGGCCCCAGTGTCTCAGAGAAACAGCTGAACACAAGAATTCCCAGCCCTGAGGGCCTGGGGCCCCAGACTGAAGGAGAATGCAGTTTTCCTTATTAAAATAGATTAATTAGCCTCATAAATGAGGGAGGAGGACAGAATGAGAAGAATTATCCCTGTGTAACGTGTCTATGCAGGCCCTGGGGGATGTGGAGTCTATAAAAATTCCTAAGGGAATTAAAACAGATGTGTGACCAGGACGTGACGTTTCTTTCCTCCAGCGCAGGGCCAGCAGCCTCCAGACGTCCACGCAAAACATCAGCCTGCGGGACTCTGTCTGAAGAGATGGGTGATTTCTCCACGGTCGTGTGTCACCGTCCACCTAACTTTTCAGAAAACAGGTAAAGATCCTGGTCGTGAAACGCCTTTATACTTCGTATGGCCCCTTTTCTCTCTAAAGTACTCAGTTTTGTCTTTTTTTTTTTTTTTGGTATGTAAAACAACAAGCAGAAAAAAAAAGTCTCAGACAAAATATTCTAAAATGGTTAAGGACAAGCGGGTATCGAGATTAAGATTCGAGAATGGTTAAAATCATTGTAATTGAATACGTTAATACCTTGGAAGCTTAAGGTGCCACCTCCCCAGTTTCTAGTGACCTCCTCCTCCTGCCCAGGGAGAGAGGCCGGCGGTGTCCGGGAAATGCCCTTCCACAGGAGTCCGGTGAGCGGAGGCGAGTGGTCCCCATGAACAGCTTCTCTTAGCAAATTCACCTCCCGGGAAATCAGAAATCGAACGCGGGCGTCCTGACCGGCCAGGCCAGACGCTGCTGGGAACTTCCTTTCCGCGGTCTACGTCTTCCATCACTGGTCTAAGTCCAGAAGAATCTCCAGAAGCTTTAAAATTCAGACGCACACGCGCGAAATGTGAAAATTAAAAGAGAAAAAAAAAAGCGAATTAAGACAATCTTCGCAGGGGTTAGTCGCCAGCCTTCACACCCAAAACCGAGAGATAATACCAACAGCGGTGCCTGTGATAGAAAAATGGCGTGAAAAACGAACAAAACGTCCCAAAGTGTCTGCCCTCCCCTAAGACTACCATTGCCGTTCCTCAAACGCTGGTGACCGATGCCACCAGCCCACGCGCCAGACCCCAGACACCCCGGGGGTTCGGGCCCCGGATGCCCCAAGGTGGGGTGTGCAGACACGAGACGCTCCGTCCACCGGGAGCCCGTGCACACCGTCCCAGGGTGACCCCGAGTCCGTGGGGCTGGGCGGTGCGTGTCCTTGTCCACGGGCCTCTGCTCCCGGAGTTGACCTGTCGCTGCCCAAGGACACGCAGGCCGCTCTGTCCTGCGCCTGTGGCCGGCAGGTATCCATCTCCCGGCCCAGCCCGCAGGTGTCAGGACGTCAGCAGCTGCTCATAGATCACGCCGGTCATTAGCGGGGGATCTTTCTGGACCTTCGCCCATGGCACCTCACTGTGGCAGGAGGAGGGCTATAAAACCCTGGGCCCTGTCAGCCGTTGTCACTTAGGTGAGAATTTATCAGCTCTCCCCTGCCCTCTGAGTGGATTACTATGAATAATGAATGAGGCTTTATGCGCAGACAGCCGGCGGGAGGAAGCCGAGCTGCGTGGCAGGCACCCTCTGGGTGAGCCGTCCGCAGCTGGTGGCCAGCCGCACGGCCTTGGCCGAGTCTGGACATAAGGAGGGTCCCGCTTAATTGGGGGGCCGGCTTCACAGTCAGAGCCTGTGGGTGGCCACAGCCAATCAGGAAGGGGACCGTGTCCACACTCGCGAGAGCAGAGGAAGCGCGTTTTAGGGTCTTTCATTACAAAAAACACAACTAGGATGTTTCATGTCCGTCCGCGGTCTGAGTGTCGCCCTGAAGCGAGAGAGTCCAGTGTGGGAACGTCAGGCTGGCCCTGGAACCGAGCGCCTCGGGGTCACACAGAGCAGAGACGGATGTCGCCACTTTTCTAAGCTGTGCGGCCCCAGGGTGAGCCCCGGAAATACGGCATCAGACACGAAAGCAGGTGCAGGACACAGGGGCGAAGGGGGCCACTGCTCCGGCCGGGAGCATGTGTCCCAGACGTGTGAGAGGCACAGCGGCCGTGCGGCCGGGCCGGCTGTGAGCTGCCACCGCCTCCGGGCTGGCCCCCGGCAACCACTGCGAGCTGCCACCGCCTCCGGGCTGGCCCCCGGCAACCACTGTGGCACGTCCCTCGTACTTCCTCTCAGGGTTCCCGGGGCCGGGCGGAGAAACAAGGCCACCTGCAGGCCGGGGTCGGAAACCGCTGTTGGGGCCGACGACGGCAGCTCCTTCGAGCTCCCCTGCGACTGCTCCCCGCGCTGCCGGGGCCTTCGCCGGACGCGCCGGCCCCCGCCCACCTCGGCCTCATTCGTAACACAGTCTCTGAGCCCCTAACGTTCTCGGAACTGTGGGAAATTAGAAGAAAAACAAGCCCTCGCCTCTGCCCGAGCGCACACGGAGGGGCCCCGTGCGGGGCGCGCACCCTTCCCTGCTGCACCCAGGGCGCCCGATGCTGCCGTCCGCCCTCCCTGCAGGTGACGAGAATCGGTCCCGGATGCGGGTGGCCCTCAGGCCTGCAGGTGCCGGGTGACCGGGGACCTCCGCGAAGCCCCTGGCACGCCCAGGTGTCCCCCCCGCACGACGACAGAGGCAGACGTGGCTGCGTAAGGGCCCCCGGGTCGGAATCCTGAGGTCTGCACTGACACGATGGCCTCGGAACGTACGCGTCGCCACCGCCGTCGTGACCGGGACGAGGGGCACGTCAGAGCCTCAGGGACGCTAAGTGGTGGGTCCCGGGGGCTCCCCGCTCTGGGGACGCGGGCGGACGAGTCGCTGCTTCCTCAGGGAAGCGGAGCGCCGGGCGTGATCACGGGACGCCCCGTCGACACCGGCGCCCGTCCCCGCCTGTCCTCGGCCACGGTCCGCCCGCCGGGACGGTTTTTGTCACTCACGTTCACTCCTACGCATTTCGCAGTTTACAGCTGTGGGATGTTTTAGAGCTGGATGGGAATCTCACCTTGGTCAAGTTTAATTTCCGCTCATTTTTTTGGCCCGAAACTCCTGTCACTCCCAAGTGGTCTCTCTCCAACGACGACACTGCCTGCTTCACTTATCAGGCACTTAGCAGCGCGGGTGATGTAAGACCACGCGTAAGACTTATCTCCCCAAGATGACGCAGTGCGGACCGGAGGCGAGAACCACCAGTTAAGAAGCTAACGGGGTCCACCGTCACACCCCAACACCGACGAGGCGTTTGTGCTGCTGCCGGTCCACATTACAGCTAAGGGAGCCGAATTCCCTGCTAGCCTGTGACAGCAGACGTGTGTGTGCATGTGTGTGTGTGTGTATGCATGTGTGCATGTGTGTGCATCTGCATGTGCATGCACATGTGTGTCTGTGTGCGCGTGCATATGCATGCATGCGTGTGTGCATCTGTGTGTGCATGTGTATGCGCGCGTGTGTGTGTGCATGCGTGTGCATGTGTGTGTGCACAGGCGCACACACCAGTCTGCTGGAGCCAACACTAGTGTGTCATGCAAAACGCTGGCCTTTCTCACAACTGCTCAGCCACAATCTGCTGGCCGGCCGGGGACGCTATGGAGCCCCGAGGTTAATTGGGAACAAGGCAGGAAACACCCGCCCCGTCTGGGGCCGCTTCATACTTGGGAGCGGTCTGAGGACAAAGTCTGCGTCAAACTTAACGAACAACACGGCTGTTTGAACTCTTGGAGGCCAACAAAGAAAGCAGTGTCAAGTTTATCAGGATATTAAGAGAATCGCATGGTTTTTTATTTTTAAAACATTGCAGAGAACCTAAGGACTTCGACGACAAATCACCTAAGAGTCACCAACGTGAGCGAAACAGAGCCACATGCAGGCATCTCGGCCACCCTGAAATCGGGCGCGTGCTGACGTTTGTGAGGTCTCCGAGCTCCTCAGGCTCGCTACACCCGGACGTGCAGACACGTGTGCTACTCTTCTGGGCACAGGACTGAAAAGCTGACACCATGTGACGGCGACAGTCTCGGCGCGAGCCAAGAGCTAAAGCACGAGGGTTGTACCCTGAAGATCCCTTCAACCCACCGGGTCAACTTTCCTTTGATAAGACGACGTTAAAAGGCGGAGCAGGAAGGAGGTGGGCGAGGGGGGGACGCGGGACACAAAGCCATCAGTCACGAAGACCGTGCCGTGGCCCAAGGAACCGCAGGACGACGACGCGGGCGAACCGGTGACTCCCGTCACGCGGGGCAAACGCTCTCAGGGCCGAGGGCGGAGTCCGAGCAGGAGAAAATGAACGGCAGGGTCGGCTCGGCCACGAGGGCTGACGGCGGAGCGAGGTGGACGGGGAGACGGACGTCGTTTCAAAGAGCGGAAGAAACGCGCGGTCTGTCATCACTAACGGCCCGAGGGGGTCGCCTGTCCGCCGACCACGTGCTCACGCCGCGGGCCGCGGGGTTCTCCTGGCAGAACCCCAGCAGCGTCACCGTGATCCCCGTTCCACGGACCGAAAACTATCAAGGCACAGCGTTCGTGCGCGTCCTCTGGGGGGCACCCCGGCCCCCACCCCGTGTGCTCCCCCAGGCCCTCCGGCCTCCTGCTCCAACCAAGATTCAGCAACTATTTACACCTGCTTCTCTCTCTCTGTCTGGGTGGAAGAGCCACCAGCGAGGATGTCTGCGTGAGGGCCCCTGTGACACAGCAGCCGGCACGAAGCAGGGACGCAGGAAGGCTGGGGAAGGGATGAGTGGATGGATGCAGAGCGGGGGACGGACAGACGGAGAGCGAAGACGTGGTCATCGGAAGGGACGGCTCCTGCCAACACAGCCGGATAATCCACAACCTGAAGAATCGGTCTCTGAAAATGGGCCGTGAACTAGTGGCTTGAACTAGCTTGGCGAAAATTGATGCAGAAAAACATCCAGAAATCACCGTGAGATAAGGGAATCGCACTGGGGGTATGAAAATCCTGCTGGCAGAGCCACAGAAAACAGTTTTTAAATTAAACGTACCATAATTCAGATATCTGTGGACCGAACGGTATAAAGACATTTCACCGTAAACATATTAAATAAAATGTATTAAAACTACAGTGAAAGCAGCTTTGTCCTTCAATGGAATTTACAACTACAACTGGAGAATTAGTTTCATTACAATGAAGGGCTGAAATGGTTGGGATCTTTTATGCAGTACAGCAAGAGAATGGTTTCAAACAGATTAAATCACAGCCTTCTAGTTATAAGATACTTAACATTAACATACCTGGAATGACACAGTCTGTACCTGATGCTTGTCGTTCAAGTTAAGATTTACCTGCGTTTTCAACTCTCGAAGCTTATTTAACAAAAGACAATTTATCTAAGGCGCTCAAACACAGTAATTTTAAATAAAACACTGCCTCTCCGATAAATATATAATTAGCCCTTCCATCCTTGTTAAACGTGTACACTATATGATTTACCCGAAAAGTTGGAATGACTGCAAACTTTCCTTGTAATTACATAATTAGGTGGTTTCTTTAAATGAGGTTCGGGTACCCAAACAAAAAACGTCTGTCTTTTCATGCCAATATTTAATCACGCTGTAGACATTTCAATAAAATTCTGGCCAAAAACTCATATTAAATATACTGAAAACACGCAGGATATACCATTTAGGTTTTAGGCTAATGAGAACTCAGTAAACATTACATCAACTAACTTTACTAGCAAAAGACACACCTAATATTGCATAAATCATAAGGCGAGAAAATAAAAATAAACCTCTAAAGTGTGAAAAAGTCAGATCAACCTAAAACCTTTGAATTTACTATAGATTTGAATCTAACTTTTGGAATTATATTCTAATCACATTGAAGTGATCAATCACTGTCTTTGTCTCTGTACAAAGTTACGAAATTTCGTTTAAGCATCAAAAATTGAATTATCCGTAATATTTTTGTAAAAGCAGGTTTTATAATATCTCTAGCCCAAGATTTCTTTATGGATAAATAATCATCTATCTTACCATAGCTGGTCTCTTCAAAAAACATTCACCTTTTGACTTAGAATTAAAAACAAATACCAGTTCAGTAAGTTTTTCAAGAACTGAGTCAAAAAGCAACTCAGGGTCTTTAAATATGTCTTCTTAAAAATTAGGTCAAAAGTTTATTTTTATGAGCCACAGAAGAAATGGCCAAATCTCACAAGAACGAAAATCTATTAGATGTGTCCATTGGATTTTGCGTATGAAACAAAATCCATTTGTTTTCATATGAGTCGAAGCACAGACCAGGCGGGCAAAAGGCATCTCTCACGGCAGACGGCAGACGGTCCGAGGCTGCCGTCTCCACTGGCGTAAATAGTTCCATGCTCTGCTTACCTACCGTAAATTCATTTGGCTGGAGTTGTTGATCAAAGTAAGTCACGTGCGAGAGACCATCGTGCTCAGGGACAGGGTCTGTCCCACTCTGAAACATCCATGTGATTTACAATATATGAACTCAGTGCGAAAAGAGGTATATAGACGAAAGAAGCTTGAAAACTGAGGGAAGACGTGCTGAACCTATCGGTCACACGGCCGTGGATGTTATATTTTAATCCAGCTTTAATTTCTGAAAACGCTGGCTGGTTAGAAACGGGCAGGAATGGTTAGAAATACACCTAAGAACAGAGACGAAGTTGCATCAGCTGAACTCTACCCACGTGGCCCTTCGGGAAAATAGATTTTTCAAGGAGTAAGAAAAACTCCTTCCCTGAACCTTTACAGAAGAGACAGGACAGGACACCTTGACACCTCCCGCAAGGTCACGAGAGTCCTATTTGCGAAAGCCGACGGTGCGGTGCCAGGGTTCCACGTGGCAAGAAGAGAAGGAGCCTTCGTCAGGGCAAATTCATGTCCTTGCGGCTGCAGCTTCCTGAGGAAGAGATCGATTCGAGGATGAATTTTCAATTACCACGAATTCATAGACCGTGCACCCTCCAGGCTCAGGCCTTGTGGTCTCGCAGCCCAGCTTCTCATGCATGGACGGACGAGAGACGGCCCGGGGCTGGTTCCTCGGCTGAATCCTCCGGCGCAGGCTTCCTGGGCTGGGCAGCAAGGCGTCCACGGGCTCTGGGCGCTGTGTCCTCTCTGCCACGTCGTGACACGAGATGCGTGCGAGCAGGTCCCACCACCGACGACCGTGGCCCAGTAAGTGACATCGATTAAGAAATGAGGACCACGAGAGAGTCTGACCGAAGTTATTGTGTGGAGCAGCCGTATTATTATTAACCGGGGCTTGGGGTTAATCCCAGTATATTATATTATATTATTTTAGAATTAATAAACACTACTTGGCTTTTAAAAAATACTTACTGTCCAAATCGTGTTATATCACAGCGTAACTGATGACGTGTGTGTAATCGCGATGCAATTTTGTTTGGTTTCCCTCTGGCCCCTTCGGATGTCCCCAGTGCAACCAGTGGCCCCTCCGCCCTCACCCTCGTGGCTTCGCTGGCCCGTCTCCGGTGACAGGACATCCTCCAGTCTCTGTAAGTCAAAAGCACAGTCTCCAGTCGGGCAAAACAGCCAGGCTCCAACGAACACCTCCACGTCACACTTGGTGGGAAGGGAGCCTGCGTCCCTCCGCCCGGCCCGGCCTGGCTTTCCCGGGCTGCGGGCTTGCTGTCACTGTGGGGGAGGGGACACGGCTGTGCCCTCTTCCTCCCACCCCACCCCTCCCTAGGAGCTGTTCTGACCCAGCCAGGAGGAGGAGGAGGACAGCTGAGCAGAAAGTCCCCACCCTCCTGGGGCCCTGGACGCTGCCCTTGTGCTCATGGAACCTGGTCGGCCAAGGTGACTGTCGCTCACAGGCTCTTCTGCCCGCCTGGGTTTGCCTGGAGCACGGGGTCCTGCTCCAGGGAGAGCACAGGTGACTCTTGACTTGACTGGCTCCCCTTCTAGGGTCCCCACACCCGGAGATCTTTCTGTTGGGCAGGAACCCCTTCCAGAGGGACCAACCGCCCAGCGGGTTGAGTGTCCCAGTCGGTTCCTAGTCATCTCTCACACTTAACTTGCTCCCAGAGGTGGTCCCCACTCCGTGGTCACGGGTCCTTAGCCCGGTCAACACCACTGTGCCCATGACTGTAGGGGACGTACCCGCACTCCCCCGGGGTCCACCGAAGTCCCCGCGCTAAGCTTGGCATACAGAAAGAGATAGATTCTACTCGTCCCCTCTGCCAGAAGATCTTACAGCTCAGCTCTCTCTGAACAGTTTTGTTTTTTTTTTAATAAAATTGTCCTAAACCCAAAAGTTTTATTCCCCTGGAAATGGATGTGAGCCCAGGGTCCTGAAACCATCTTTAACCCAGTTCCTTAGAAGAAGTTGCAAACTCACTTTGAAGAATGACAGCAATTGTAACTTGCTTCTTCGTCAAGATTTTCAACTTGACGGGCCTGATGGAAGAAGCTGAACTGTAATGAGAAAGTCGAGCGAACGGATCCATGACTATAAAATTCTGCCCTCACGCGTCTCCGGACACTGAAAGGTGCTGCACAGAGAACACACATCGAAAAAGACACAAGGTGACCACAGCCGTCTCTGAACCGATTACAGGGTGAACATGAAAACGCCCGCTCCTGACACTTTAGATACGAAGCTTCGGCCTAGGTCAAAGTCTTATGGCTGCGTCATAAATTCCAGAAAGACATCATTCTTCAAGCGTGGACAGCAGCTTAGAAGGGGGCTGCTGAGTCGAGCGGCAGGTACGAGAAACACATCCGAAGGCAGGAACGAGCCCACTGTGAAACGTGTCAGGTGACGGGGCTTCCCAAACCGTAACGACTGTTTGACACACATCGCGTGTTGGCGGAACCGCGGCTAGAAACTGCGTCCCCTAGGATGGCTCTTTGAGGCTAAGTAGTCACAGACTGTCCGCGTTCGCCGTCGCTGTGTGATAAGCCACCTCGGAGCGCAGTGGTCCCGACCACGGCTGTCGATGTGATGGGAATTCTGTCATCTCGGCTGGGCTCAGGTGCGTGATTCTTATTCTGGCGTAATCTGAGGTCGCATGTGGTCATCCAGAGCCGTTCACTGACTGTGGCTGGAAGTCCAAGGTGGCCTCGTTCACGCGTCTGTCACCTGGACGGGGGGCGGGGGAGCGGCTGGGACTCTGCTGGCCGTCTCCGTCTGTCCACGTGACCCCTCACGCAGAGCAGTCAGAATTCTTCACCGGGCCACCCAGGGGCCCAGGAGAATACGGCTGGAAGCTTCTGGGTCTCTGAACGCCCAGACGAGAGCTGGCACGCCCTCACTCGCCACATCTGTTGATCGGTTCCGATAAGGTTGTCAAAAGACCTTCGATCGGACTTTCGTTTCTACTGCCACGCTCCTTGGCCCGGCTCGTCCGGCATAAGGCTGTGAGCCGGAAGCCAGACTCGCAGTCGGGCGCTAAGATGGGGTGCTCCGTTTCAGTCCCCCCTCTTTATTACGGCCAAATGCGACATGCTGTTTTAAGATTCTCTGGATTATAAACATTTATGTCCAATCCTCTTTTAAAATGATTTTTTTCCCCCCAAACTTTAAGAGGCTAGACCTATTAAAAAGTTTAACATTTCCGAAGTCTTGGTTCGGGAGGAAGAGCGAAAAGGGTTTGTGCTCTTCCGCCTTTTGCACGTACAAATTCGAGGCTCTGTTTCTACAGAAGAACCTTTCTCCAAATTTATTTCCAGCTACTTTTGTCTTCCTTGAGGGACCTTTGAAACACTATATTGCTACTTTTCATGTTTTTTATTTGCCCCGTGGAACAATAAAAGCTCAAAGGTTCATAAATATGCATTCCGTAAATGTATGATGCTGACAAAGTGCTGCTGAGATAGCTGTTTTTCCTTCGGGGACTGAGCGAGTTTACGGCGTCCTTAAACAACTCGGGGAGGTGGGGAGGGCGGACGGGGAGGGGAGCAGAGGGAACGGGGAAGGACGGAGAGGAGGAGGGAGACGCGAGAGAACGTTGGAGAACCCCGGCCAGCGGGGCAAGAGGGAGCCCGGTCCGTGAAAAATGCAAGAGCAAACCAAAGACGAAAACGCAGCCGCGTTTTAGAGACGTTCTACAACGTCGAGAAAGAGAACGAGGTCTGTGCTTCTGCCAAAGATCTGACTTGGCTTCCCCGCCACCCCGTCCCCCTTAAAGTGAGTTGAGCTGAGCCCCACGACTGCATTCCAAACAGTCTATATTCTAAGATCCATTCTACATTCTGATCTGTGTCAGGCTCTTTTGAAACAGAATCGGAACACGTGGTTTTTGTCCTTATTCGTTCTAACTCCCTTGGGGGTTTCTCTAGTTCTGCCTCATTCACCTCGGATTAGATAAACCACGGGTCTGATGAGGATCGATATGCAAGGAATGGCTAGACGAACACGCTGCAGACACAGACGCGAAAACACCTAAACACACAAATCTCTGGTGAACTGTGTTAACGAGCCCAAGTGCAGATATCAGTGACAAGGAAGCTCTGATTCGGGTGAAATCTGTCAGGTCTAGAAATGATTATGGGTTACCTCGATGTCAGTTTCCTTTCTCATGAGAAATTAACTGGGAAATGGAGAGATTCTTTACATTTTTCAAGTAAAAATTAATGTTTTATGCCAAAAACTATAAAAATCGGAGAGTAAGCCAAATAACATTGATAAAAACGTAGAGAAAAACTATCTCAGAAAGTAAAGTCGCCGAGGAAGAAATGGACAGCATATCTGAGACAGTAAGTCGCCGAGTCATCCACAGCCAGTGTGTCAGTAATTACTAGCAATTGTTTTAGGGTACGGACATTTTGATTACTGCTCCGTGAAAATTCTGGAAAGTGCCAAGTATCCCTGAGTTGGACTGAAGGAAACGAGTGGTTCATGTAAAAGTTTTTCGCCTTCGCAGCCACCGTCTATGATTTCTTGTCCTCCGTCAAGGTCTCAGTAGAAGTGTCCTCACAACCCACTGCTCTGGCTCTGGTGCTTCCTTCAAGATCTCCTCAAAATGCCATGATTATAAAGTCAAAATACCTTTCCTATACGTCACAAAAGGTATTCTGCCACTCACGTTCCGGCTTCGTTTATTCAGTGGACACTGAGAGCGGGCTGTCGACGAGGCTGTCCTCGAGGAGTTTGTCCTCGCAGAGGGCACACGGCGAATATGGCAGGGTGTGACAAGTGCTCTGGGATTTGGGGGGGATCAACCCCGAATGCAACAGGAAGTGCTTAACTCTGCCGGGGAGGAAGACGGGCAGTGTCTGGGGGACCGGCCGGCAGGGACGTGGGGCGGAGGCGGCAAGGCAGAGGCCAAGGCCAGCGAGCCATGCGGGACGTGGTGGGGCTGGAGGATGCGTCTGCGAGAACGAGAGGCAGGGGACACGGCGGGAGGCAGAGAGGGGGCCACGTGGAGGGGGCCCGATGAGCCGCGCGGAATGCGAACTGGGTCCTACGGGCCGGCGGTGGTCAAAATCCCAACCACGACGCGCGAACAGAAACTCATCATACGCGCAGCCTGGTTCGAATGCACGCGGGAAGCTTCGCGTGACAAAACGACCCTTTCGCTTCGCGAAACAGTGAGGTCTCCGTCCCATTTCCGTCTCGCTGGATTTGGTGAGATCCGTCACGCCACGCCACGTGCTGGCTCAACTGGGGAGGAGCGCGCCACAGGGAGCAGGCTTTCGGGTGTGGCTAATTCGTTTCCTCTGCGCTCGGGGGAGGGGACCGGTCACAGAGGGGAAGGAAGACGCTTTGGGAAACGGAGGGGCCGGAGTCCAGAGCGTGGTTGCGACAGAACGCGGACTGGGCTGGGCGAGAGATCCGGTGGCAGTGGCCCGAAGCAGAGGGCCGGAGTGAAGACTTAACTCACGCCGAGGGCTCGGCAACATCGCCGCTCTCGGGATGATTTGTATTTTCAAAGGGGACCTTTCAGAAAAAGCTGCATAAATTATGATAATACGCACAAAAAAATACTCATTGTCTCTACCTTATCAATTATTTCCTCTTTTTTTCTGAATTGTAGTCATAAGATATATACAATTTGAATACTTTTTTTCCTTACCTTAAACATGTCCATGTTGCTCCCTGGTCTTTGTAGAGTCGAGCCAGAGGCACTGTCCAATTTCCATCTATAAAGCGTTCACCAAATTTCCTCCCTTGTTCTCAAACTCAGTTTTAAATTCACGTATCTGTGCAAGTCCCGATTTCCAAAGGAGCGAATGAATTCGAAACGGGAGAAATACAACACGATTCACCTAAGGTCTCTCCAAGGTCAATTCTAGAATCCGAATTCAATGCCGCGTACCCACGAGCTCTTGTAGGCTACAGTTCAAGGTCGAGCCTTTCCCGCGAGCCGGTGTGGGGAGGCTGAGCGCTAATGCCAATGGACGCCCACGTGCGCCGAATCCAGGGGCGTCAGTTCCTTCCCGCTTCACCTGGTCCGCACGAGCGTGTAGATGGAACCCCAATCCTCCTCGACGATCAGACCACTCCCTCCTCTTCAGGATGCCGGTCCCGTATGCAGTGGCTTTCGGTTTATGTGGTCTTCACTGCTCCGTCATCATCTCCATTCCCGTCCCAGCCCCTAAGCCCAAGTGACCTTCCTCAACATGCGAGCCTTCGATTACGACGTTTTCCCGTCGCCGGGACTTTGATTTCATCCCCTTCCGCTCGTCGTGCCTGCAGAAGACAGCCATCCTCTTGTGAAGCATCTCGACCATCGCTGCAGCTCCTTTCAAGGAAGCTTTAAAAGCCAGCTTTCATCTGCTCCCACCCACCGGCCCCGAGAAGCCAACCGCGTCGGTGACTGCCACGGTCGAAAACCAACCGGAGCAGCTCCCCGAGCCTGTCTCATTTACGTGTTACACTCACTTACCTGTGCTTCGCGTGTCGAGGTGGATTCCAGGAACTGCTCTCGATTCTAGGGCCAGTCCCGGATGTGGATGTTGAGAGAACATGTTACTTAACGAAAAAAAGAAAGAAAGAAAGAAGGAAAGTAAACGGTCAGCCGAGATTCTCTCAGCCAGGCATCTCAACTGACAAGGACAAGCACCTTCCTCAGTGTCACTCACCGCCACTCGCTCTCTCATCTGAGCACACGAAGCCTGCGACGTGTGACACAGTGTCACAAACACGCTCCTAATTCCTTGAAAATTACTTGTCCCGAGATGGGGTCAGTGTGAACTTTGTATAATTTCATTGTCCCACACTTCTGGGGACATTCTAAAAACATCAGCAACAACAACAACAACAACAACAACAACATATGCCATGCGTCGTGTGCGTCCATTTATGTATCCTTTGGTTCATTCATGAATTAAATGCTTACGTTCACGTGTGTTCTATGCTAGCGCTGGGTTAAACGCTTTAAATACAAAGATGTCCATCTTTACTTCAGCTTCTACTCTCATCTCGAGCACCGACAGTCGGCTTCATCGTCTTCACCCTGGCGGCTGCTGTGCTCAGAAGGGCAGGCTCGCCTCGCCTCTGCTGGAGCCCCTGCCCCTGCCCGCTCCGCTGTGGGCTGGGCCGGGCTGACGTCTGCCACTCCTTCACCCTCCGGTCCCAGCTAGACCCACTCGTTGGTATAACCTATAGACATATACTTTTTAAGTTTTATATCCACACAGACATATATTTTAAAAATTTTATGCATATACATGTACAGGTGCGCCATCCTCAGCCTCTCAGAATTGGGACAGGTCTTGCTAAGTTTCCTCTGTTCTTCCTCCTACATATTCACGCAACTGCATAATCTACATTTCCACTCTCTCGTCATATAATTAGAGTGGTCTCTGATCCCACTTTACAGAAATAAGAGAAGGAAGTCTACGTAATGCGGGACAGGCGTGGCTTAGGTAAGAATCTCACGCTCATCAGTGGAACCTGTCCAGGGAACTCACGCTCGCCTGGCATCTGAAGGCTGTTGAATGGACGTACTTTTGGGCGTTTTATGTAAAATCGGAGTTTCGTGTTATACAGACATCATTTTTATGTCTCCCCACTTAAACTATTGTTTTATCAATTAACAACCAGTCCTACTTAGATTGGATTCAAGAACTTCTTGCTCTGTTATTATGAATTAAGAACATGAGAACCAAACAGCTTAAGGCACTCGTCCAAAGATGTCACCTAGCAATAAACGGGGACAAAACTCAGCCACAAATCTCTACGGATCTAAAGCCAAAGGCTCTTTCCATTAAGCTGCACGATCTCTTAGATTAAAAAAAGAAAAACAACTCAGGCCAAGATTTATAGTCATGGAAAAAGCTATTTCATCCTGATTGCTCTAAAAAACACGTCGATCTCGAAAGGATTAATTCACGCGAGCGAAGGAAACCTAAGACCAAATTTCCAAAAGAGACAGCCTTCGTTTACCATACACAATTAAATTACGACAAAAAAGAAATAAATGAACCTTTTCCCGGGGGCAACTGGATTTTCCCATTGGGCCGTTTCTCCTTTAGAAAGCGTAAGCAGTCGACTGAGAGCATCACGAAGCCCAACTAGCGACCAAAACAGGCCGATACGGACGTCGGACCCGAGCTCAACACGACGCAGGTGTCGACCGTGCACGCGAGGAGGTGCCTGGTCCGTTCTCACTGCAGGACCTGGGGCGCCCCTGTGGTCCCCCGCATCCCACCTGTCACCACAAAGCAGGGCGCCCTTCAGACGCAGCACGGACCCCCGAGCGCAGTCCCGCAGGACCGAGAGAGGGCTGCCGGTCGGAGCTCCCACCGGTTCCCCGCCCTTGCCCGTCACCTCACGCTGGGAGAAGCAGGTGCGTGCGACGCGCCCGCCAGACTCTGCAGAGACGCGATCAGCACGTCATCCTGCGTCTTCCACATCGATCACGCGGTGAAGCCGAGGATGCCTTTTGCACTAAGACTCGGTAAATACCTGGAGTCATCTGCTGAAAAGACTCGGGAAACGATGGACGGACCGACGAAGACGCGTCCCCGTGTGGTAGCAGGAAGATGGGCGCCTGTCTGCGTCACTCAGAGAGGAAGGGGAGGTGCCGAGCGGTGCCCACCCCCGCCGGGCAGCTCCCCGCTCGATCCCGCACCTCCCGGGCGCATCAGATGCTCGCTAGTGGTTTCGTCCTCCCCATCAGGACAGGAAAGGACAGAGAACACCTCCCAGGTGAACCTCCACAGTCTCCGTCTGTGACGCTGGGGAGACGCCGCCACTTTCATAGGACAGTTATTTAAAAGCCAGTCATAATCTCCTTTACCAGTTAAGCTGCGGTCACAGGAAAGAGCATCGGGCAGCTGATCGAGAAATGGAAACAAAAGAAATATCGGCTCATTAAGTCACGGAGCCCCCGCGAGGTGTTCGTGGGGCATCTCGTATGTGCCGGGGATGAGGCAGACATCGGGACCCCAGAGTGAAGGCGACACAGTGTCAGGCCCCGGAGGGCTGGTGTCCGATGCGAGCGGCATGAGGCAGAGATATCGACGGAGCAGGGCGGAGGCAGAACCGGGGGCGGAAGTCGGGATCCACTGCAGTGAGGGAGGAAGAATAAAAACCAGGCCTTAAAGAGTAAGGAGAGATTTGTCACCAGGAGACAAGATGAGGAGCAGGGAGACTGACGCCTGGAGAGACCCAGAGCCATGGGGAGTTTGTGTAAGGCAAGAAATACAGGTGAAGACTGTGAGAGAGGAGGCAAAAACGAATGAATGAATGAACGAATGAGAACTAAAGAAAGAGAAATAAACGTGGCGACATCGTCTGAGAGATGACATGCACCAAGCTGAGCAGTCTACAGTCATGCTGGGGGCTGTGACCAGCCCTGAGGACGGGGAGGGGGCGACGCCTCAACCTATGAGCGGAAACGAGGATTTTAGCACAGCGCCCAGCGCTCCTTGTGCCCCGGATAATGGAAAAGGAATGTGAAGGCTGTTTCAGGGGAGACGCGCTGAGGAAAATGACGAGGGTTAGAAAGACTGGGGTGCCAGTGAGAGGCGTGACGTCCCGGAGGCGGGAACAGGGGAGGACGAGAGGGGACTGTGACCCAACGCACGTCAAGGCCGACCGGCCTGGCTGGTCCAGGCTGGATGTGATCAAGAGAAGAGTCGAGAACTCCCGGATCTCCCCTTCGCAGGATCGGATGCACGTGGTACCCACGACGGAGAAAAGACCAAATTTCCCTGGGAAAATCACGTTTGTCACTGTCCCTTTCGAATCGATATGCGTATTTATGAAATTATATCTTTAGCATGTCTCCCCTTTAGATTTTAAAATCCGTGGATGCCACATAGGCCAGGATGCAATGCTTGGCCCTGAGGAAGTGCTGGGTTTATTCAGAGAAGAAAGAGAAAGGGAGGGAGGGGGGAGGAGGGAGGGAGAGAGGAGAGGAGGAGGGAAAATGGAGAGACAGTCAGGAGAAAGCGGGTCCAGGATTCTGGAAAGACTTGCCCAGGTCTGCAAACGGTATCATCCACATAAAACCCAAACTCGATTCGAAAGGTAATGAATCGGCCACGTTGTATAAATGCAGCTTTAACACCTCTGTTCCAATAAACAATTAAAAAATCAATCAATTGCTGCCTGGCCGAAGGGCGTTTTTCACATGTGCTTACGTCTGGTTCCAGGGAAGCTGCGTAATTAATATTTGAGGTGGCATCCGTAACTGAGATCGTGTTCTATCTTAACATTAAAGTATTCTGAAAGCAGGGTAGCGAATCACTCTTTATTTGCTTCCCCATGTAGAGAACGTCTTCGATAACACATTCCCTCTGCTCCTCCGATAACGAGATTCGAGGACACAGAACACCGCAGACACCCTCACGGACGCCGTCGGAGACGCAGAAACGCGAGTTTGGGGGTTTGCGATGAACGCACCGCCCCGCAGTAAGCGAGCGGCAGCCGTCACGGGCCCATGTGACATCCCATGCGGAGCCCACCTCCGATCCTCTTGTCCCGTCTCCATCAACAAGGCTGAGGACAAGGACGGACGTGTTTAGCGCTTCGCAGGACGAAACTGCGAAGGGGGCGGAGTCAGGCACGGCGAGGACAGAGCCAGCAGCGTGTGTCACAGGGAGCCAGACGTCGCTCAGCTCCGGCGTCGACAGCGGCCCGGCTTGGTGGGGCCGATGGACGCCCTCTCCCTGTCCCCTCTGCTGCAATGCTCTCCGATCGCCCGGTCATTTCTCACCCCAAAAGAGAGCCCCTTGTCACCTTGGGATGACGGAGGAGCAGGCCTCTGAATCTGTTCCAGGAGCAAAGACCTGTTCTTGGAAGAACCTAAGAGGAAACGTGGAAATTGCTTCTGGGAGCCCGGTGCACGCCCCGGCGTCTGCCCCGGCGTCTGCGCCCATCACAGGGCCGGGGACAGCTCGGGATCCGCCCGCGCCCGAGACGGGCGTCCCCTTCTGCCACCGTCCTCTCGTTGCTGGGGTGGCCGCGGCGTCCTCGAGGCCCTCGTTAAGGAGTCTGCCGCGGAGCTGACCCTCAGGCTTTCATTTCAATAGACCTTTTATGCCAAGGGGCCGGGGTGGGAGGGGGCGTCACGCAGAGCAAGAGACACGAACGTGAGCACAATGGGGAGCCGTCCTTGCAGCGAGCGTGGCCCGTCTCTGGCCACAATGTCACCGAGCGAAAGTTATTTAATTACTCTGTTCTGGAAACGCGAGCCCTCGGGGTTCGAAAGTGGGCGTTTACGAAGCTTCCGGGTAATTAGCGCGCCCCATTATCCGAACGCTCCGTCCCATGAGACGCGATAATCGTAAAGGTCAAGTCAGAAATGGCTGGACTCTGCTTTCTCACACCGCGCCGGCGAGTGGGGACTTTCCCCCCTTCTCTCGAAGATGGCAAAGCTGCCCGTCTGCAAACGGGGGCCGCTACCTCGTGCTTCGGGTTTAACATCTGGCCACGTTTTCGTCTTTCGCAAGCCAGTGAAATTTACAGTGTTTCTGACAGTTGGGGGTTCGGCTCCAGAAGGAACTACGTCGCGACAGAGAGACCATGAAACGGGCTCCTTACGGGGCCACGGGGGTTCTCAAACCTCATCTCCCAGCGTCACCAAGGCGCTGTGGGCCGGAGCTGTCCGCCGCAGTTTCTCTAGGAATTCACTCCGAGCGTCTTGAGGGCCGGAGTCGTAAGGGCAGTGCGTTAAGGCCGAGCGAACCCGCCCTCGTCTGTGTGTCCGGTTCCTGGAGGGTGTGGTGAGGGCCGTGGAGCCACGTTGTCCTGATTCCAGCCGTCGCATCTCTCTGGACCACATGTATCATTCGTTGATTTCGTTTTTTAAAGCAAAGGGAAAAAGAAAGAAGTGTGGCCGACTTTGAGGACCGTCTGGGGCCGTGGAGTGGAGCCGGCTGAGACTTCGGTGTGACCGACCTCCCTCCATGAGCAGAGACGTGGCAGAACCAGAGGGTCGCCGAGCGGACGTTGGAACCGGGGTGGAGATTCTGGAACCTACTTGTGGCTTCTGGAGCTTCGGCCAAGTCCTTGAAACCCTCTGGAGCGCCCCCTTCTCGTCTGAGAAACTGGGGGGGGGCGAGATGGGAGAAGCCGGGTCATTTCTGAAAAGCAACCGGTGCGGTGCCTGGCGGTACCGGGCGCCACTGCCTGTCACCGCTGTGCCCTCTGTCCCTGCGGGAGCCCGCATGAAGCGTCAGCGGAAAGGGGTGATCGAACATTTCGGCCCCCTCGTGATTTTGAGGAGAAAGAAGCGAGAAACATACACACACACACACACACACACACGCCATGAGTTTATATTCGATCACAGCTAAATCACAGCAAAGCGAAACGTTTCTCTACTCATTTTGCCGAAGCTTCCAAGGACAGATGAATTATTCAGCGAGGACTTGGAAGCACAAATTACTTCTCCAAGGACGCGGGTCAGGCCCGATAAATGCTCTGATTGAATGGTCCGGCCACGTCCGATTTGTCCCTGGGAGGACAGAGACAGCTAGAGGTCAGACTGGGGATTAGCACCTTTTCGAAAGCAAAACGAAACAAAAATCGTTAAAAATCCCAGTTAAGAAAAAAATAATCTATCACCCAAGTGTTCTAAGCAGTACTCACGAAAGTAGGAAAGCACTTTACAGGTCTTACGGACCGAGAGCAAAGCTGTTTTATTGTTGTTAAAATGGCGTCATCGTCAGTGTGTCCTGAAACCGTATGAGTGTGTCTGGCCGCGCTCAGTGCTTTTCGTGGTTGTCTTACTGAATCTTCTCAACTCTGGACGGAAGTGGAAGCTTTAAAGGGTTAAGAATTTGTCCAAAATCTCAACAGCTACAAAGAAGTAAAGAATCCGGCCCTTACCCCAGGTTTGTCTGATTGTAGAGCTGACACCTCAGCCTGAGATGTGTCTCCAAACGCATGTTTTTTAAAGGCTCTACGAGATGAGACCAGTGCGGACATCTTCAAAAAAAAAAAAAAAATTTTTTTTTTTGAAAAAAGTATCTGGCATTTTTTTTTCAGGAAAGGGAGGAAAATGCATGTGCGACCCCACGACTTCACATACTGCATTCGAAGATGCATGTTAAATACGTGAAAAATGGAAAAACTTGAAAACGTACGGTTAGGCCTGCGTGTCCACTAGACGTCTGTGGCAGGAACGGAGCACCAAAGAGCCGTGTCACTCAGGCAGCGTGGGGACGAACGCAGCTGGACCTGCCTGCGGGTTGTCGCAATGACGGCGAGGTGCCCTGAACTGAAAGCTCCGTCGAAACCACAGACACGCGACAGTGAAGCCCTCACGCGCCACAGCGGGAGTGTGGGATGCCCCTCTCAGCTGCTACGGACAAGACAGAAAATTACGTGATTACGTAGAGGGACGAGGATGAAAAGTTCACCTTCGGCTGGAAACCTGAGGAGTCACCGTGCCTCAACGGCTCCTTCTCGGTCACCTGACTCTGGACGAGACGGAGGGCACAGCGGGCAGCGGCTTGGGTACCAGCCTAGCTCTGCCGGCAGGGGATGTGTCGCTCTGGGCCAGCGACTCAGCCTCTGTGTGTCAGTTTCATGATGCACACCATGGAGAAAAGGGTACCGTTAACCTCGTGGGGTTTACAAAAGGATCGACAGCACTTGGAACGATCCTCAGCCCAGAGTAGATGTGTTTTTTGTTGTTGTTGTTTAAAAAATTAGACACGCAGATTTTCTTTAATGTAGCCGATCGCGGTGACATTTCCATGCAGCTGGGCAATGATTTTCCTTTCCAGGCGAGTGATGTTGTGCCCGGAATTATTCTGAGTTAGCGCCATCCTCACCGACCCTCCCCGTAGTTAGATACCCGCCTCTGTTCTGTGCCGCTTCTTCGCCGACGTATCTACTTCGGTCAAATCAATACCGTCCATTCTCAACTGCGGAGTAACAAGAACCAGACCTTAAACACTACGTAATAAAATAAATCATTTCCCTTCAGGTCTGTTCTCGTGTCTGACACGGCTTCGCCATATGAGGAAGTGGCCTTTCTCGTTTCCCACCGATCCGTCCTCAGCTTCTGAAATTTTTGACAGCGAAGCCTCTTGAAAGTAGATTGGGAATAAAGGCCGGGAAAACCTTTAAGCAACCAAACTAATTGCAGATCCATTTTTCGAACTGCTCACTTTGGGGTTGTCATCCAGACAGCTATGGCTCACAATACACAGAAGACTTAGAAAAGTCTGTATTCCCTTAAAAAGAAGCACTCAAAATATTCTAAACTTTGTGCAACAACCAGTACTTGACATTTTACTAAAATTGGGCGTTTGCACAGTTTCCCACCATTACGTAACTCTACTTAAACGAGTACTTTTCACAAACACTGTTGTCGACACCTCTGCACTTTGGGTAAATAATAAACATTATTCCCCCAAATATTTTTGTTTTCATGCTCCGACGTCAGGTTTAGGGATAAACGAAGGAAGTCAGATGTAGTGCTCGAACTCGTTTAAGTGGGCGGCAGGGAAAAGGGACCCAGCCAGACGCAGGGTCGGAGCGTGTGTTCCGGGTGGTTCAGTCAAAGGGATGAGAACAGTAAGGTGACGGGGAGGAGGCGGGAACAGCACGGGACGAGCCGCAGATTCCCCCGAGGGAGCGTGGCAGTCCCCACGAGAGGCTCCGTATTTATGTCTCGCATTCCTCTGTTCTCAGGATTAATAAATCTTCTAGGCAAGAAATTAGTTTAAATAAACTCTTGTCCAGATAGAAATGTGTATTAATGAAGAAGAATCGTTTCCTCCACTTACCCAAGAAAACGTGAGAGCCATTAATGACGATCTGACTTCACACACATAACTGTACGTTCTCAGCCCCAGGAGAGGCTTGTTGACGTTATGACAGCTGATACGCAGAGGCGGACAGAATACTTTCCCATCGAGAATACTTCCCCGGGCATGCAAACCTCAAAAGTAAAACACTCTTCTTAGGGGGAAAAAAAAAAAATGAAGATAGAGAATTTTCCAAAGAAAACGTGAGATATTGCTGTTGTCTTCATTGGCAGAGGTCCAGAAAGAAAGTGAGGCGTGAATAAATGGTAATGGGCGTGGTGGGTGAGCATCGGGCAAGGCCGCTACTTTTTTACGGGGTTTAGTACAATGCCATAGCGACTCCAGGATGTCACCGAGCTCCGTGATGACAGTTTATGTCCAGCTTCAGTTAATAGGGACAGTGCTCAGCATCTTCCTTCAAGCCACCGATTTTGAGTCAGTTGGAAGAAAAAAAAAAAAAATCATGAGAAAAGATCAAACCCCATTTGGGCAGAGATGAAATATTCAGGAAAATTAGAAATACCTACTTTCTGGAATGGGGGTCGGATCCACTAAAGACAGTTGTATACACGGCTTTGAAGCTGGGGGTTCGGGGCCCCTCACCTCATGGGTCTTCCCGAGGTCAGGATGGCGACCAAGAAATGTGTACCCGCGGTGACACACTTTTATGAAATTTGCAAAAGTTAATACACAATCAGGGAACATCCCAGAAACAGGAAGCCATGCCCTCTCCTCCTGCAATGTCTCTCCAGCGTCCCTTCCTGACGAAGGCTGACATTGCGCCTGCCGGCAAAAGAGAAAGACACACAGAGGGCTCCGGTCCACGATGACAGAGCAGGCGACGAACGTGGTGGCGAGAAGCGAGCTCCCCGACCGCGGGGCTGTCCAGCTCCCACAGGGCGCTCCTGCTTGCACACGTCGTCCAGCTGCTGTGGGCCCACGAGACCACTTTACACTTCCACCTACAAAGCACGGTCCCCGGGAGAGGTGTTCCCACTCCTTCCCAAAATAACAATCGCAGCCCCAACGGTCACTGCGGCCACCGCTGCCCCCATCGACTGCCGCATGTGCCCGGTCCCGGTGCCAGGGCGAACCCCACGACCGACAAGGTCGCTGTCCCCTCTTTGGACCCCACTCTGGGTGTCCCACACCCCCAGCCAGAAGCCCGGCCGCTCTGGGCTCTTCGCCTGGTGGGGTGTCCCACGTGTGTATCGTAAGCAGAGGACTCAGCTCTCGTAAACACTCGGGCAAAACGGGAGTTCCCTTTATCACCTGACAATGAAGCACATGCAGTGACAAAGCGCCGTGCGCAATTTTTCTTTTTCGGTGGGGAAAACAATGAAATAGAATCGAGAGTCTCTTTGTTCACAGGGCACTCTGCGCCGAGGTCTTGGCTTTGGTTAAGTTCCTTGTGTTACGGTGGCCTGGTTCCTAAAAACTTGAACTTCCTGAAAATCTGAACTGGAAAAAATGTGTGGGTTTTTTTTCAAGGCTCGCCGCTGGGCCCCATGAGCTGCGTGAGCCATCGAGTCACAGATTCGCACATTCATTACACCATTTCTTCCAGCAGGTGGCAGTGAAGAGCCTTGTTCTAAACCAATTAGCTTATAACAATTTCTGACAGGTGAAGATAAAATATCTTGAATTCTTTTTTTCCGACCTATGCAAAGATGCTCTGTGGGCCAGTGGTTCAAGAGCTGCCACCTAAGACTCATATGCAGGGCTGACTCTGCGAGCCTGCTGACTCGCAAAGCTGCCCAGATTGGGGGGTATCCGGCCTGGGGCACCTCGGAGGTGGAGAAGGGGACACATATTGGCAGCCACGTATCACTTCCCCAAGGAGGACCTTCTTACATCCCTGGTGAGGCGGTGTCTTCTGGGATCAAGTTCATACGACTCTTGGAAAAGAACTCACGTGTTAAACTCTAATGGTTGGTAACTCTCAGCCAAGATGACCAGTGAATATTAAATCTATTCTGGACAACGTGACCTGTGGTATTGATGTGGACCTGCCACTGATTTTATTTAAAGCTCCAGCCACCCACCTCACTCATAATTGTGTATGCTCGTATGTACACACAGAGGGATATTATTATCAGATAGGAGGTTTACAATCCCAGAATTTTCCTACGGTACGAGTGCAGGGATGGTCCTGTGAAAATCAGTATCACTGTCAGTGCCCGGGAAACGTGGGCCAAACGCCAAGCTGCCGCCCACAGAGACGTCCTGCGGGTCGAGACTGAAGAGGAGACGCGCAGCCGAGGGCCTGGAGGCAAACGTCCAGCGGAAACGAGACGAAGTGGTTCTGAACCGTGCGGAGGCTTGGACGGTGCCCTCGGGGAGATTCCGTGAGCGGGCGTGCTGGGCCGACGACTCCTGCGGCCGACGATGACGACGGCCAGTTCCATGATTTTAGCTGCGTAAGATGCCCGCGTACCTGACGGACTTACGCCGGCCTGTGCTTCCTGACTCAAAATTAGACTAGACGCAAAATTCTCATTTCGAACAAAACGCAATATAACCCGCGTTACACGTATTTGGGGGGGCGGGAGTTCCTCCTCGTTGGGTCATTTCCGTGTGTCTTAAACTCTGAGGATGGTACACATGAGACTGTTAGTCCTCAATTTTCATCTTTGCCTGGAAAACTTTAAGAGTTTAAAGAATCTGTCTGCCATCGATCCGGTCTGCCAGCCAGTAAGGTAGACTTTCTGGAACTTTCTGGAACTCTCCCTTCTCTCCTGCTCCTTCTGTGACTCTGTGCCACACGTGATTCTTAAACTTCAAAAAAAAAAAAAGTGTTTTTCCTGGATAATCCACCGCTCCATTACCGCAGCCTCGCTACGCGTACACCTTGCGAAGTTTTGTTATTGTCTTTTCGGGATGTGTCAGGGGAGGGGGGTGAGTGTTATTTTACTGTTTTGAGTTTTTGATCAGAAGCAAGGACTTGCGGTCGCATGCGAGGTTTCACCAAGTCGGGCCGACGTCGCTGGCGTGAAGCCCCTCTCCCTCCAGAGGTCTCAGTGTGGCTCTGGCGCTCCCGACAGAGAGGACGTCGTCCAGGGCAAAACACCTCAGATGCACTCAGGCCCTGACGCCCCAGCCACGACGTTAGAAATACGGATGTGAGTGGTGCCGTGGGAGCTGGCGAGCGGGGCGGTCGGGGGCGGAGCACGTGCAGGTGTCTGGAGGAGCCTCGAGGTCCGAGGCGCGTGGCTCGGTGGGGACCCACTGTCCTAGCAGCTACGGAAGGGCTGGCACCAGGGCCCTGCCCGGGCACCGTGGGCCAGGCCGGGATCTTTCTGAGGTATCCGTGGGGATCGGACAGCTGCCCATCACGGCTGCCGCCCAAGAGCCGGTCCTCGTCTTACATGGAGGGGCTCCCTGGGGTGCAACACGAGCTCCCTTGCAGGAATGGGGCCCCAGAGACGAGGGAGGGGCAGAGGAGGGAGATTCAGGGTGCAGTGGAAGTGGGACCCCCTGGACGGTGACGAGCCACACCTTTCTGGCTAACGCGCTCCTAGTTCCCCTGCTGCCGGCAACCGAGACCCCAGCGGAGGACTCGCTCTGAGACCGGCACCGGCCCTGGGGACAGACGCCGCCCGACGAGGGGCTGGGAGATGGCCCAGCCCAGCGCCCCACGCCCGCCCCGTCCTCTGACACTCACGGTGGGCGGGTGACGAGGACAGGCGCACACGAGCACCCGTGACGCGAGTCCCACCCGGGAGCAGTCCGACGGCCGGCGGTGTCCCTCTGCCCCTGAAGCACGAGAGAACGCCACGGTGGCCAGCAGGGCCCAGGGGGCCCACGGGAGGACTGGCATGTCCTCTGCTGGGGGACGTTTCCCCGTGATGGCTCTGTGCACCTGTCCCCTGCATCTACTTGAGCAAGGAAAAGACAGTTAGTAATGGAGACACGGAGGAAACATGTGACATGGCACATCTGGGTGTCACCAGGGGAGTCCCCGTGGGTCGGGCGGTCAACGAGAAAGGCTTCCGAGTCCTGCAGGAATGTCACCCGGGAGGGCCGTCCAGGAAGTGACGGGACCAGCGCAGCAGGGCCGTGAGCCCGACGTGGGAGGCGGCCGGGGTCGGGGGTCTGGGGCATCGAGCTGCAGTCAGAGCTCAAGGCTGGGGCCCCGGACACAGGCAGCACCCGGGCACGTGTCCCCAGCAGCACGGTTTCCATGGAGAGAACGAAGCATAAGTGTCCACGGACTGAAAGGGGGCTGAACAATATCCTGACGTACTCGTGGGTTTCGAGTTTCCTGTCTTGTCGTTAAACTTATAAAAGCAGGATGTCGTCGACGAAGCGTCTTGAGCGCGGTCTCTTTTTCCTTCACCTTCCCTTTGGCCCCGTTTCTCTCAGGCGTTGGGGGGGGGGCTGGGACGCCAGCAAGAGGAAGCGGAGTTGGGGAGACACTTAGTTTGGGGGCGGTGGGACAGGCTGACGGGGGTGCCGGGCCCCTCTGTCCACGGTCAGACCGCCGCTGGCCCTCCTCGCGTGCAGATGGCTTCCAGGGTGCCAGCTCACCCTGAGCTGCGAGTTGAAGGAACGGGGGACAGTTATGACGTGTGGTCAGTGTCCCCTGAGCACCCACCGCGGAAGGACGTAAACCCCACAAGAGAAACGAAACACAATGTTTGGAGCCGGAAACGAGATGCGGCGCTTTTCTCCCAAATGTTTGAAGGAAAATAAGTTACTGCCCTGAAGGTAGATGGATGTTACTAAAAATAATTTGCAAAGTGAAGGAAAGATTTTCCAAACTATCAGTAACTTCTGAAAAATAAGCAAAGTATTGTAAATGTGGGTTAAGCCGCTAATAAAAACATGAGGCTGTTTTTCCGACATCTCCCACGTTTGTGGCGTCCGTCGGTTTTTTAATTGTCACGTGTTGTGATTTCTCGCGTTGGTTAAGTGTTTGCTTTCTCGTCTAATTTTGCGTTTTCATTCTGTAACCTCTTTCTTCTTGAAGGGGCTCTCCCAAATGGTCTCTGCAGGGGGCCTCGCTTAGCCCGACCCCCGTGCACTTTGACGGCCGGTCAGTGCGGGGCAGAGGCGGCGATCGGCAGAGGAGGCCGCCACCTGGACTCGCTCGGCGCCCTCCGTGACGCGCGCTCAGGGCCGCAGCACAGACTGGCCGAGTGAGGACTGCGGGCCCCGTGGACACGGCGGGATGCGCTCAGGGGCACGGAGCTTCCACGTGAGGACTCGGAAGTCTCATCTGAGCCGTGGGCTTTGCGCTTTGGGGCCGACTGTAATTGTCACCCGCTGAGAAGTGAAGGACGGTCACCTTAGCAGATGCTAAGAACCTGTCCCTCTCTACGCGTTCTACGACGGAACACAGTCGTCCCCTGCGGCCGGGACAACTGCTCGCAGAATGTCCCTGTGATACGCTTCGGAGACCAGCGTAGGAAATTCACCTGGACGTGGTTGGTAAAGGGTCGGGGTGGGGTTGACAGGACACACGACCTATCTCGAAGGCACAGAGGCTCCTAGCTTTGCCGATGACAGCACATGCACCGTGTGCGGGGCCTCTGCTCCCTCACGCCCCCGCTGTGAAATAAATACCTTTCGTTCCCCCCTGCTTTAGAGATGGAGAGATGGGGGCAGAGACATGACACCAGCCGGAGTTCCAGGTGGTGGAGGGAGAAACAAAGGCTGGGCTGGCCCGTGGCATCCTGGGAAGCGCTTAGCTGGCAGGAAAGGGGGGCCCCTGCATCATGACACCCTGAGAGTCGCGACCGTGAACCTTTGGGACGAACCGCTGCCCTCCCCTGACTGACTCTCGCGCTGTGGGAATCCCGGGCCATGAACCCATCACACTGTGACAACACGCAGCGCCCCCGACAGCGCCATCCGCAGGGCAGTCGGAGGATGTGCGTAACTGGCACGAGGCACGCGGGTCCCCACGGACGCCCTCGTGGATGAGGTGTCAGCAGTGAAAGGCCGCGTCTCAGCGTCACGGGCCGTTCGGAGTGGACGCGGAGTCAGCAAACCGGGACTCCTGGTACGGACGATTCGTGACGCTGTAGGCCCACGGGCCGGTCGTTTCCAGTGGGTTTAATGCATGACAGTGAAAGGCACAATTTGGCCCCTGGAGTGGCCCCTGTCACCTCAAGATGACGTCCCACGCCATCAGGTTACATTCGTGAGTATCAAGCGGGCTTCGGCAAAGAGCGTGACTTGTGGCAGAAACCTCGGCAAGCCACCTGACCTCACCCCGCAACGGAAGGGTTCTTGGCAGGGCCCGACGCCAGCGATGTGATTAGTGATGTGGGGAGGGTGACGCTGGCCTGTGGGCCATGCTTCAGAGTGCCCGGGGCCAGCCTGGCACCGCCACGGACCTGGCGGAGAGCATCAAAGGAGGCAGGCGCACGCCGGCCTCCCGCCCAGCGAGAAGAAAGACAGGAGCCGTCTGCGCGACGGGTCTGCATCCGGGAACACAGAAGGCCCGCTGTCCCGGGCAGCAGGTGCGCTGTAAAGCTCGAAGACATCGCTGTTCCACAATTTCCTGGACCACTTCCTGGCTCTTCAAAGAATAAAGAAATCAATAAAGTCCTCCTGCTCGTTCACGGCAGTGTGTGGTAGGCGGGGAGCTCAAAGCCCCTCTCGCACGCCGGCTCTCAGAGCTGGGCGTGGGGAGACCCGAGAGGCGAGGCGTTTCCTTCCGAGGGAGCTGCGTTACGCGCCCCCATCCCAGCGGCTGAGCATGGGAGGACGGAGCAGCTCCGCGCCGTGAGCGGGGTCCCCGGGGGCTCTGAGGCCGCCCGCCTGGGAGGAGGGCGGGAGCCCGGGAGCCCGGACCCGCTGACCGCGGGTCCCGCAGAGGAAGAGGCGGACGAGCATCTCCACGACCTGCCTGTGGGCCAGCAGGTCCGGGCGCTCTCCTGGATTTGGGCGGACGGCGTTGCTGGCGGGACGTTCATCTTTTCTATGTTGTCAGGTTATTTACAGAGAAGCAAAGATTTGGGGCTGGTGCTGAACACTCCGCCAGGCTGTGGCCATCAGCGCCTCTGACTGACGCCAACCCCCAATGCAGATGGCTGCTGCTGAAAACGCTAATGTTTTTCCTCTGTAAGGTCATGTTTATGTCCCCCACCCCATTTTAATTTTTTAAAAAAGTAAAATGTCATCCTCTTTAGAATTCTCTCTTCGAAAATAAGTAGAAGTACTTGAGTTTAATTTAACCTCATTAATTTTTTTTATTAAAAAAATGGAGGCCACCGCTGTGCACCAGAAAATTAAAAATAAAGAGGAATCTATTCTTCGTGGAGACATGGCATTTCCTGCCCCCTCCAAAAAAAAAAAAAATCTGCTCCGATACTCGGTGCCGACAGCTCCTCGGAGCGACGCCCCCTCGCGGTTCAGTCTGCATTGCAGGAAAATTTCGCGAAGCTTTGGTTATTAGTATTTTTCCTTTTAAAACCGAAAAGATTGTTCTAGAACATGCTGTTCCTTCCAGGACATGGTAACCCTGGCTCTCGGCTGGAAAGCTACAGAGGTAGAAATTGTTTAGCATCAATCAGGAGACACCAGGAAGGGACAAACCAGGCTCTGCGTGGCTCCTTCCCAGGACCCCGGGGAGTTACGAGCCCGTCAATGCTGCAGGTGGGAGGACGGACGAGAGAGCACCCTCCTCCCAGAGCAGAAGGGAGCGAGTCCAAAGAGAGAGCGAGCTGGTAAAGAAGAAGATGGTTCTCAGTTCTCAGTCCGTTAGAGTCGGGGTCAGAAACACGGGCAATAAAATTCTTGGACCAATTACATAAAGATACAGTGAAATTGGTCCGTGCAATGGGTGAGATGAAACTGGACGGATATACGGTGAGAATACCAAGATTTGGAACGGAAAAAAACCTGGGATTCGGGTGGCAAATAATATCTATCAATCACTGACAAATCGAGCACACCCCGGAAGCTGCGCAGCATGTAGTTAGCTCGTCATCCCACTTCTTGAAGACGCCGTGTGGACCATTTCGATTGCCTCCGCTGGGACACAGCAGCCTAAGTGGATGGGAGCGCAGGAAGCCGCCGACTTTTATGCGTAGTTCAGGAAGCTGGTTCCTCGGGAACCGGCACACGGAAACACAGCCACGCGTGTGCTTATGACACGCGGACCGGCTGATTTTAGGTCAGAAACATCTTAAGACGGGAAGCGCAGCTGTCATTATTTAGCTTCGAAATTATACTTTGGACTTAGATGTAATGCCAAATGTCGAAGTGCGTGCCATTTCCTGAGAAATAAAAACACGTTCGTTTTGATTGTCGCCAATACCTCGCAGGAAAGAAAAGTAAGTTGCCAGTGGACGAAGCTGCTACTGCTTGTCCAACTGGCTTAGCTGGGGACGCAAACATTTGAAACAACTGATTATTTCTCATTTAATTTCTTTTTTGGCTGGGGATTAGCACTCTCGACCATACGATGCCTGTTTGTAGAAACACATCCCGGTTCACGTGATGAAGAATCAGGCAGCCGCAAGGGTCTAAGACGGTGGCCTCAGGGAATGAGCCTTCTCTGACCTGAATAGAATAAAGGGCAATTTTTTCAAGGACAACTATCCTCTATCATAGAATAGATCTCACACTGACCGTTTCTATAGACACTATCTTCGTGTAGGAATTCAGCCTGGTTCTCCGTTCCCACCATCTGGCGACGTCTCTCTCATTTCCGTGAGGCTCTCTCAGCCCCCACTGTCAGCACCTGGGGCTGGACGGTCGGGGGCTGGACGGTCGGGGGCTGTCCTGTGCATTGTAACATCCAGCGGCATCCCAGGCCCTCGCCTGCCCGGAGTCGGTAGGGCCTTCGCCCCATGCCGCCCCCTCCTAGTGTTGACAATCAAAAACGCCTCCAGACATCGCCAGTGCCCCCTGGGGGGGCAAAATCTTGTCGGCTGAGAAACACCAGCCCAAATGACGTGGGAGTCACGTCCACGAAGATAACAGAAGACTATCTTGGAAGCGTGAAGTCACCTTGCAATTCATGCCTGTGCGTCCTGTTATTGATCTGGGGAGGACGGTGTTCCTGTTAGGGATGTAGGGGCATCTTCTCAGGGTTAACCTTGTACCGTGGCCATTCATGGAGCACAGAGCGATCATCGCGATGATCAAACGCATTTTCACAGCCGGAATTTAAACAAAACTTGTAAAATGCTGGTAATTTCTAGAACGATTGTGTTATTCTGCTGGCCAAAATCATTTTACAGACAGCCAGGTATAATGACTTAAAAATAATAAAAATCTTAATAAACACCCAAGAATTAAATTTTATACATATGTATATATCATAAAGAATGAGAATTTTAAGTCTCTGAATGGCAGATGCAGAGAGCCTGACAGATGCAAAGTTCAATCCTTGTCATGAAACAGGTGGATGACAGAAATACCTGGGGCGCAAGGTGTGAGATGCCACATACGATGTTAAAGATACGTAAGATTCAGGTTTTATTTCTGAAGGTTTCCTTACAGGGGCTTAGCGCCCGGGGAGGGAACCGAGCAGATGCGGGAGAGAGAAGCAGCTTCTAATGGAACTGCTGAATTATAGATCATTTCCATTCCTTCCAGAACCAGAGTCACTTCGGGGTTATTTCCAACACATAAACACAGGCGTTTCGAGCAGAGACTTGTGCTGGGCGGTGTTTTAAAAGGAATATGATTAAAGATTCTTGACATTCTTTAGAAGTGGACTGACGTATCCTGACAATGAAAAGCACCATCGTACAAAATTTGGGCCCAGTTCAAGTCTGTAAAGACGAGCCGCAGGCGACCTGCCCGAGAAGCAGCGCTGACGGGTCCCGCAGGTGACCTGCGCTGCCCGTGAGACACAAGCAGAAAACGTCTCTCGGGCGCCGATGGTGTCACGTGAGAGAAGAGAGCGTGGGAAGCCGAGGGGAGCTCGGACCTCGGGGACCAGGTACAGAGCAAGGACATTTGCGTCCAGATCTGCAGCCCTTCCGGGCGTCTGACAGTCAGCCCACATCCGAGAAAAACGGCATTTCGCTAATGTTTGTTGAAAAGAAATAAGCATCCCTGATGGGTGATTTAGCAGAGATGCGGGTTCGAAAACATCCTTCCTCTCTACATTTGCCACCGCACACGCAGAAAGGGAACGCGTTCTGCAACGCCGCGGGGCGGATGGGAGCCTGCTCGGTTGGCATTGCTGGCATTCGCCGTGTGGCCTAGATTTCAGGGAGCAACGGTGTGTTCAAAAAGCACTCAACCCACGCCGCGAGAGTGGGCGCTTTGTGAATTCCTCGTTTTTAAGTTATCAGGTGAATTCCTGTGGTTCAGCCCTGTGGAAACACTGCGATTCTAGCATCCAACGCGTGTACACACATGCACGCACACACGTGCACACACACACATGCACGCACACACGCACGCACATGCACGTGCACACACGCACACGCGCACACACACACACACACACAGAGGCTGCGTGTTCTTTCTGCCCGTAGGAAACTGAAATTCGATTTCCCGAGCTAGTGGACAGGCTGGCAATGGAAATCAAACTGCTCTCTGCTCCTCAAAACGCCAGGCGCGGGGGGCATCTCTTGTGCCTGGTGATCCCAGGAGAGTGAAGAGCGGGGGGAGGGACAACGGTGGCCGAACGCACCTGAGCTGGCTGCCGGATCAATGCTCCGGGCCAGCAGGCCTCTGCTTAATGAAGCGTGAGCCAGTGTCACTGCCTGGCCGGCAACAGTGGGTAGCGCTGGTGCCAACGCGGAAGCAGCAGACTCTATTGGAGGGCAAAATAATTGCCTCATTTCATGGTACAAAGGTATATAAGTCTGACTTTTGTGTACAGAGGAGCCAGCTTTAAACCCTCACCTGGAAGAGAGCCGCGCACAGAGGAGTCGAATGTGATGGAGAGACTGCTCGGCGGCCGGGCTCACAGAACTCCAGCAAAACTGCTCGGGGGGCGTCGCAATCAAGGGACTTGTCCGGCTGGCAGGCAAACGCCTGCCCCGAAGCAGGCTGTCTCCTTGCAGACAGAAGAGATGTTTTCATTTGTGCTTTTCAGTCATAAAGTGTTTTGACAAATCAATAGAAGCAGGAAAAAAAAAAAACCCACTGATGTGATGTACACCTAATTTGTCCCATTATTGCCTCATTGTTATGGGGACACTCAGCGGGGCGCCTCCCCAAATGCAGTGTCTGGCATACGCTTGAGAGGTAAAGGGAACATGGAAGTGGCAGATGCAGCTCAGAATATCCACGTCACGCTACAATTTTCTCAAATTTCCTTTACGCTGGCAGTCAAATTATGAGGCAGTCATGTCCTTTTAAATGGTACCAAGATTGCCGTTAAGGCACAATTTTTCTGAAACGAACACAACGCACCCTAAAACTGAGGAATTCAGACCACATCTACAGCATTTGTGCTTATTTTTCACATTTCTACATCATAACCCACCTTTTCTCTGAAATCAAATGCATTATGCTTGTTCTTAAGCATTAGGATAAATCGGTCCTTCACTAGATACCTGACAGACCCCTAAAACAGACCGGACTAGTTTTGAAACAATGCTGCCTGTAATAAACAGAATAATAGAGAATCTCGCTGGTCTTTATCACCTTAGCGAGATAGAATGTGAAGTCAATCTGATTTCATCCGAATTGCAAGTCGGCAGAGCCATTACCCTTTTAAAGGAACCACTTCCATCGAATTTGTCAACGTCTCAATTTTTTTTCCAAAATCCCTCTTTTTCCTCGTCTGTCTAACCTTTTTTCTTCCAATCATTTTCCACACACATGCTTTTTTGAGCATGTAATGGACAGACTGCCCTCTGCCACCACTTCGGGGCTGAGTGACCTTGGGCAAGTCAACGTGTTGACCTTAAGTTGCCTAATCTTGCTGGAAATGGGCACGATAATAACAAAGACTTAAGTCTGTCAGGATGACAATTTACAGAACAAACAGGGACCGTGTCTGAGCAGCACAGATCTTCAGAACTGCTGAAGACCCGCCTTCTTGGGTTTCCTGCTTAATTCCCTGCAGTGCCGGCTGAGCGGCAAAGCCACCACTCCCCACGCCCGGTCACTCACTGGTCAACTTCTTAATCCCACGTACCTGTTGAGCAGGCCACCCCCCCGCCCCAAACCCCTTTGCTCCTGCTGGGTGTCCTATCAGCAAACGGCACTGAGTGTGGACATCAAGAATAAAACGAATCTCTTTACTTACCGCATTAGTTCTTCAGTGCAATCCTGGGCTTCCTCAGCTGATTCCTCTGAGGTCCACATGTGACTGCATGAGATCTGGAGCAGAACTGGAATAAAGTCCGACCCTCGGTGACCTTGGGAAAGCCCTTTCTCCTGTCTGGGCCTCGGTTTCCCCAACTGCTATATTGGGGAGTGACATCATTCTCAAAGGAATATTGAGCAAATATATACAAATGAGTTCGTGTATCAAACAAGCATTTATTGGGGACTCGGCATGTTCCGGGTAAGCATGCCACGCTCTGAGGATACAGCAGTAATCATGACGGCCACTGTCTCCAGTATCGGGACCTTGCAGCTGCATGGGAAGCAGACCCTAAATAAGGACAGAATACTTAATTACAGGAGTGATGCGTATCCTAAGGAGAGGTCCGGTGTGCTGACAGCATATTTCAACGGCTAGGAGTGTCGGGAAAAGCTTGGTGACACAAGGAGCGTCGTGTTAGCCTCATTTAAATGCCTGACAAGTGCAAGGTCTGGACCTAGGACTCCTACGACCATTAATTTCACATGATTACTCAATTTACTCCATTTTCATTCAAAAATGCATTGTGAAAATACCCTATGGCTTCAAACGCATACGCAGATCTTGGCCATGATAGATTGTCTATCTTTCTGATGACCGAGTATTCAGTCGTACATTTCAGGCTGTTGAGAATATGTAAGTAAATGATCAGGAAACATCTAAATGTTATCGAGCGCTATATATTTTTCTTAGGTGTTATTAACCAGCAGCCCAGATTGTCAGTGGCCTTCAATGTTTCATCCGGCCATCCGGCCATTTACCAGCGAAGTGTGAGGGGCCTCTGTGCCGGGCATTCCCCGTCCCAGCTTCAGGGCAAAATGCAGAGGAATTTATTTATTCTGCGGACGTCCCAGACCCTCCCGCCTGCCTTCACCCTCGCGCTTCCTTTGGACGGGTCGCGATCCTTCTGAGCCCTCGCCCTGCAGCCGTGCGATGAAATCCAATCAGCCAAAGCCCTTGTCCCATCAAAACGTGTCGTCCCTTAATAGCCAAGTCTCCGCTTCTCTCCAGACACTGGGCTACGGCAAGGTGAGGGGCGCCCCGGTCCGCCTTCTGCACTGCACGCACTGGTGCTTTCTGCCCCCCGACATTCCAGCCACTGCCGAGACAACCAGCTCCACGCACCTCAAGTCCCCAGCGTCTGCCCCGGAGTGGGGGAGGCGAAGGTCCACGGTGAGCGTCTCCGCGGGCCGCTTGCGTGGGAACCGAAGGGGAAGAGGAACGGCGGTGTACGGAGGAAATTACATGGTGCCCGGAAGCGGTGTTAGCTCAGTTTTTAGGGTGACAGGTGACGTGACGTTAAGATGGTCTGAAGGTTGGCAGAGGCGCAGTGAAGGAAGGGACGGTGCTGGAAACGGGGTGCGAGGCGGTGGGGAGAACGAGGTCCGCGGGAAGCACTTACCGCGAAGGCCACGAACGCCCACCGAGCGCCCCCGGAATCAGGCCCGGATGCTCGGGCTCGAGCACGACTCGCTCTCATGGGTGTGGAGCCGAGTCGGGTAGAAACACGTCCACGGAAATACGACTGTGGACAAGCGGGCGGCGGGGAGCGCTCCGGAGGGGGAGACCGGCCACCGCGAGGGCCGAGGGCCGACTCGGTCCTCCGCACCTCCGTGTCTCTGTCATTCAGGGCGGCCGATGACGCGACCCCTCCTCCCGGCCCAGCTTCTCCATCTGCGTGTGGCCCTCGCCTCCGTCCCCGTCCTCGCCCGGCCCGACCGCTGCTGTGTTCACCTCTCTGCACGAAGCCCTGGAGCGCCCGGCCCCGCGCCGCGTCCCGACGCGCATCTCCCAAGTCGGCGAAGACGGGGCGGGCGCCGAGCGAAGCCCAAAGCGCTGACGCCGCACTGGGCGGCACGGGACGCGCCTGGACCTCTGGAGGCTCGGAGCGAGCAGGGACTTGAGAGCCGCACAGCGGTCAGCGGCCGTGGGCACCGGCGGGAGAAACCCGGGATGCGTTTCTTCTGGGCGGCTCCCGACACTGTGCGTTTGGCGTCAGCCATGAGAGGCCAGCCGAGGGTGGGCGATGGGGCTGCCCGGGCCCCACGGTGGGTGAGAAAGCGTGGGGACCTTGACGAGCAGTCCAGAGGGACGAGACGGAACGGCGGCCACGTTCAGCCAGGCGCTGCTCCGGCCTTTACGAGACGAACTGTAACTTACTTCTCCGGGGGAGTCAGGGATTCACATCCCCACTGTACGCCTGAGGACGCGAGGATGAGCTAAGTTAAATAACTGACCCAGAGAATCGCACTTCTAGAAAGGAGTGGGGGAAACACGATTTTCTACGCATTTTAACATTCACGGTGAAAACGTACTGAAAGGCCCCTCGCTGCAAATCCTAACTTCAAAGGTCTCTTACTTTTCATCTCCTAAGGATTTAAACGACATCGAGACCCAAGTGAAGGATGAAATGGGTGTGAAGAAGACCAGAAACCCCCTCGAACAAACCTCTCGGGTAAGATGGACTTGACACGCTTCCACGTCTTTCTCTGAAAAGTCAGCTGATGAGTCTGTTTCGTCATCGATTCCACTGGGGTCCGCGTGTGACGCAAGCCACATGGCGTGACGACTCCACGGACCGTCTCTGGCCGGACTCCCAGCAGACGTCTCCGTCCGTAACGTCTGCGTTTGACTCTAGAGCCATCGCCCCGTCCGGGGCAACCTCGACCGTCCCAGTCGGGGACACGTCCCGACGTCCACGCCCAGCGCCATCGCTGCCGGCGAACCGACGCGCTTTTGAAATGAAATTTCCAGCTCATCCGACAGCGTCTCGTGCCAGGAACGTGTGAGTGACGGGCTGTGCCCTGGCCGACTGGGCGTGTCCTCGCCAGGCCGCAGGTCCAGCCACGGGCCCGCTGCCCGGAGCTCGCAGGCTGAGTGGCTGTCCTCGCTCACCACGGGAGGACACGCTGCCGTCCGCGGTGCTGTTGGTGGCACGTCACGGTGGCCGGGATGCACCCGGCGCCCGCGGCGTAGGCCTTTTGTGATTCGGAAAACTCCTTATTCAGACAGAAGGGGTGCGCTGCAGGAGCAGCCCGCGTGGGGACCGGCCTGGCTGCGCGCGCGTGACGGGTCGCCTCGCGGGCCCGGCCGGAGCGCCATCGAGGCCCTGGCCGCTCGGTCCTCAGGCTGCTTCACGGTGGCAAAGCCGCGGACGTGAACGAGAACTGGTCTGCAGGTAGAGGGTCACGTGAGATGAAAAATGTAGACTTTATAGAGGAAAAAACCACAGAGACATAAAAATTTTATTGTACTCGTTTTTCGATTTTAGATTTTTATTTATATTAGGATATCATACAATTTTCAAAGCTAACCACGGAGTATTTCTAGTATGTGTATTTGAAGCATAACAAAATAAAAGTATTTCACAAAAGAAGTCCATATTACAGTACTATTGAAATATGAGGCATAGGATAATTATGCATTCGTGGGTTATAAACAAAATACATTCATTTTAAAGAAAAACATTTAATATGAATAACATTTTGGTTAAAATAAATATCACGTAAATGTTGACAGCAACACCTGAAGGGCACTGGCGCGGAAAGGTGTCCTGCGATAGGTGGCCACGTCGCCCGCTGTCACGTCTCACGCGTGTACAATCACTGCACACTGCTCAGCACCGCGTTTACACAGGGCGCCCTCAGCCCGCCTCCCTGCACCTCCGCGCGGAACGGCCACCCACGCTTCCCCGGGAACCGGCCCCGACGTCTGAGCAAGGTTCAGCATCACACGTGCCTTTCATTTACCGTTGCACAAATCAATGCAAATGTTTTACTTAATCGACGTAGAATTTACTTGTAAACAGAAATATACAGGGAATACTTTATAAGTGATTATAAAACTCATCTTCATAACTCTTTGAAATGATCTCATTCAAAATTAAAATTTGTTTTTTACACAGTGGTTTCTTCAGGAGGAATATAAACACTTCGATAAAAAAAAGATACAACAGCCAAAACAAAAAGTTTCCACATGTAGGAAATAATAATGGATTTCCCTGATCATTAGGTTCTTCCCAGCTATTTACCCCTCACAGATGAGCGTCACTGGAAAGAAAAGCTGACATCTCTGCCTAATAGTCACCGTGAGGGGTCGAGCTCGTGAATTGCAGACCTATGTGTTTTAAAAATTGCAAGGAAGGGGACCTGTTCCAACTGGAGAACACTCACCTCGGTCAAGTGCGTGACACTGAAGTGGACGTGACATTTATGAGCAACAGAGACAGCTCTCCCCGGGGTCCCGGAGACCACCCAGGAGCTGACTATGGATGGTACAGGCCTCTAGGGAACAGAGACAGCTCTCCCCGGGGTCCTGCAGACCACCCAGGAGCTGACTATGGATGATAAAGGTCTCTAGGGAAAAGGAAGCACCCGGCCCTCCGGTAAAGGACCGACCGTTGTCTCTGCCTGTGCCAGGGGACACCCGCTGCAGATAGCACAGCCCACTAAGACACCACAGTTGGCCACATCTGGAAAAGAGGGAGAGTCTATACTTTGCCCTTTATACATTTTTAACGTTTACAAATGACTTGAACGTATTCAATGATTGTAAGAAAAATACTTACAGGAAAAACCAGAACCCGAGGTTATGTCAGCTAAGGGCGGGTGTTCTCCGGGGACGAGGTCTTCTCGTTGGCAGGATTATCAAACCCAAGGTTACACGGCACGGCGTCCTTCTCGGTGGCTGCCACTCGGCCTTCTGGGCTACAGGAGGGCGTCCGGGGACAACGCAGCCCCACAGCGGCACGCTCAGAACCCCGCCCGCTCCCACACTAAACGAAGCGTTATCACATCTGACACCTTCATGCACGAACACAGCACTCTGCTTAAAAGCTTCTCAACGGAAATGTCAATCTCATAAAAATTCTGGCTGTGGTAATGGCCAGTTTTCATTTCTTTAAACATATTCTAAAATTACAACCTTGTCCACTGAGCTGAAGTTCTACTGACGTTCACGGGCACAGCACACGTGCCTTCTTCTCCAACAAGGCGACACATAGACACAGTGTGGCCCGGACTTTGCAAAGTTGAAAAACATGTTTTTGATCCAGGAAAAGTGTCAGCATACCAAATACTTTCTAAGGGTATTACATTGTCGGAAAATCTGAAACATTAATGGATAAAATGCACATAGAATATAAATAAGAAGATAACTTGAAGAATATAAAAAAAAAAATTCTGAAGGGGACCGATCATGACTTCAATAAAATCTATGAAGAGAAACATACGCTTACAGGATAGTGTACAATTATGAGTAGAGCATTTAAATGGATAGAGAAATTGAAACATAGTACTGCAAGATTTGAAGAATATTTTTCAAATGCACAAACAATAATGAAAACACACGAAAGCCCTGGCAACGTGCAACATTCGAAATTCCTATCGCGCCGGCCAAACGAATCCTTAACCACTTTAAAATGGATCCATTTATACCATTTTAATGCAAAGCGAATGTCAAAGGTATGAAAACGAAATAAAGCAAAAAACTCTTCAGTGTCTGACTCACATTTTATCCCCAAATCTTTTCACATTTAATAGTTGCATTTTGAATGTATAAGAATTTCAAATGTTTCGCAAATAGTTTATGTCAACATTTATCTTAAGAATTATATTTGAAAGCTACAATGCTAAGAACTAAAACATACTTCAAACTTTTAAAAATAAAATAATCACAAAAGTTCACAATCGTGTTCATCTCAAATGTCCATAAATGCCTAAGCCGCACACGGCCGCAGGTTCAGACGTCGTGCTCAGGCTGTGAGAAGTGCCAAGCTGAGCCTTCCACGTTTGGCACCGAGAGTCCATCCGAACACACCTCATGCCCAGGAGACATTCTAGAGATCTTCAGCCATTGAAAACCATCATGTTCATTTTCTCTCCTAGCATGCAATTGCATTATTACAAAGTCATCCGGGGTTTTGCGGAAAGGTGACTTAAATTGGTACAAAATGAAGCTTATATGAAAACTGGTTAAGGAGTCGAAGCACACGAGCTCTGAAATATTAATCCTAACACCCAGACAAAACGGGAGGCGTGACTCGCACGAGAATACTCTGAGTGACTGCGGCCGCCTGCTCCGCGACCGTGACCTTGCGCTCAGCGTGCTCAGCTGCTCGCGGTGCTCGCGTGCATCCTCTTCGCCACGTCATACACGTAGGTGATGTCCGGCCGCTTCTCTGGATCTGGGCTGATGCACATGTTCACCAGCTGTCGCAGCTACAGGGACAGAAACACGGTCGCCTCGGTCAGTTACTGACAGACAGACAAATCCCCAAAAGCTAGGGCTTCACGATCCTTTGGTCTTTAAGACCTATTTTTAAAGCACTGCATCCTCCTGCAACAATCTTGATTCGCAAATGAAGAAACTAAGAACCCATTAAAACCCGACGCAGACCCCAAGCAGCCGGATGTGCGAGGCGGCCTCTTCCGCCGCCCGCTACCTCCTTGGCCTTTTGGGTCGAACCCCTCGCGATGCCTAACGCAGCTCTGCACGCACCGTAACGATTCAGGGACACTTGTTACCTGGTTGGATTTCAAAGCGTTAGCACTGTAAAGGGATGTCACTCGGTTTAAGGGACAATCTGAGTTCCAGTCAGGAGGGATGAGTTACAAGGTACTGGCAGGCAGCACCAGCCCTAGGCGGTCGCCAGACGGTGGACGAGGGGCGCCTCCGAGACGTCGCTCGGTGCCCGAGGCTGGCCCGACTTCCACCTGTGCCCACGGGGCTGAGGCCTCAACCTCGGTCGAGGGCGTCGACCTGGCTTGCTGTTTGTTTTCGGGCGGGATAGAGCCCACCACTCCAGGTCCTTGTCAAAGAGCACGGGCGGCGTACCGAACCATCAACGATAGAAGGTTCTGGTAGGGAAAGCCGGCCGCCTAGCTCCGACCAATGCCGAGAGGAGGGAAACCTAGGGGAGCCTCCGGAAGGGGCAGAATTCCTCTCTCCAACTCTGGATAATCGAAGTTCTGCCGTCAACCAAAGCAGACTGCCAGGGGCTGCGGGCTGGGGACACACTGGTTCACCCCACTGCCAAAGCACCTTCCAGGACCACGCGCCAGGGCGCGCTTTGGCTTCCACGAAACGCCACGCGGGTCTCTGTCACATAACTGCTGTGGAAGGCGCTCCTGGTGTTCGACTCGCGGGCCCTTGCACGAGACTTTTCCATCACAATTTAGCAGGACGAACTTTCTCTTCCCCGAGGAACGGGGTTACTTCCTCCTTCAGAACAGAAACGACTCGCCCCCAGCCTCCCTTCCGGCCATGACTGCCAGCCCCGCCCGGTGCCCGCGCAGCCCCTCTGTCCTTGGTGCTGAACCTGTGCCCCCATTTCTGTCTTAATAACCGGTGAGTCGTGGTTTTCATCATAAATCACCTCAAATCCTTTGGAAAAAAGGTAGACTGTAACTGCACAAGCGAGGATTTACACGGGTCCGATTCCGAATCTGCTGTAGTTCACCCTGAGGTCACTACTGCTTGTTCTCAAGGCACACTTAAACAGACCTAGCGACCTGGGCATCAGCTGCAGTTCGTCTCGGCGAAGCAAGGCGGGAAAAACCCCAAGTAACTTATGTTACAAACAGCTATGCACAATATTTTATGCCTTTAACTTGACTAATTTGGTTAAAAATGTAAATTCATATGGGTCTGTGGAGTCTCGTCATACCAGGTGACAGTTTAAGTTACATGGATAAGGCCACCTCTCATCCCTTCTCCTTTTAATGGATGTAGGGGACAGCACCTCCGTGAGATGGGAGAGCTGTGTGTGCCCCTGATATAAGGAGCAGGAGGGTAAGACAGTCGCCTACGTGTCAGGACCCAGGAATAACAGTGAGAGGCAGCAGAAAGGGCTTAAAAGTCACTAATTGGAGAAAAACTCTTGCTTTGCCAGATCGATTCCTACTTTCGAGCTGCTACATAACCACACAGGACACACATGACTGCTGATTCACCTAGTTACTTTGGCAGCGGGGGGCCACGGCTAGGGGCCACGCTACTTGGATCTGGGTGCTGGTGGAACTAGCAGCTTTTCTACGTCTCCAGGGCACAGCTGCAGTGCAGATCCAACACGTTGCTTTCTGCCCCGTGCGGGAACTCTGGGCTTCAGCTAAACGCTACTTCCAGTGCCGCGGCTGAGAGAAAGCCGTCTCCGGGAAGCTGCTGTCCACAGGGGACTCCCTGCGACTCGGACGCCATTCTAGAGCTTCACGCGGTGCCTTCCTCGGCCTTCACAGGCAGGCTGAACGACGGCCACGCTCGGGCACAGGGTCGCAGGGGCAGTATGGGGCACAGCCCGGACGTGAGCCCAAGCGCCCTAGGTTTAGCGACGGCGTCGCACTGCCCGAAGGGGACCCCACCTGGCTCTGTGGGCTCCACCGTGGCCCCCTCTGCACCGAGGTGGGTGACCTTCCAGGGAGGGAAAGATTGTGGATCGGCTTTTTGAATCTTGAGAGAACACGAGCTCTAACACCGGCTCATCCGGTTTCTAAAATGAGTGCATCTGCCTTCAGATTTCACAGAGCAGTTCTGACCAAAACAACAAGGCGCAAAAGCTTCTGCGGGCTCTGCGAAACTCACGGTGACACACACGTTATCCGCTGGAGATGCAGCTCAACGATGACCAAAAACTGGGTGTGTCGGGAGCAGCGTGACGATTTTGATGTTATTTCTAATCTGACTCCTTCGTTAAAGTGACAGCGACTCCCTCCGAACAAATGAAATGAACTTGGACACTAACAGGGAACCACTTTTTAAGATTATAAACTTATACAGGGACATGATAACTCATAAAAATGCCTCTAAAGTTTTCTATCAGGAAGTCAGACATTAAATAATCAAAATGAAAAGAATTACTTTGGCGACCTCCCTCAAGCCTAATCCCGTATTTTTAAAGAAATTCCTGTAAACTCTGGGAGAAAGGATATTACTTTGAAAATGCTTATTTATCCAATATTTTGCGATGATTCTGAGCACTGCATCATCAACCATGTTCAAGGAAAACATGTTCATATAATAACTTTAAGAATTTCATATCTATTCCTATATGTCAGTAATCTATTCAATTACTAATATTATTATTAGGCAATCGCTTGCTCAAAAAATCCATTTCAATTGAGGGGATTAGCTTTCCACTTATTACTTTAAATTACAGAAATAATTCGAAATTCAGTAGATATTTCATCAATAAAAATAAATAGTACATGGAGACACTTTGTGGTTTGTGTTTTCTCAAAAAATTTGTTTAGTTTGCATTACTTCACACGTTGTAAAAATATGTACTTTGTTGTTTTTTTAAGTAGTTTTACAGAATAAGTTGAAAATCAGGCAAAAATTAAGGTCCGAACATGCAAAGGCCTTTACAAAATCAGAGAAGAAAAAACTGCTTAATTCAGATGCTAGAGGGGAATTCAAAAGCAACGCTGAAATATTTAAATGAGAAAAATAATAGCAAATAAAAATAAAATGAATTCTTTACAAACATTTCCAAAGGATGATGATATCAGAGGTCAGATGGCAGTTCATGAATATTTGTTGTTGATGAAGTGGGAAAAACACTAATATATTTTGATCTGTATATTTCTAAAGGAATCTCAAAGCACTGAGGTCGGTACCGAAGTATTAAAAAGAAGAGCATGTTACAAGTGGCTGCTGCCAGGCGCCAGCCTGCTCACGGTCAAGGCCGACACATCCAGCAGGTAACAATGGGCCGCTGCGCTGCGCTCCAGGTCACCCACACGGTTCTCGGCAGAATGACAGAGGCTGCTGCCACTGGAGCTCCTTCCTGTCCACACGTCTAACCCTCCGAGACCCACAACGTGAAGGCAGCCACCCAGCCACGCCCGAGTGCCACGTGTACCAGGACACATGTTCGCACCCAAAGTGGGCCTCACACGTTAGAGCTCACTGCGTCCCGGAGCTTTAGATGTTGATACAGGACTGTCGGGTGTATCCGACTTGTACGACAGCGCCACTAGTGATCGGCCTGGGCTGGAGGAGAAGGGGACAGATCTCACACTGACATCAGGTGACGCGATGTCTGTCTCTCTCGACGGAGGTCGCTCGCTGTCTTTTGAAAACTGAGATCTTACAGAAAGTGATATGGTTTTATAGGGTGCCACAGCTTCTGTGAAACACGGGGCACCATTTCGGATTCGTGTTTTTAAGGAGCAAGTCTCCGGCGTCACTTCGGAAGCGGAAGTGAACAAAGGGCCTGCCTAAATATGTTTTTTAAACAAAAACGGGACATTCAAAGCTTAAAGGTCAAATCTTATGTGGCGCTTGAAATAAAGTGGGCAACTAACTGACAGAAATGCAGAGAACGTGCAACTTACTAAGACCGTTTTAGGGAGGAAAACCAAACAGGGCTCAGTGTCTGAGAAAACACTCAACGTCAATAGCTCTAACAACAATGGCACCGTTACGCATTCTATCCAACATCATGACATCTCTCTACACTGCACAGCATTGTCCTCTCGTGATGCCCCGCCTTACGTAACGACGAGGACTACAGAAATACCCGTGAATCAGAGTTCCCTCCAAACATAATTTGTGCCAGATAACGGAATGACCCCCGTTTAGATATTCTTGAGGCAGTGTATTAGGAAGAATCACCCAGCATCAATTTAAATAATTAGTGACTCTAGCGACTACAAAATAGAACTATTCAAACTGCTCGAATGAATAAAACAGTTTTATAAACTTAGTTTAACTTCAAAATATGCAGAGAGAATCCGTACCTGAGACTTTTCATCTCGTTTTTCCTTATTTACATGAAGTAGCTCTTTTATGAGCTAAAACAAAGGGCATGTGTTTTGTCACGGGCCCAACTTTCTTAAAAAACTTCTTTCAGCATATTCTGAATTTAAATATAAAGTATTTATAAATGTGAGGTTTAAAAAAAAGGCAGTTGTGATTTTTAAAGTTTTCATTTACTATTTTCCTTTCCTTAAGGGCAACCATTTGGAAAATCCAGTATTAGCGGAATTACGGCAAACTTACATTTCTTGTTGAGCATATTAATGATCAACACATCCGCTACCTGATTTGAAATACATGTCATTGTTTATATAAACTTTGATGTGTAAAAACGACTCCTGCCCTCTGCGCCCGGCTCCCCATTCCTTCCTGTCAACGTCACCCGTCTCCAAGTCACTAGTGGCCAGAAGGGCGTCGAGTAAGCGGCCGATGGAGCCTAGAACGTTGTGGGGGTGGGGGCGGTGTCACAGGAGGGGGGAGCCCAGGGGCTGAGGCGCAGGGGGGACCAGCACCCTCCCTCACGTGTCCCTCACACACCAGTGTCTCGGGTGCTTAAATTTCTTTCCCATTCAGAGTGTTGTTTTCAAATCTTCGATTTAATTTCTCCCTACTCTGTTTTCTCATTCTAGAGCTCCCGATCCACCCTTCTCGTTTCTACTGACTGTTCGCAAACCATTTACTCAACTTTTCAGAACCTCGTCCAATGCGATCTGCTCAACCCTCACACGGAGAGAGGTCTGGCAGAAGCAACCGAGGCACAATCCTAGTCGGCCTTCCTTGTGTCTTCTCTAGTGAACCAGGGAATTTTAATAATAAAGAAGTATTGAACGAGACAGACAAAATCTCTAACCGCAGGATGTCGATGCTCAGATTGTCAATGAAATACATTGGTTAAAAAGAACTCAGTACAGAGAAACACCCTACACTTTCTAAACGATTGTCAATATAACTATTCACTTTTTTTTAACTTGGATTTTCATGAGATAATTTACCGAACAATAGTGAAATGCGCAATTCTGATGACCACTGCAGCGACTCACAAAGAAGTTAAATGCTGAAACCGAGGGGTGGTGGTGGGGGGGGATCCACTTGTCTTATTTCCCAGTAAATGAAGACTGGATATTCTAGAAATAATGTCGCTTATCTATGAGAATGAAAAACAAAATCACAAAGCTGGAACTATCAACAGAATAAAGCCGCCTTATCTTCTGGCCCGCCTTTTGAGTCATTTCCTGCCATAGCAGATGGAAAGTTCTTTGGAGAAGTTTCTCTCACTCATTCAACTGTCGCTGCCGGGTTCCTGTGTCCTCTTCTGCATTTATGCCTTCGGTCTCACGTTTTCACTCCCTCATTCCCTCAACCACCCACCCAGGCAGTGAGTCACGGAACCTGGAACCTTCGGAACGCGCCGGGCCCCAGGGATGCAGAGCAAAAAGCCGTGACATCCTCAGGAGCAGGCCCTGGCCAGTCTGGAGGGGGGATGGGCGCGAAGAAACAGCTCTGATGCTGGGTCCTGCCCTGGGGATGTCCCGACAGGGCGGGAGGGGAGCGGGAGCCGGCCTGCAGGGGACGGGCCTGCAGGGGACCGGCCAGCGCTTTGTTTTACAGAGAATGAGTCCGCCTGGTCAAGGGCAGGGGGAGGGGCGGTTTCAGAAAGAGGGAAGTTCACGGACCTCCCAGGGGAGGCTGCACTGGGAGAGTCAGGGCCCTTAGTCTGTTGCCATTTCAGCCACAACAGTGGCACTTAGTCACCAGGCCTTTTGACTCAGAGTTCAACTTAAAAACTTTATACTTCCCTCTTCATTGGTTCCTATATTTTGCTACCCTAAAAATTCAATGGCAATTTGGACTTTTAAAAGACCTAAAGAAGCCTACTATATGAAGAAATATTTAAGCTATTGTTCAAGGATGACACCATCAAACCCATTTGGGTTTTTCACGAACACAAACTGAATAATTTACGAACAAACGGAGCTCCGGTTTGAGGAGAGAAAACGTTTCTTAGCTCATCTGCATTTCGCAGCTGTTGTTCTGAGAACTTTTCTACATCCCTGAAAGGATTAGGTGACATGATCGGTCTGCATTTCCACCTCTCATTTCTTTAGGTAAGAATTAGCTTCCACGTTTACCTACCTAGATGGCTCGGCTCCCTACGTCACATCACAACGGATTTCACCGAGAGGGGGAATCGCAGGGTCTCTTATGGGGGGGCAAGTGCACCGGACCGCGTATTCCGCTTTCTACCTCTTTTCGAAGCGGCTAACATACAGTTTCGAGGTAGAAAGCGGGATCTGTTTTCCTTTCCCAAGTCTAAGACCTTCTATCTGGGCCAGACTTTGATATGTGCCCCTTGGCTCAGAATCCCAGCTCCGACTTCACACTTAGCTGCAGCGCGGTAGCCCCGCAGGCAGGCCGGCTTCAACCAACCACCAGTGGCATCATCATTAAAATCCTGCTGAAGGTCACCATGGCAACCGCCTGCTGAGGCTTCTCTGCTGCTCTCGGAGTCTCCTAATCAGCTACCATGTGAAATGCAAATTCAGACAGTCTGAAAATTAGTCAAGAAGAATAGGGGATGAGGATGCAGATATGTGAAATATTCATGCACTCCGCGGAAGGGAGAAGACAGCGTGAACGACACAACAAAGGGCGGACGCTGACAGTCCCGCCATCATCCCGGCACTGCGCACGCCCTGCCGCCGCTCGGCCTGCAGCTCTGAAGTCGCTGTTCCGAAATGCCGTGTTCCTATTCCATACCCGACACAGTAATTAAAAATGGCTAACATAACAGCATTAACGTCAAATAGAGGTAATGCTTCTAAATTATCGTCGCTGCCTGGGAAGAGTTTATCCTGATTACCTGAATGCAAACGCTAGGAAACCCAACGCCAGACATCACTGGTTATCACTGACTATCAGAACCGTGAGGGGAAAAGGCACCTATAACATTCTAGGACCCCGAACGCTTTGCATAGGGTAAGAATCCTTTAGACGTATTTATTTTTCAAGTCACGCTGACTCGATTTTCCTTATATGAAACCAAACCGAACGCTATTCATTGGGGGGGAGACAGAGAGAGAGACAGAGAGAGAGACACACAGAGAGAGAGAGAGAGAGAGAGAGAGAGAAGAGGGGAGAGAGAGAGAGAGAGAGAGAGAGAGAGAGAGAGAGGGAGAGAGAGAGAGAGGGAGGAGAGAGAGGGAGAGAGAGAGACAGACAGAGAGAGACAGAGAGAGAGAGGGAGACAGAGACAGACAGACAGACAGACAGAGACAGGAGAGAGAGAGGGAGAGAGACAGACAGGAGAGAGAGAGAGAGACAGAGAGACAGAGAGGAAGAGAGAGAGAGAGAGAGGGGAGACAGACAGAGAGAGAGAGAGAGGACAGACAGACAGAGAGACACAGAGAGAGAGAGAGAGACAGAGAAAGAGGGAGAGAGAGACAGACAGACAGACAGACAGACAGACCACCGAGCAAGTGAATCTGTAATTGGCGGAGAGCTCCTGCCCTCGCTTTCCTTGGGAGGAAGGAAATCTCTGTGGCTCGTGGGGTGAGCTGTGCAAACTCCAGGCAGCGCTTCCTCTGGGCGCCTCTCCCAGAGCTTTCCAGACAGTTCCGTGAACACACTTGGCCCCCAGAGCCCCCGCTGTACTGCACGTCGCCTCAAACACGGGTGAAGTCATGATGCATTAGGCTACAGCGGGGCTGTTCTGTCCCGTGAAAATCGGGGTGCCGGGTAAGCCGACGGAGTGGCCAAGCGGGCGGGGATTCGGACTCAGACCTTGAAATGGTAAAGTCTTCGAGAAGTTTCGGGGCCATCCCCAAACACCCGCACTGTCCCGGGGGAACGGACGAGCGCCGCTGAGACCTGAGGCTGAGACACGCTCGTTCCGACCTTTGGAAAAAGGAGCGAAGTCCCGCCAAAAAAGTTCTCATTTTCTGTCGTCGCGAGCCCCGAGGTCGGCCGGACACGCCGCTCAACTAGAGCCCTTTGCCGCCAAGTCGGCGGCCGCTCTCGTCACCGCGGCAGTGGCCCGATCCAGGCCACGTGCGGGCACCGTCCCCTCCGCGTCACGACGGCAGCGTCGGCTCTCATGGCGGGGAGGGGAACGGCGCGAAGGGCCGCTCCCGCCACCTGCACCCGTCGGCCGCGTTTCGGGATAAGGGACATGCAAATGTTAGCCAAAGGGACACGGCCGACGGCCGCACAGCCACTGACCTCCTCCGAGTAGTGGTCCGACGGGAGCGGCGGGTAGTCGCACTGCTCTATCTTCTTACACAGCGAGTACAGGTTCATTTTGTCGCCGTAGAAAGGACTCTGCAGGGCAGCCATCTGCAAAACGCTCCCAATGAAACTGATATAGTTACACGTGACTTCGAGGGGCCTCATCTTACACGGGGGACATAGTCACAAACGCTTCAAAGGCCTCTGGCCTTTTGACGGTTACCCATATCCCTTTCTGCGAATTGTTTAGCAAGTTCTACACACGTTACGTCAATTTTTGGTTATGTGTTCAAGATTTAAAATTCCCTGAAAGGGAGAAATGCTTATTAGCACATGTTTATTTATATACGTGTGCCCCATAAAACGATATTAAGAAAAAGAATGTAAGGTAACTTAAAACTCTGCAAATATAATGCCACGCCATCATCTCATGACTAAACAGACAGCAACGGTATATATCCAACACGTCGTGGCCAAAACTAAAGTTAAAACTGACTTAAAATCTAGCAATGCTGTAGGGAGCAAATGCACAGTATTTTCTCTCGCATAATACTTTCTGTAGGAAAAAAAAAAAAAGTCTTCTCAATCTGACAGTTATAACTGATCCTCAAGTAGTTTCCGGCAAATGAGAACTTTTTTTTTTCCTTTTGATAACGTCCCCAAAAATACTAACTACGTTCAAAAGCTCTATCGGTCATAGGCGCTACTTCAAGGCATCCAAATGAGATTTTTATGCAGAAAAAAAAGAAAAAAATGACTCGCAGAATGAGCAACTCTAAAAAAGACGTTATCGAATTTAAATTTCTTTTCAGACGAGGTTCTAACGTGACATTTAAAGTGCCAGCAAGCACCGTGGCGAGCAGGCTTACAAACTAAAAATTCGATTGAAAATGTTCGAATCCTGTTCAGAACCTTCTAAATCTCTGAACCGCAGCGGCAAGAACACAGCGCGGCCCGCGAGGCCGCCCCAGTCAGTCACCCTTTTCTACATGTGCTAATGAGTTTGATTTTGGAAGGACAATGTGTACATCCTCAGACAGGCGGAGTGTGTGTGAAACACGCCGGCCCGTGCTGTGCTACTCAGCGAGCGTCAGTGGGGACAGGACAAGCTGAAAATGGCCCTCATCTGTCTTCTGCGGCACCAGAGAGGGCTTAACTCCTTCGGAGCCTTCGCGAGGCGGGGACCTCGGGAAACGAAGGCGCGAGCGGCCGGGTGCGCGTTTCCCCCGCCACGTTTCGTGTTTTTAAAACCACCGTGGGAAAAGTTCTTCCGCACGGAGGGAAAAGGGCAAAAACAGCCAAACGAACAAACAAACAAACAAACCAACCCACAATTTGAATGTCCCTAACCAGAGAAGACATTCATCTCATCTGGGGAGAAATTTCTAAAGAGGCACCACAATTATAATCACGTTTTTGTTGTTGTTGTTGTTGTTGTTCAAAACGCAAGGGCACGTCCCGATGAAACAGGACATTCAAATGCCACCTTAACGGGCATGTGTACGTGTGGACTGGTCTCCGCGGTGGCGGGAACCCCGGGCAGGGGGCCACAAATGCCCGGTCACAGGCGAGGAGTACGGTACGGGACTTCTGTCTCGATACTGCAGAGTGTTAAAAAAAAATCTCAATGTCCCCTAAGGAGTTAAACAGGAATAGTATATTTTCATGCATCTCCTGCTTTGACAGATGAAAAATGTCAACTGTCCTGTTTTTATTTTCCAGCTTCTGCACTATTCATCTGGTTCATTAGTGCCTCTCGAGGGGCCCCTGACAGCTGCACGCCCGCTCCTCCCGGCAGCTGAATTTTTCAGGCTAATTTGACCCTGCACACCGAGGCGGGCGCTGGGATGATTGACTTGCTCCCTGACCTCCGGGGTCCGACTCCCCTGATTAGTATTCTGGGGGTGTCGGAGGGACGAGAGCCCACTGTCTGTCTTCGGGGCTGGTGGCAGCTCTCTCTTTTTTTTGAACTGTAAGCCACCAACCTACAACCCTGGAAGGATGCAATTGCTGAGCTGAACAATAAAAGAAATGTGTAAAACCTACTTTTCCATGTAAAGGTCCGTGTAGCAAATGCACAGCGTCTTGATTTTAATTAGTAAAGTCTACTTTGTTGCATATCAATTAAAACTGTGCTGCAGTGTGCGTGTGTGTGTGTGTGTGCGTGTGAGGTTTCGGGAATATTTGAAAGTCTAATTATCTGAGTTTCAAATACATTTTCAAAAAGGCTTCCTACTCTGTCATTATAAATTCTCAATGGGGCACACTCTAAAATATCTGTATAATCTTACGGCCGATTTTTAAAAGATAAATTACTCTGGGTGTTTCTGGTAACGGTTATATTAAAACGTAACTGGAAGGACACACAATGTAAAAGCAAATGACATCTTTGGAACGACTCTAGTTCTCCCAAATGACTTCATGCAGGAATTGAGAAAATGCACTGAAATAAAAACTAATGTCAACATGATAAATACCGGAATTCAGAATCATCCACACACATAAAGAACGTCCAAAGAAGTCATTTTCACTTTGGCGATCATTTTCGGTGCACATAAAAAGGGATACTGCCTCTCAAAGGCAAATTCAGAAAGTGAAGAATTGTTTCAGTTTTGACACGAGGGTCTGCTGGCCTTAAAAGGATTATGCAAACTTCCCCAAAACACTTGTTTCATCGCTAAATTTCACCTCATTAGTGGGAACCTTCCTTTCAGCTGTTTAAAAAGAAAATCTTGCTTCGACCATACTAGAGTGTGGCCTGAAGGAATCCAAAGTATCTATCTAAACAGGTATAAAATATTTTAAAATGTGCAAAGTGACGTTTAAACACTACAGTAACATAATAGATTTAAATCAGTTCTTTTTAACATTGTACCAAACTACTAACAAATATAGTGAGCATAAATCACTCTTTACCTCATGTGCATACATAAAAAACATTTTGTTAGATCACTAATTCATAATTTTTCATAATAAAAATTATCCTAGGGATGTAATTTAAGAATATTTAAGAATTTTTTTTTTTAAGTAGTAAATAGTCACTTTAGTAAGGAGAACAAAATAAATAATCTCTTAAATTTTGGAAATTTGAATCTGCATGCAGAAAAATTACAACTAAAGATCGTGACACACACTGAAAAAAACTTCTTTTGCTCCACTTTCAAGCAGTGGTGGGACAATTAAAACAGATGACCTCATTACATATTTTGTCCAAGTTAAGAGGCCAAGAGACAAAAAATACAGAGTAAGAAATACACGGGTGGCTATCTACCCACTTAGCACTCCTTTGTGTGCATTAAAATAGGAAGATGATTCCATGTATTATTTTCCTTCTTTTTATTTTATTAAAAGAGTTACTCAGATGTGGACTAATTTTAAATTCACAGCTTTGACTCGATGCCTACATTCCTAGGAAGATTACCATTCAATTAAAAAATGACAGAAGACACTCGCTTGAGATATACTCTTTGACGCCATGAGTTTATAACCGGGATAGAAATGGGCTGATAATGTGCTTTCCTCTCTCCATCCAAATGATCGCTTTGAGACGTTCACCAGCGCATCTACCTACGTGAGTGACCCCACCTTCCTCTGATAAATTATCAGCAGAACAGGAGAGAGAGTATTTGTCTGAGCTTGGCCAATATGAACTGTTAGTATGGAAATGAAATTAAGTGATAACCTAATGATCTTTTCGTGTACCATCCTTAAAGTTCAATTACTCTACGTAAAAGTGGAAAAAATGGTAATAAAGATATTTACTATGCTTTCATGTTTTAAATCCATTCTGTTAATCCTCTCCTACAATGCGGAGATAAAGCGAGCGTTTTCACAGGTGTCCTAATGTATATTTTTATAAATAAGGTATGCTGAGAAACATCATGTAACATAAAAACATTTAAAAATAAAACTGTCATCAAAAGGAGACATTTAAGATATATATCAGAAGTCAGTGTGTAGAATGTATAGGTACTAAATTCCATTACGAGAGCAGTTACTAAGCCAATGAATTCGTCTTCATAATTAAAGCGCTAATTCTTAAACATCATCTAGGAAAAACTAAGCACATGCTATAGGGATGGAGAAACGCATGCCAGTAAATGAAACTACATCAGTTTATGGGCTTATTACCATCACCCACCTCGTACAGCAGACAGCCAAGAGACCAGATGTCAGATTTGAAGTTGTACCCATTTTCATGTATTCTCTCTGGAGACATGTAATAAGGCGTACCCACTGCAAAAAAAAAAAAAAAAGTCAAACCAGAGGAGTATAAAAATGAAGATGCAGCTGTGGTGAGGAATGACATGCAAAATTCTGGATTAAAAACATCGCCAAAATAATTCATTGTGACCAGAGAATTGTTTGGAGAACGTTCAGAACGTCTGCACCCCCTCTTCCTCCCTGACCCGTCCGCGGCACAGCAACATCGCCCCTAGACTCCACGGGGGAGGTGGGCTAAGCTTCGATTTACCGCCTTTGATCAATCCGGGGAGGACCCGGAAGCACAATAATGTAATAATGTATTTAAATATGAATAGTAATATATAACGATTTAGTAGACTATGTATAAATAAGTCATAATCATTAACTCTTACAAGACCATCCCTTAGAATGCAGTGGTGGCTCTTAAAACCACAAATTATATAATCGTTAACCTTCACTATCTCGCTCCTATTTTAGGAAGAACGTAAGAGACTTTTGTATAAAATAACACGGGTAAAAGGTCGCCAACATCTCTGAAAAAATGTCTGCGTTATTACTACCACTGAGATCTTTTCAGAGACAGGATACTCTAGATCATTTTTGGTTTATGTTTGTCTGATGTGCTAATACTCCTCTCTTTCTTATGACCATTTTAGAAAACGCTAACATAATAAATGCCAATAGATATTTGTTAAACATTAAAACTAAACAAAGGTACATATATACATTCTATTTTGAACAATAAAAACATTCGCGACTTTCAAAGTGAATATATTAAATTTCAAACGTAGACGGCTATTTCACCATCTAAGGCTTTTTTTGCCAAATAGAAAATCAAAGTTCGAGAATGATATTTAGGAATTTGAGTTACTTGAAGCAAAGGCTACGAAAAATATCCTGCTGCTCATGGAGAAAAGAACATGCTCCTTTTTCTGTTAATTTTCAAGAACAGCCTGGGGATTTACTGTAAACTTTAATGAGACATAGCTTATGCTATCAGACGGGGGTGGGGGTGCTTAGGGAGGGGCGCCAACAAGAGTCCCACCAACTACAGCATCGTCTTCAGAGGCAGGAGTCAGTTTTCCAAAAAATAGTTGTGACCAAACAGTCATGTGCAGAGACTCTGTGTGCTAAAGGTGAAAACATCCTGAGCCGCAGAGCCACAAGAGTCCCCTGTGCGTGGGAACCCACGTCCCCTAGTGCTGGGCAGTCCCCGTCAGAAGGGGCGGAAGGGAAGTGTTTAAGAAGGGGACAAGAAAAGCGAAAAGAGCATGAGAACGGGAGGGCAAAATACATTTTAAAAAAATATAAACTCTTCGATATGAAATAAATGAGACAGACCTTAAGAAATAAATTACCGAACGGCCGCAGTTCCTTTGGAGACAAACAAGTAACTCTGCCAGTTTCCGCCGGGGTCACGAGAGCCAAGACCCCCTTGGCGGCGGCGGGTCTGGAGCACGCGCGCTGTCGCCTGCGTTCGCAGGGGCGACGCCGACGACCGGACGCGCACGCGGCTGCGCCCCGCGAACGTGGCAGGTGCAGCTGCGCGGGCTGCCGGCGTCAGGGCGCCAGGAGGTGACTGGCGGCGACGATGTGCGGAGGGACCTCGCGGGTCCCCGCGCCGGGAGCACGGGGCCTGGACGGTCAACGTCCCCAGCAGCTCCGGTGCGGGGTTGGTCTGGGCGTGAGACCGAGGATGGGGAGACGGAGGACCAGCCCGGGCGGGACCCCGCGGCGGCGACGGACACGCGACTCACTGACGACGGCCCGCGGCGCGGAGAGGAAAGGGCGGGGGCGGGGAGCCCACTGAACTGAGCTGGACCGAACCGGGCCGTGGAGGACCGTGTGCCCCGAGCGAGCGCCGCTCCGGGCCGCGACCGACGCCCCTCCGCGCCACCCCCACGTGCCGCGAAGTGCCCTCCGCTCTGGACCCCGGTCTTTCCCTCTCCGACAGGGCTGGGGACCCCATCGCACACGGTGCACCGCCCTCCCCGCCCCGCAGAGAGGCCGAAAAGCCCAAACGCTCAGAAAATCTGAAACGCACTGGACGCAGCAATGTCCCCCACGCTCCAGCCGTAAGGGACATAAAATCATCTAGAAACCTGTTTTAAAAGCCGTGACAGGTGCGCCTGTTACTACTACCGCTTGGAGAACGTCGTGACTTCCTGTAGCAGCTGCACAAGGGCCGGCGGCCTGTGGACTGATGTCACCAGACGCTAAAACGATTGAGCAGATTCCGTGCCGGGGAGGGGCGGGGGTGGCCACTGGCCTGCGAGTTTAAGGCTGCAGGTAAAACAGCGACACCTTTGACTACCGCGGATACGTACGTCATTCTGACCTCCTGACATGAATAAAAGCAAGGAGTGGATGACAACATTATAAAAAACGGAGAAAGGCTAATATTAGGGGGAAATGGCTCACAACTGAAAATTCTAAAGACAGCCATTCGAATAGAAAAAAAGGTCACCGCATTGACGTATTCCAGCGATATGAGGAGTTTCACAGGGCACATACACTCTACGAGCAATAAATGCATTCTAACATTTACACGAAGCAAACCGAAAACCGATTTTCCAAAGTTCTACAATACGTGTAAGAGAGCCAAAAAATTCCTAACATCCCGCTACGATGGACCATGTGACTGAATTAATAACTTCCATTTCATCAGAACTAGTTACGAAATCAGCCAAAAGCCAGAAAACCCGTGTCCAGCTCCCCTCTGCCACCAACATGCCAGGACGTTCGTCTTCTCCCGGCCACTTTCCTCATGTGAGACGCAGGGGAGAGAAAGAGCAGATGATTTCTGAGATCCCGTTCGTTCTAAAATTCTACAGCATTCATAAAAATCCCACAGAAATCCATATGGCAAGTGAAATGGAAAAAAGCAATAATTTCCTTTTTAAAACTATTCCCTGGGATAGTTGAACAAAGTGTTTTAAGTCAGAGAGTACAAACAAGTAAATTCAGTTTAGGAACGCGGCTTCCCTCTCTTAGAATTAGAACGAACTGCAGAAAACACAGCTCGGAGCACTCCTGAGTGGGAAAATTAAAGGACAGACATCATCGTACACTGCGGTTTGACTGAAAACAGACTCGTGCACTTCAGGAACTAGGAATTAATTTTCACTCTTTCCTTCAGACTCTTAAGCCAGCCCAGAAATGATACTGGCAGGCCGAGCTGAGAGAGGCCACGTATTTAATCATAAGGAGTATTATTATCTGAGTCAATATGGACTGGCCGAGTGATGAGCAATATTCTTTGTACAAAAGACATTTATTAAGTACAGTTCGTTGTCTGTTAAGTGTAACTGATAACATTTAAGAGCTGTAATTAATGCTGACGGGGGAAACAGAAAATGGTGTTGTTGGCGGTCCGCTCCCGGCGCTGTTAGACACACGACCGGGACCGCCCTGCCGACGCCCCATCGCTGCGGACCCGGCCTCGGCCGAACGGAGCCGCGCTGCTGCCCGTGCTGGGGACTCGGAGGCAACGGTGCGTCCTCGGCCTCCTGGGCTCGGGCCGTGAGGTCCCCTCGTGAGGGGTGGCCTCTCCCAGAGAGGAGGCGTCGGGGGCCAGGTAATCTGCCAAAGGTCTCACGACCTGGGACTCAAAGCAGGCAGTTCCGTCCTGTGCATGGGAATAGTCACTGCATTAAAACTGACCGCTGTGAAATGTCACTGACAAAATCTGTATCTTCCCGAATTAAGCAGCAAAAAAATCTCCTAGAAGTCAGAGCACGACAGGTCAGCAGTGAGGTCCGGGGTCACGGGTCACACGTGAAAATGTTGAGACTCTGCAGCCACTCTGACGGTTTGAAACAAATACTGGGGGTGGCCGAGAGGTTAAACTGTCACAGTTTAAAGTCAGCTGACAGCTTCTTCCCAGAGCAGCGGCTGGAGTCAAGGACCGAGAGCTAAAAATAGACGGGAGGGAGGGAGCGGCCTCCAGCGCGGGCTGACAGCAGCTGACACGCGTGCTTCCTGCCAGCCCACGGGTGGCGCCTGGCGCCCAGCGCGAAACTGTGCACGCCTGGCTCGAGGACACGGATTGTCCAAGTTGAAACCAGAGGACATAGCACACTCGGCAACCGTGTGCGGAACACGCATTGTACACTCGAGACTCTGATATCGGCGGGGATGGTGCCCACGCGCTCGCTCGGCTGGCGGGGTCGCGAAGGCGGAGCGCCGCCTGTGTCACCGCGAGAGGCGAAGTAGAACTAGTCCTCCTGCCACAGCAGCACGACGACAGAGCTGCCCCCAGGGCTCAGGTGTCTGTTCAGCGCAAGGACCAGCAGCCACGCGTTCTAGTCAGCTCGAAGCAGCGACTGTGCTCAGCACGCGGAGGCGCATATCATAACTGCACGCACGCACGGCCGTGCAAAACGAAAGCCTCCATCTTTCCTCTTCTGGGGTCGCTATGAAAGCGTGTGACAAAACCCAACACCCATTTCCGACAAAAACTCTCAACGAAGCACGTATAAAAGAAACATACTCAACATAATAAAGGCCGTATGTGGCGAACCCACGGCTAATGTCATACCCAACGGTGAAAAGCTGACAGCTTTCCTCTAAAATCACGAACAAGACAAGAATGCCCACCTTCGCCACTTTCATTGGTAGTATTAGAAGTCCTACTCATAGCCAGCAGACAAGAAAAATACATATAAAAGAGATCCCAACCGGAAAGGGAGAGGGAAAAGTGCCACTTACTGCAGATGACGTGATGCTGTACGTGGAAAGCTCCAAAGACTGCACCAAAAACGTTACTAGAACTAATACGTGGATTCATTAAACTTGTAGGACGTGAAAGGAACATGCAGAACTTACTGTATTTCTATACTCTAACAATAACTAAATGTCGGAAAGAAAAATTAAGAAAACGATCCCATTTACAATTACATCAAAAAGAATAAAATACCTCGGATAAATTTAAGCCAGGAAGTGAAAGACCTATATATGCTGAAAACTGCTAGACGCTGATGAAAGCAGCTGAAGCCCGTGCAGGCGAATGGAAGGACGTCCCATGCTTGCGAGCAGGAAGAACGGACATTGTCACCATGACCGCCCCACCCGACGCCAGCTACGGCCTCAGTGCGACCCCGATGAGAACGCCAAGGGCATTCTTCACAGAACGGTCACACAGCACCCCGAGATTCGTGCGGAACCACAGACGTCCCTGACTGGCCACAGCGGGCTCGAGCAAGGAGGACGGGGCTGGCGGTGTCACGCGCCCGGATTCAGACCACGCCAAGTCCTGCGTGTTGTCGACAAGCTCTGCGACTTTAAGCAAAGCGACGCACAACGGAACCTGCCAACCATCGGCCGATGGAAACAGGGTCAGTTCCTACAGCATGTCATCGATGTCATGACTAAACGACATTAGTCGAGGACCCGCTGGAGACTCAAAGCCACGGCAATAAAGACAGGACGGAACCGGCACGAAAACAGGCAGATCGATAAAACAGCACGGAGCTCAGAGACAGACCCACACCCACGTGGCCATTACATCCACGACGAAGGAGGCGGGAGCACTCCGTGGGGTGAGGGCAGTCTCAATAGCGGGTGCTGGGGAAATCCGGGCAGACGCATGCAGGAGAATCCATCTCGAGCGCTACCTTCCACCATAGCAAAAATAAACTCGAAAGGCATCGAAGACCCGAAGGAAAGATCTGAAACCGTGAAACTCCTAGAAGAAAACAAAGGCAGTGAGCCTTTTGGCATCCGTCTCAGGGACACTGTTTAGATCTGTCTCTCTGGCGAGGGCCGACGAAAGCAGAAACAACAATGACGACAAAAGCATAACAAATGGGACTCTACCCAACAAAACACCTTTGCACAGGAACGACGACCATCGGCAGCACGAAAAGGACATCTCCTGGATGAGAGAAGTCATTTACCAATGATTTCATCAGGGGTTAATATCCAGAATAGGTAAAGAATCCATAAAACTAAGTAAAGAAACAGACAATACGATTTAAAAATGCGCAGGGAACCTGAAGGACAGTTTTCCAGGGCAGACATTCGGATGGCCGGCAGGCACGTGAAAAGATGCTCGGCGTCACGGATCACCAGGCAAAGGCGAATCGAAACCACTATGAGACACCACCCTCACCCGTCGGACCGGCCGTTATCAAAAAGACCCGAAACGAAACGAAACACAACAAAACACAGTGCTGGCGAGGATGTGGAGAAAAAAGGACCTCGGGCACCGCTGGTGAGGATGCTGCTGTGGCCAGAGAACCTGGACCTGACGGTCACCTGGCCTCACAGCCCACTCCGTGCCCTCGCGTCTAGACCGGGAACGCACCCTACCCACAGCTCACCTGTACCTGCAAGCTTCCTCGGGAGCTGAATGATTTGCAGACTGTGCAGAGCTACGGTGCTCATTAGTCCCCAGCCCCGGGAGCCAGGGGGACGCAGTAAGTGACTAATTTATGTTTGACTAGCTGAGCCGACCAGAGAGCAAGGCGGGAGGCTGGCAGAAAGCAGGAAACGGGGAACGCGTCTTTAAGTCAAAGAAGCCGCGTGGACGTTCTGTAAGCGCTGAGCGATGCTTTCCAAACCGCAGGGTGTAACCCATGAATTAGTTGTGAAATCGATTTAGTGGGTTGCAATTAGCATTATTTTTAGTAAAATGAAAAAAAGCAGAGCCCGCAATTAGAGTGCACCGCAGTCACAGAAGCGGACACAGGTACGTGGGGCTGTGGCTTCGGTTACAGGCCCTGCGCCCACGGACGGGCACAGCGGTGCTGGGTCACTGTCAAGAAAACGGAAAGCCACTCGGCCAGGGCACCGGGAAGCTCCATTTAAGGGAGAGACGGGTTCTTGTCACAAAAGTTAAAAATGCAGACACCCCTAGAACAAATTTCCTAACATCTGGTGGCACATCTGTACAGCTGACAAACGGTATGAAAGAAAACAGGGCAAAGGCCACTGGGACACGTACGACCCTCCAGTCGGCCCCCTGGCCACACCCCAACACGGAGGCACTAGATGCAGATCTGACTTAACATGAATAAAGGTACAAACGAAAGGGGCAGGGGGACAACAGCCGAAGACCTGTCTCGATCACAGACGACAGGCAGTGACAAACGTTCTGTCCTGCGGGCTGGCGAGCCCACACGTGCTGTGCCCTGCTCGGTTCTGGGCAGCACATACTCAGAGGCACTTGGAGCAAAGGAAGACAGCGACCAGGACGGACACCCTGAGAACAGAGACCACTGGTTACTCCGTTATCCACGGCCGCGGCTTCAACTCAGATCAGACAGCGCTGCTCTCGTTACGACCGTGCAAAAACCCCACCGCACTTGCGACTGAATGCGACCTCTCCCCACATCCTACCAAGGCCCTTCCTGCACCCGCCCAGCGAGCCCCAGGCAGAGCCCATCCTGCCCCACCTGTCCCCGGCACAGGCGCTCTCCATCAGGTCCTTCATCTCCTTCTAAGCTCGGTCCGACCACCACCCCCTCACCGCCCCCCCTCAGGGGGGCCCCGTCCAGCCACACCCTTTCCAAAACACTTCCCCCGCTAGCCACTCTGTCACCTGCTAACAAATCATCCTTCTCTTTGTTTGTTTGTGGTCACCTACTTCCTCCCCCCAAGAGGACTTGTCTCGTTCAGGCCACATTCCTGGGACATGCATAAAAAAGGCACCAAAATGCTTCACAGTCATCAGTCTGGTCACGTTGACAGAAGCGACCTGACATCTGCACAGCACTGTGCATTGCTTGGAAGGCACGTGGACATTCACTACACTGGAGGGTTGGCTGGGACAGCTGATAACAGGCGTGGGTGTTATAAGTCTGGAGGAGGGGACTTAGGACAGTCCCCAGATGGCTTGATCAAAGCCCACAGAACAACAGCATGTAAATCCAGTGTCCTCCGTTCCCCCCGGTCATCGTGCTACTCCTGCTGCTGGGGACCCGGCAGAGGGACACCACGGCGGGCACGCCAGGACGCAGGCACGTGGAAGCAAGGGACAGTGAGAGGACCCCGAACTCCCGAGGACCTGGCTGCCACGCCGGACTTTGCGTGTCCTTCCAGCCAAAGGGGGAAGTGACGTCATCGGGCCAGTGTCTTTCAGGAAGAACACGCGGAACTGGTTTGAAAGGGTGTCGGACACAGGGACACAGGGAGGCTGGTTTCCCGACCCCAACACGAGGCGACCCTGGGCTGAGGAGGAGGAAACGGCAGGCAGAGATTCGGGGTCCGCCGCGCGCGCTGGAGCAGGGAGGGCGTCGGAGGAAAAGCGAAGGCCCTGAGATCTCTCTTCGGTTTGGGGGACCTGAATGTGGTCTGCACGTCCAGCAACGGCAGGTTCGGCATTTGTCATTTTCGCCCCTGTATTCCGGAATTAGTCTATTCTAGGCTGACACACTTTTGATTCTATGAAAACTGGAAACGTGGCCGCCTGCACAACTCTGTTTGCCACAGAAACGTGAGCGAACAGTTTCCTGCACGCTCGTTTGTTCTCACGGAATCGAGACATGCAAATAATGTGCAAAATGAATAGATGTTTGAGCAGTGTAAAGACTCGCTGCTCTCTTCAGAATCGATAAATATATAAAATTGTGAAACCCAGAATAAAATACGAATTGACACGAAAATAAGTTCTCGCTATTTTGTCTAAGTATCACATTTACACGGAGAAAATACGATGCGAAAAGTTTTAACGGAAGCTCTACCGTTCCCTTTAAATGATTCAATTTCAAAATTATTTCTTCCTCGTAATTTCTATTATTTCCAAACCAGGAAACTTTCCATCAATATACTGTTGTAACAGCCTCCTGCAGTTCTATTTTGGGTATAAACGGCATGGACAGTTAGCTCTAGAATGAATAAACTACCGAGGATTCTGCTTTATAATTTAGGGAAATATTGAGAGAAATATCACTAGCCACGGATCACCTTCAAGATGTCCCCTCTGCGGTAACCAAAACCGCGTTAGATTAATAAACATTTCTAAACCACTACAGTCTTTTAAATGGTCAGGCGAAGTCCTCTTCCAAGATATGGTCTATTTATCATTTATCTTAATATGATTAAGTGCGAAATAAAAGGGCGATTCCATGGCAACAGTTAAAACTACATTTGTTCATCCGCATTTTCTTTCACCAAGTGCCTGCCTGAGGTCAAGTTAACGGAAGCCCCAACTGTCACATGAACGGACACATGACATCTAACAGAGAACTGTGGGTCTCTGCTCAAGACCAGATGACTTTTAATAGTTTTCCTTAGGATGTAAGAGTTGGTCTAACTGGAACATGCCTTACGTTTTAACAGGCGGTAGGGAAGCGGGGGAGGGAGAGCTGAATGAAATCACGTAGCGTCTCTTACCTAAAGAGTGTGCGGCTGTGGTTTTGGAGCTGAAAAATCGGCCAAGTCCAAGATCGCCGAGTTTGACCACCCCGGTGGCTGTAATGAACACGTTAGCTGGTTTTATGTCTGCGAATAAATGAAGGCACCAGGAGAAAAGTGACGTCAGTTTAGGTATTTTCAAGAGTTTAAAAACCACTTTTCATGGCAGAATTTAAAATGTATCTTAAAAAGAAAAGTCAGTTTGAATTTTGTACCAATAACTTTGAGTGATTCTGACATATCCTAATGTCTACGTTCTCAGTCCTCTGATGATCAGCAATGCAGCGTAAAGATCACTGTAAATTTTCAGTTAAAACATTGTTTTCCATTTTCAAATCAACTCTTGTGAAATTTGTGCCCTTTTGATGTCAGTTCTAAATACCTTACTAAATATTAATTTATTAATATATTTACATTAAACGTAAACCCATAACTCCATATATATACATATAAAATTATTTACTTAGATGGCCTTAGAAATCTTGATGGCTTAAATAAATACCACTGGAATTTGTCACACCCGCCGGGAAGACGCTCGCTCGAGGCGAGCAGAGAAGGAACTGCTTCTCGTCCTCATTTAAAGGCCGGTGCGGCTAAGCTCGCAGGCTCATCGTTTAGCAGAGCTCCAGTGTGGGAACACACGACGCGAGGCGGCAGCGCGGACGCCAGGCCCGAGGCGCCCGCCCCCTGCCCCCCGCGGCCCGCGGCCCCGGGCCCAGCGGCGGCGCACCCACCTCTGTGCATGACCCTGCGTGAGTGCATGTGCTCCAGGGCGCTGCACAGCTGCACGAAGTACTTCCACACGGTCCTCTCGGGGATCAGCCTCTTCTGCTTCTTAAAGTGCTTCGGGAAGAAGTGAAAGAATAAGACTTAGATACCTTCAGACTACATTCGGACGTGCAGAAAGCCGTCCGGCAGCCAAACCCCACTGTCAGCTCCCCGTCGCCAACTCAAAAGCCTATGCTTTTCCAGCGAAATCCTTCCAAGAATTCGACCTGACACGAGAGCTTAATTCTCCCCGTCGTGTCTGATGGTGGCGCAGGTCGCATCGCACCGCGCCTGCGATCGATGGCCAACGACTTCGACAAATTAACATCTATACAAAATAATTCCTCGGCCTAAAAGGAAGATGTCAGATTTCATTTTAGGAGAAGCCAGAATAACACAGTCTAGCAACCTGAAGGTGATTATGTTCCTTACAAGACAATTCTTCTCCTGACAGAGGGTCGCTATAGAATTCCTTTAAAATAAATATTGAACCACCTCGGTGATTTGAAATATCACTTAATTTATTAAAAATTAAACAAGAAGGATTTAAGTAAAAAGTTGTCATAAATATTTCTGTTGCACATGATGAGCCAAACTTGCTCTTCGCTTTGAATGAACGAAACGAAGCTTCACGGGAGGAGCTGAGTGCCAGGGTGGTGGGGGGAAGGGTGGGGCCTCGCGCGCAAGGCGACAGCCCCGAAAACGGCAAAGGCAGGGTGCGGTTCGCGCCGTTCTACGTTACACCTGCCAGAGAAACAAGCAGTAACACGCTCGTCCAAGGACACAGTCCCTAGTTCCTAAGAGTCCCGAAGATTCACCACATAAAAACCAAAAATACAACCTCTCTCCTACTTAACAGTATTTACGACCGATGTCAAGTACTGTATTTAAGCAAGTTTTGACAAAATTTTCTAACTTTTCTCAAATAGAAAGTTAGTGATAGACAGCAAAGTACATATCTGTACTTTGATGCATTTCATCTGGAAACGGTGATTTTGAAAGTTCAACGGATTCTGATGTTTTGTTATTGAATACGGAGAACCTGCGCTTCAGGTAATTCCCAAACAAGTGTCTGTCAACTGTTCCCCCGTGACCAGTTGAGGGCAGGCTGAAATGACAAACAATACAGGGAAACGCGCTGATACCCCCCCTTCACGGTTAGCAAAAGGTTATACCCGCTGTCTCAATATGGACCCAACAGAGCAAAGGCTGAATCTTTAGGAAAAAGCTAATAACTTCAGGTTAGTCTTTATTCTGACAGATACTACGGAAATGAACTTACTAGCAATTTCAATGGCTATTACATCAGCAGCCAAAAACAACAATTAGATGACCAGGTAATTAATTAAAAAGCAAATCGTAGTATTATTGAAATGTTAGGAACCTCCTGTGTCATGTTTCGATATTAAGCAGTTTTCATCGCAGCTCGTGTCAACGTCAGCTTCCAGTCTAGGTGGCAGGCTGCAAAATCGGTTCTGTGCACATAATTTTCTTGCAGACTTGGAATGAGTCCAGATAAAGCCTGTCTGTGCTCGCCCGACGCTGGATTAGCATATCAGAGGCCTGTCTGATGTCAACGGGAAGATGGATGAGACCAGGTTACTTTTCATTCAAAAATAAATATACCGTATCGTGTAAGTATCAGACCGTGGAAGAAAAAGTCTATGCTTTAATGTAGATTCTAAAATCATCATAATTATAATTAATTTGGCAGCTTACTCCAAAGTCCCATGATTTAAAAAATAAATCATATATACAGGAAAAGGCAGAATGAAAAAATTGCCCTCGAAATGCACTTTAGGGAAGCTGTCATCCGACCAAGATGGTGTGCTCATTTCACGATTTTATGCTCTTCTTTGGGATTTTCTCTTTGAACAACAAACTTAATAGGATGACGATAACCCGGCATATCAACATAAAGCTGCCTGGACAGAACAACCTGCAAAAACCTAAATATCCAAATTAGAAACGGGTTTTTGAAGAATTGTATGAATCTGATTTGATCAGAAAATGAATCGAAGGCAGCTTCATTATGTCATTGGTGTCCGCCATATTTTTTACGTTTTTGTTTCAACATACGCGTTTTTCCAGCCTTTCCTTAAACGTGGGGACGTTTTACTTCCGAGAGGGCCGATGCTGCTGCTGCTAAGAGCCTGTCTGTCTGATGGTGGCACTGCCGGCTACGCTTAAATGAGGGTGAGCGGAAGACGGCAGTGAAATTTTGAATTCTTTTTATACCGGTGAAATTTATATTAGCACTACAAAGCAGTAACTTCCATAATGCCAAAGTACTAAAAAAAAAAAAAAAAAAAGCATCTCCTTGAAACTTATTCTAATATATACATATCTTTTACGAGTTAATTCTAAGTCAAATAGCATTATTTAAAAACCCTATTTTTCTCCGAAAAAAGACAGCCCTCGATAAGTACTTAGCTCTAGATTAGGAAAAAGAAAAAAAAAAAA
>NW_024349796.1:16808787-16818888 GCF_902729225.1 Pteropus medius | reverse complement strand
TTTGGGTATAAACGGCATGGACAGTTAGCTCTAGAATGAATAAACTACCGAGGATTCTGCTTTATAATTTAGGGAAATATTGAGAGAAATATCACTAGCCACGGATCACCTTCAAGATGTCCCCTCTGCGGTAACCAAAACCGCGTTAGATTAATAAACATTTCTAAACCACTACAGTCTTTTAAATGGTCAGGCGAAGTCCTCTTCCAAGATATGGTCTATTTATCATTTATCTTAATATGATTAAGTGCGAAATAAAAGGGCGATTCCATGGCAACAGTTAAAACTACATTTGTTCATCCGCATTTTCTTTCACCAAGTGCCTGCCTGAGGTCAAGTTAACGGAAGCCCCAACTGTCACATGAACGGACACATGACATCTAACAGAGAACTGTGGGTCTCTGCTCAAGACCAGATGACTTTTAATAGTTTTCCTTAGGATGTAAGAGTTGGTCTAACTGGAACATGCCTTACGTTTTAACAGGCGGTAGGGAAGCGGGGGAGGGAGAGCTGAATGAAATCACGTAGCGTCTCTTACCTAAAGAGTGTGCGGCTGTGGTTTTGGAGCTGAAAAATCGGCCAAGTCCAAGATCGCCGAGTTTGACCACCCCGGTGGCTGTAATGAACACGTTAGCTGGTTTTATGTCTGCGAATAAATGAAGGCACCAGGAGAAAAGTGACGTCAGTTTAGGTATTTTCAAGAGTTTAAAAACCACTTTTCATGGCAGAATTTAAAATGTATCTTAAAAAGAAAAGTCAGTTTGAATTTTGTACCAATAACTTTGAGTGATTCTGACATATCCTAATGTCTACGTTCTCAGTCCTCTGATGATCAGCAATGCAGCGTAAAGATCACTGTAAATTTTCAGTTAAAACATTGTTTTCCATTTTCAAATCAACTCTTGTGAAATTTGTGCCCTTTTGATGTCAGTTCTAAATACCTTACTAAATATTAATTTATTAATATATTTACATTAAACGTAAACCCATAACTCCATATATATACATATAAAATTATTTACTTAGATGGCCTTAGAAATCTTGATGGCTTAAATAAATACCACTGGAATTTGTCACACCCGCCGGGAAGACGCTCGCTCGAGGCGAGCAGAGAAGGAACTGCTTCTCGTCCTCATTTAAAGGCCGGTGCGGCTAAGCTCGCAGGCTCATCGTTTAGCAGAGCTCCAGTGTGGGAACACACGACGCGAGGCGGCAGCGCGGACGCCAGGCCCGAGGCGCCCGCCCCCTGCCCCCCGCGGCCCGCGGCCCCGGGCCCAGCGGCGGCGCACCCACCTCTGTGCATGACCCTGCGTGAGTGCATGTGCTCCAGGGCGCTGCACAGCTGCACGAAGTACTTCCACACGGTCCTCTCGGGGATCAGCCTCTTCTGCTTCTTAAAGTGCTTCGGGAAGAAGTGAAAGAATAAGACTTAGATACCTTCAGACTACATTCGGACGTGCAGAAAGCCGTCCGGCAGCCAAACCCCACTGTCAGCTCCCCGTCGCCAACTCAAAAGCCTATGCTTTTCCAGCGAAATCCTTCCAAGAATTCGACCTGACACGAGAGCTTAATTCTCCCCGTCGTGTCTGATGGTGGCGCAGGTCGCATCGCACCGCGCCTGCGATCGATGGCCAACGACTTCGACAAATTAACATCTATACAAAATAATTCCTCGGCCTAAAAGGAAGATGTCAGATTTCATTTTAGGAGAAGCCAGAATAACACAGTCTAGCAACCTGAAGGTGATTATGTTCCTTACAAGACAATTCTTCTCCTGACAGAGGGTCGCTATAGAATTCCTTTAAAATAAATATTGAACCACCTCGGTGATTTGAAATATCACTTAATTTATTAAAAATTAAACAAGAAGGATTTAAGTAAAAAGTTGTCATAAATATTTCTGTTGCACATGATGAGCCAAACTTGCTCTTCGCTTTGAATGAACGAAACGAAGCTTCACGGGAGGAGCTGAGTGCCAGGGTGGTGGGGGGAAGGGTGGGGCCTCGCGCGCAAGGCGACAGCCCCGAAAACGGCAAAGGCAGGGTGCGGTTCGCGCCGTTCTACGTTACACCTGCCAGAGAAACAAGCAGTAACACGCTCGTCCAAGGACACAGTCCCTAGTTCCTAAGAGTCCCGAAGATTCACCACATAAAAACCAAAAATACAACCTCTCTCCTACTTAACAGTATTTACGACCGATGTCAAGTACTGTATTTAAGCAAGTTTTGACAAAATTTTCTAACTTTTCTCAAATAGAAAGTTAGTGATAGACAGCAAAGTACATATCTGTACTTTGATGCATTTCATCTGGAAACGGTGATTTTGAAAGTTCAACGGATTCTGATGTTTTGTTATTGAATACGGAGAACCTGCGCTTCAGGTAATTCCCAAACAAGTGTCTGTCAACTGTTCCCCCGTGACCAGTTGAGGGCAGGCTGAAATGACAAACAATACAGGGAAACGCGCTGATACCCCCCCTTCACGGTTAGCAAAAGGTTATACCCGCTGTCTCAATATGGACCCAACAGAGCAAAGGCTGAATCTTTAGGAAAAAGCTAATAACTTCAGGTTAGTCTTTATTCTGACAGATACTACGGAAATGAACTTACTAGCAATTTCAATGGCTATTACATCAGCAGCCAAAAACAACAATTAGATGACCAGGTAATTAATTAAAAAGCAAATCGTAGTATTATTGAAATGTTAGGAACCTCCTGTGTCATGTTTCGATATTAAGCAGTTTTCATCGCAGCTCGTGTCAACGTCAGCTTCCAGTCTAGGTGGCAGGCTGCAAAATCGGTTCTGTGCACATAATTTTCTTGCAGACTTGGAATGAGTCCAGATAAAGCCTGTCTGTGCTCGCCCGACGCTGGATTAGCATATCAGAGGCCTGTCTGATGTCAACGGGAAGATGGATGAGACCAGGTTACTTTTCATTCAAAAATAAATATACCGTATCGTGTAAGTATCAGACCGTGGAAGAAAAAGTCTATGCTTTAATGTAGATTCTAAAATCATCATAATTATAATTAATTTGGCAGCTTACTCCAAAGTCCCATGATTTAAAAAATAAATCATATATACAGGAAAAGGCAGAATGAAAAAATTGCCCTCGAAATGCACTTTAGGGAAGCTGTCATCCGACCAAGATGGTGTGCTCATTTCACGATTTTATGCTCTTCTTTGGGATTTTCTCTTTGAACAACAAACTTAATAGGATGACGATAACCCGGCATATCAACATAAAGCTGCCTGGACAGAACAACCTGCAAAAACCTAAATATCCAAATTAGAAACGGGTTTTTGAAGAATTGTATGAATCTGATTTGATCAGAAAATGAATCGAGAGGAAACGACACAAACCATCTTCGACAATTGTCATGCATATTTTTCGTTTTTGTTTTTCAACTCACAGCATTTTTCCGGCACGCTTTTCATAGCGATGAGAGACGTTTACTTCGAAGGGCGATGCTGCTGCTGCACACTGAAACCATAATCTGTCTGATGTTGGAGGTGTAACTTTACACCACTGCCGACCTCGCTTAAATGAGAATGTGTGGAAAACGGCGATTAATGAAATTCTAATTCTTTTTTACTCTTTAGAATTGAGAAATTTATATAATGCTATGTACCCCACACCCTGAAGCAGTAACTTTTCCATAATACTTGAAACACTAAAAAAAAAAAAAAAAAAAAGCATCTCCTTGAAACTTATTCTCTTCTTTACCTACCCGGAGGTTAATTCTAAGTCAAATGGCATTATTTAAAAACCCTATTTTCTCGAAAAAAAAGAACAGCCTCGATAAGTGCCAGCTCTAGTTCAGGAAAAAAAAAAAAAAATCTAATGCCGACATACAGAAATAAAAAATGGACGCGTATTTGCCATGTGGAAAGTTTTTAGTAAAGCGATAAATAATAAAACCAAATTTTTGAAAAGGTTACTATCGATAAAGAGTTATGTGAAAAAGATCACACGATATGACACTTTTACTATATATATGCCATGAAATAGAACTGTAATTTTTTATACTCCCAAATAAAATATCTAAAAATGAATGGAGAGGCAGAAACTGGCACTTGGATTTACCTGGTCACCTGGGACGGGACTTTTATTTAGCCTTTTTTTTTTTTTTAAGTAGGGCATTCTTTATGCCAAGCTTCAAATACTGTTTATTTTAAAAGCATATTTTCTATCAGTAGTATTTAAATAAGTTAAATAAGATTTTGGCAAAACAGTCACATTTTTTAAAAAAATCACCAAATATCCTCATACAAATTATATGCCCAAGACCAAACCCAATTAGATAGCGGACACTGACTATCTCAGTCCCGATTTTTTTGGACTAAACTGGATCACCTGGCTCCCGCATTCCAGACACTGTGACTCCCAGAACACACGTCACTTATTTCTAAGTCTGCAGTCTAGCATTCCTCCTCAAGAAATCTTGGGAAAGCTTCAAGTATTACCCAGAGTCAACTCATCCGCAGTGAAAGAACAGAAAAGGACGTCCTTGTTTTACACGTATAGAAAAAAATAATCTTCATGGTATATCAAAATATTCAAGCCCAGAATCTGACACGTTCATCTTTGAAGGTTTTAGACGGATCATCTGCAACCACCGGGCCAGCTTCGGGGGTATGACCCACGCAGTCGCGCAGGCCTTGATCTTAGTTCAAAGTTCCGTGCTCCCCTGTGTCATCTTGAGATTCTCAATCTCTTTTTACCCAGGCACCCACAATTATGCAGCTGGTACTGGGAACCATACACTAAGCATCCTTCGGAAATGTACTGCTCTAGTTACCACAAAACCAAAAAGCGACAAATGAGATTGTGGTGCTCAAGGCATCCTTGAAGAAGGTTAGAAAAAGATGGTAACGAAATGACGAGACGGTGAAGTCATGAGGACGAAACTGCAGGCACCAGCTACTCTCCATCTCCGCCAAGCATCTAATGAGAGGAGGCGAGTAACTTACGTTCTATACGAGGAAGCGTTTCCTGCTGGGGGCGCTGTCGAATGTCTAACGTGGCAGTGACATACGGCACATCCACCTTGTAATAATGGACCTGGTTATGGGTGACCCCGAGCAAGCCACTTACCCAGGCTGGGCCTGTTTCCTCGCTATATTAAAGAGAGTTTGGAGATCACCTCGTGGCCCATCTCTAAATATAATCTATGTTTCTATAATCTCAGTCACAAATAAAAGGTAGATAATAAATGGCTGTTTGGCACATTTTCACACTTAAAAATTATTATATTTTACTGCTATGTCCTATCCTCCAAACTTGTTAATAAAAACAAAGCAAATATTAATAATAATTATTGGACCTCAGAGACCTCTCTACTTAATACTATAGATGGTCGTCACATGAGATGACACGTAGTTAGATTTCTTTACTATAAACTTGTAATTAGGTCAAACATTCACCATCAGAAGGGAAGGTACGCTTCCAGACAAACACACCTCTGTAACTGTCATGCATTTTTATGAGACTACATCTTACGGTGGTTACGGTGGTTATTTCAAAGAATTACAGGCACAGAGACTGGGCGGTGGAGAAGACAGGACACTTTTGAAAGCGTAACTGATAGCTCTAAGTGTGGTTTTGTTACACTGATCTTTTTGTGGAAACAGTTTTCTTTGAGGGTGGAAGGGATTCTCAACAGATTACGCTGCACGAACATTCGCTTATATGCAATTCTAGGACTTACGCGAATGTGTAAAACAGTTCTACCTCGATTAGAATTGTGGTATGGAATACCCATTTGCAGCACGTGAATAAGTTCACTCTTGACACTCTGAGTAAAACGCAGAGATCTGAAGTTGCTTTAGAACGTGCGAAGTCGGACAGGCCTGGCGACCACGAGGTCACTGACAACACTTGCCACAGGCACCCCACGTTACCCACCGCGATGAAACAGTTCCCCATCCGAGTTGCACTGTCTTTTTCTTTCATGTGACGTTCAGAAGTCTGCTAGGAGCACTCAGTGCTTAGAGGACTTCCCTGTACTCTACTCATTCTCCAAAGTCAAAATTGCATAGGTTATTAACGGCAGCCAAAAATACGTTCCATCGCAGGATAGAAAATGTAACAGCTAGAGATTTTTTCTGAGCATTTAAGCCTTGGAAAAAAAGAGCCCAAGAAAAACGAGCTCCTATAAAGTCACGAAGTTCTTCTCCCCAAAGCTGTCTCTGAACACTGGTAAGCGTGAGCCCTGAGAGACGCGCCCATGTCACTAACGGCGACAGACAAAATACCTGGGACACTTCCGGTGGCTCCTTCAGGGTCTCGGGGTACTAGAGAAAAGCAGAAGCGCGCGCCTCGTCATGAGTCCTTGCTGTGACGTGACGCCACACGGCAGTGAGAGAGGTGGTAAGATATTTCGATATTCTCAACCAACGAGAAAACCCAGCGGAACAATAATGACATAGCACCGTCTCGGCAGAAATCTAAAGGCAACAAAACAGGACAGGCGTCCACATCTCTTCTCTCGGGTGCTGCTCCGACACGGCTTCGCTGGGCGGGACGTGCCTTCGGAAGGGCGACTTGGCATCGGAACTACCTTCGATACAAGGAGCGAAAAGTGCCTCGAAAGTTATCTTCTGATTTCTCCCGAGGAAGCACAGTTCAGAGCTTACACAGCATCTTTTAGTTATGCTCACAGATTACGTAATGGTCAGTACAGTATATAATTTTCAATTTGTTAAAATTCCTAAGTGCTATACTACTTCACTATCGAACTACTGAAGTATCGGAGAAAACCCAAGTGACATTTATCAGCATGGCTCCTACAAAAATACTTCTGTGTAACAGACCTGTACGTGCACACCATACGCCGATCGACACCTATGTGGTCAGGCACACAGGTGTATGTGCGAGGGTCAATTCTGCATAGTTGTTTTCAGGCGGTGCCACTAACTGACAACCTTAAAGCTTCTGAGTAATTCTAAGGTGATATGGAACATAAGGTGGACGACAGTCTCACACAACAGACTCGGCCGGAGCAGAGTGATTTGAAGTCACCGGCTGTTCTCACGGGGGTCTGGCGTGCGCTGTCCACTCTGTGCCAGGTGCTGAAGTGGAAAGCGCAGGAATCTGGGTAAACCGTAAACCGGGTTCCCGCAGACGGATGGACGGTGCTGCTGGGAGATTTGACTGCTTTAAGGGCCCAAAGGCCAACCGTGTGAAAACACCTCGAAGTGGCTTTGCTTCCAGTACAGCCTCTGAATTTGATCCATACAAATAAAAACGTGTCTGCAAGTGGAGAAACCACCACCAAGGAGGTGAAGGAGATTTGTAAGTTATAACATTTGAAGCTCATAATTACCTCCAAAACCCTGTTGATGTGTGAGTTAACTGATCGAAGTCTGTGGCAAGCGCGGTCCCCACACCTCGCCCGCACCCCAGGTCCTCGTCCAGAATCCCCCTGTTGAGTGTGGGCCAGCTTGTGCGTATGATGAACCACACCCACGCCACATGACCTCGGGTGCAGAGCGTGCTGCAGGTGTCACCGACTCTCCACGTCGGCCGCCTGGGAGGTCATCAAGAGGGAAGCCATCCTGGTAGGCCTGGCCTAAGTGGCCAGCCCATCCAAAGTCCTGGATTCAAGCCAAGACTCTCCTGCTGGCCGTCAGGAAGCGACCCGCCAGGCTGTGCAGAGGGCGGGGACGGCGGGTGGCCTCTCGGGCCCGTGATGGTCCCCCACTGCCAACTAGGAGGACAGCAAGGACTTCCGTCATCCAACCACAGGAGCGGAATTTCCCCAACAACCGGTGAACAAGGAGGACCCTGAACCTCAGACGCGATCACAGCCCCGGCCCGTACCGTGGGAGTTGGTTCTGTCCAGACGCCCACGCTTACAAAACGTCCTTGGGTCCAAATGGCCCACAACGTTCACTTACACTTCCGGTTCACAGGATTAGGGTGCAAAACGTGCTGTCATGTTCTCGAGGCCCGACAGCACGCTGTGTTGCAACGCCAGTCACGACCCTCCGCGCCCCAGCAGCGCGCTGGCCGTGGCACACGCCGTAGGCCGCCGGTTGGGGTCCGAATTGGAAGGGCGGGATTTAAATACCAGGGCCCTTCTGGCGTGGACCAGAAGTCCCCGTGGACATCTGGACAGGACCGAATCTCAAGGACCTTCGGTGCGGACAGGACCGAGCGCCCTGTAATCGGTGACGTCAGTCAGGCAGAGAAAGACAAACGCTGTGCGACCTTACTTGTATGTGGAATCTAAAAGGCCAAACAAGCAAGAAACGCACACACATTCACAGACTCACAGCAGAGGGGGTCAGACTTGTCACCAGAGCGCGGTGGGGGAGGGGAACGGAGGGAGAGGGTCGCAGGTACACGCTTCCAGTTATGAGATAAGTAAGCCCTGGGGATGTAAAGGGTCACACGGTGACGACAGGTACCACTGCTGATTGGTACGTGGTTGTCGAGAGAGTAAATCCTAAGAGTTCTTGTTAGGGAAAAAACATTTTCTCTTTTGCTTTTTCTTTTATTGTATCTACTTGAAACGATGATGCTAACTCAACTGATTACAGTAATCATTTCACAATATACGTAAGTCGAACTATTATGCTGCACGCTTTAAACTTATACGAGGTATGGATCATATCTCAAAATAACGGAGGTGGGGGACGAGCCTTAACTAATTATTCGGAATTGTGCCAAACTGTTGGCACAAAATAAATATCTATCTAAATTATTTGTATTGCATATTTGCCAAAAAAACACCTGTAAAAATAAAACTTCCTTCTTAGCCAGTGTGGTATGGTGTGACAATCCTGTGGCAGATAAACTCCTGAATTTCCTCTCACGAGACTTATTACATTGGGTTATATTTTGTTTTATTGATTTGATAGCAAAAAAAGCGTTTTAAAAATTTTGTCACCCATATGCACTTATATTTCCTTCTGTCGAACTGGCCTTCTAGTAAATAGTTAGAAATATAGAAATTTTAAATAGCTCAATGAATAAACTATATTTTGGCAAAATGGGCTATAAAAATTTAAATACGTTTTAGCAACATTTCTATCGACGAGTTGAAATAAACTCTCGTTTATGTATTTCGGAGGTAGTCTCTCATGTCCGTCACACTAAGTAAGCCTCCAGGACCAAGTATGTCTCCCGACACGGGAGGGGGAGATAAACAGCATTAACGAGGTGTGCCACAAGGCGGGGTGAGCATCGGCCCAGCTCTGGGCACAATAAGAAAACCGGAAGCAGACGTACCACAACTGCTCAGCTGAAATCTGTTTTGTAAGAGTCTATTTTCCTTTACAATTCTGATTACTGATGATAAAGAAATGGATGATGAGGAATTCTGGGTTTCCTTTTATCCTAAATCTCATCTGGGAAGTGCTTCATCTGACCACAGCCTCAGGTACTCCTTTGTCACTAATTAGAGAAATACTGAATATTTCAACTATAAATTGCTTAATTACATTTGTCAGCCTGCTCTAAACCAATTAATTATTTACTTGTAAAAATCTTTGATGCGATGCTGTCCCGGGGTTCATTTCTGGAATACAGACCAGGAGCCATATTTCCTCTGCCACCCCAATTAAGCTGAAGATTCGAGACAGTGAAATACAATGTTGTGATGTACAATGATTTACAGCACTATTCACTAGAAAGAACCGAATCCCGTTCCTTATGACTCAAGTTTATCTGCTGCTGTCCCTGACAAAGCATGAAGTCGCTGTCACGCTCCTTCATAAAAGAAGTCCCTGTGAGTTTGTCCTATGCAGTCTTAGCACGAATAAGAGAGTTTAGAAAACAATTACAGAATTTCTTAGGGCCAAACAGAAAACCCTTCTCGTATGAGAATGCTGTCATCTCTCCCGCCAGCTCACCACTCGGTATCTTAGCAACCCCCGTGCGAGCGGAGTGTGAAACAGCAGGAAGCTGCTGGTCATTATACACCACCCATGCTCCCCTCCTGGCCCCTGGGACAGAGACGTGTAACAGAGGTAAAACCATCAACTTCTACGCGTACAATCAGCACATATTTACTGAGTTAATGTTATCGGCCAGGAACCTCCCTAGAAACTGGAGGCAGCCTGGCGAGCGAAGCAGACGCGGTCCCTGTACTC
>NW_024349796.1:16795861-16808328 GCF_902729225.1 Pteropus medius | reverse complement strand
ACGGGTTTTATTAGCCCAATGTCATAGCTAGGGCAACTGCAGCTCATTTAATCGTTAAAGATTAAATAATGAATCAAGGTCACACAGCACCTCGGCTTCAGATCCCTCCCTTGCCGTCAGAAGCCCAGTCGGACTCGGCCGTCCTGTTACGTGTTCCACGCCGACTCCGCCTTTCCACACTCGCCACAGCTGACCTTACACGGTTCTCTGAGGGTGGTAGCCCAAAGCCCCTCTCCGCCCTGACAGTGACTTCCAAGTAGGCACAAGCCACGTATCTGGCATACAGTAAACGTCCAATAAACAAATCGATTCAAGAGCTGTTTTTAAAAGCTACAAATCGCCACAACTATTTTACAGAGTAATGTGCCCTAGCTGTGATGATCTCCAATACCATGTCCTATTACTCACCAACCCTGCAGAAGCCTAGGTGAACCCCCACCTGAGCGTGTACGATGTTGCCGTGTTGACATAAACAGGTTGCGTGCCGGCGCTCTCTCTGTACGAATGCAAAGCGATGGGAGGGGTCCCCGTGTCTATCCACGAAGCAGGAGTTCAACACGCCAGGATGTGTCTGACGAGGACGCCTTTGCCAGTTTGTGTTTTGATTCGGTCTGAGCGGGGACTGGGTGCGCACGCGGTCGGAGCCGAGTCCCTGAGTGATCGTTCCTGCTCAGGCCTACGGTGTCGCTCTGCAGAGGACACCCACGTGCACTGGAGGACAGGGGGTGCTCCGTGGGGGGCGCGGCTTGGTGGAACTCCGCTGGGCCAATGTGCGGACATGCCAGGGGGTCGAGAGCTGTGACCATGCCACCTCCACCTGCAGCTGACCTCTCAGGGGGTCCGCACAACCCGGCCCAGGCGTCTGCTGCCGCGAGGCAATGTGATGGCACCTCAGAGGCGGGAACAACGCGGCCAACCCTCCACGGAGGCCGCTTCGAGGTCCCGCCCCTCTCCCCTGGGAGGCTAAGATGCGTCCCCCCCAGCCTGGGACGCATTAGGGACCAGTCCGCATAGGTCATTCTTTAAAAGGCTTCCCTAATCGTCTGGCACAGGACAGATGCCTCCGGATTTGTGTCAGACGCCCCGAGGGTGCTTTCGGAGCTCAGCAATTCTGCAGGAGTGGTCGCTACTCGTGGCCACAAAGAATTCTGCGGTTTTGATCTGTCTCATGGTATCTACTGGGTCTGCGGACAGGAAGTTCCTGGGTGATTTGTACTGACGGTGAGAGCCACTTAAATCGGGAGCCGAGCTCTTCATCACACTGCGTATCAGGTCCCATGACACGCTTTCCCTTTGTCACCACCGTGAAAAGGGTGGATGTGCCGAAGATGGAGGCGGCCGGGCTTCCATCAGGCACTGTGGCCCTGCCCTAGTTTCCCCCGGGGGTGAAGGGACAGGAGTGTCCTTCCAAGGTGAACGGCACGGGCTCACCGTGCGCTTGGAAGAGGAGCAGAGAACCCGCTGGACGAGGGCAGAGCACCGGGGGACGGACGATCACAGCCCAAAGCCTCAGGCTCTCCGTGGGGCGCGAGGCTCCGCCGCTGAAATGACATTTCTTTTCTCTCCCCTCAGCCCCCATTTGCCCGATGAGGACCGGCCCCCCTTCCTTCCCACTGGAATTAAATCATTCTTGCTCTTAAAGGTTGAAGCACAGAGTGGAACCTCGGCTGACTCTCTCGAAAGGTCTAGCTGCGTTTGCTTTCATGTGTCTCCTCTCGATAGACAGCTGTTTTGTGAAATTTTCCATTGGTGTATTTGAATACTGTTTAAAATTAAGACAATAACTTTTTTATTGTTCCTTAATTTGCAAAGACAGAGTTTGTTAGTGGTTAGCTGTCTGTGCTAGTGGGAGGAAGTTCCTAAAACAGAAAATCAGATACCACCGATGAGAAGTGAGTCACTGACGGTGGGACTTTAAACGGTGGGCTTGCTAGCATTCTGCGGTAATGAGAACGTCGGAACGGGTAGTGCTTTTCTAATTCAGAAAGCAAACTCAGAACTCTCCATCTCACGTGGCAGGTGGGGAAACGAGTTCAGTGGCCGACCCTGGAGAACGGGTCCGTAACTCCGCTGGAGAATCTGCCAGCCCCGGGCTCAGAACAGCCGCGAGGGCTTTGTAATGAAATGCGTACTGGGTGTGCGGCCGCATTTTTTCTGGTGAGAAGGTCGAGGGTCTTCATCCCATTTCCTCAGGAGTTCTCAGTGACACAAAAATCTTTAAGGGCAACTTAAGGGAAACACATGGATTTTTCCATCAGCCAAAGCTCATTTCAAAGCCGGTTCTCCTGTTTCCCGGAAATGACAGTCCTCCGGCTGTCCCTCTGCCCCCCAGGACCCCGTGCGGACCAACAGATAATGCTACGAAGCGGCCAATACTGTTTTAAATGCGCCTCCCGATGACTCCACGTGGCAGAGATTACTCGCTGTGCCCAGGACCTGCTGAGCGACCAACTGTACAGACAGCGGCCGCGCCACATACGAAAACGGATCTCTGAACCACAACCTCCAGCGGCCTGACCGGAACGCCGACCTTTTATCTACCTGGAACCACCCACGGAGCCAGACTGTGGGAAGCCAGCCTGCCACCCCTAGTGACAACCCAGGAAGCTAACCGATGACCTGGACAACGGTCGGCCTCCCGTGGCCAGGACCTGACGCAGAAAGCCACATATGCCTCTCTAGCCACTTCTAGTCAGCCCCCACCACTCCTCCAGGTCGCCAGCCCCCAGGCCTGGTCTCCGGGAACCTGGTAGATCAGAACGGCCACATTAGCCCCAGAATTTTATGTAACAAAGACATAAATAATAACAATAACACAGCAGTAACTTCCACTTATACACATCCTTACCATGCGTGAGGCACCATTCTAAGCTCTGAATAAACGTCAGGTAACTAATCATTTAAAACAACGAACCAGAGAAGTAAGTTCTACTATTATTCTGATTTTTAAAGGGAAAAAAAAAATGGCACACAGAAGTAACCTGCCCAGGGACAGCAGCTTTTAGGCTGCTGTTATTTGGGGGTTTCTATAACTTGTAGCTGAACTTGAACCCAGTTAACATGCCTTCGGAAAAGCAAGCTAAGTAGCTTCAGTGGACGGATCAGGGTCTGGTGTGCACGGGCCGAGCGCAAAGCCTCTCTTCTTCCTCAGTGGCCCCCAAAGCAGGCCGGGCCACTCTAGAGTCCCCTTCTGCCCCTTCGCCTGACATCGGGAGACGCAGGACGAGGGTGGCCTGCGCAGGGAATCCAGCTGCGAAACTAACTTTAGCTCACAGAGGACGGGTCTCGCGGCGTGCTTCCACGCCGGTGCTGAGCGTGTGCACATCCACGCTGGCCAGTGTGGACTCTGCCAGGTGGGCCGGCTTCACTGTCACCGCTGCCTGCCACTGCCACGCCACAGGCCGGGCACCGCGCCGAGGTCCTTAAAGTATGTGTGTGACACACCTAAATGCTTACCAGACAGCGCCACTGGAAACAATAAGTCTTTGGGGATTTTTTTGGGTTTTTTTTTCTTTTTTTTTTTTTTTTTTTGACCTTACCTTTATCATTCTGGAGAGATCGCCAGCATCTGCTAATTCCAAAACGATGTTTAGCTCATTATCTTCAATGAACGACGCATAATATTTAATGACATTTGGATGGTTGAGTTGCTAAGGAAAAAAGAAAACATGGAAAAATTTTCTTATTGTAAATTCCCAAGAGTCACTTACAGTTTTGTAACTTAAGAATAAACTCAGTTACTGAATTTCGTTTTGAAGTTACAGAAATCTTAACCTGACAGTACATTTTTCTTTAATCTAGTGAATTTTGAAACGAGTATTGTAATTGTTAAAAGTAAAATAAGATATCGATTAATTTTATTTTAATATTCTTTATTAGAAATAATAGAATAAATTATGCAATGAAAAATTTTTTTAAAGTATCGCTAGTATAATGAACATGTATGTGCATATAAATGATCACTTGCTAAAAATTACATCTTTCAAGATGAGAACTGTCATTTCGGGACGCTCGATGGCAAATAAGTTTTCCTTTTTACTCTCATTTTCAAGTGAGGGCTGATCCTAATATAACTATAGCCAGTGGTTGAAAAACAAAACAAAGCGAAACTGGCATCCATTATATTGTACCTAAATATTGCTTTTAAGTCAAATGAAATAAATACACTTAAGTTATCTAAGGGATTGATTCATAAAATCGCCCTAAGAAAAATTTCACCATGTAGAAATATATGAATCAGTCTATAAACATTTACGATCTTTTCGTACAATCTTTTGTTCAACCTTTAAACAAGTTAACCTGAGACAAATAGTTTCTCACCAAAAAAGGATTCAAGAATGGTCCCAGAGAGCACATACATGCGTTTCCTCTCCTCTTTCTACTTAAAACCTTTTCCTCAAAAAGTTTATATACATTTTTAAAGTCGCTACTTCATGGCCCAGGAAGTAACTATCGCTAACAGAATAATTTAAAAACACGGTTCGCTTTGAGCTCACTCTCATCTTTTCGGGTCAATCGGAATCGCTTTATGCAGAAACGAAACTGGATGGCATAGAGACCCGAGTCTTTCCTAACAGTTTAAACTGTGACATAAGCCGCAGCAGCCCGTGAAGGACGTTCTGCGAGAGTAAAGGCAGCGCGGGAGAAACTGACTACAGTTATCGCTTTGAGTGGATGAGAAACTGGAAAACTCATTCTGACACATACGTCACGTCACCCTGTCTGAAACTGGAGAAAAGGTACAGAGATAGCACAGAAAGTGCGGGAGCCGTTTGCACAGTCCGCATTCTGCTACCGCCCCTGAGAACACAAACAAGGTGTGCGTCGCTTAACCTTCAGGAGTATGTCCGACGAGGAAGACCAGGAAAAATTTCTTCCGTGTTTTATGCCTATTTTACCTATTTCCTAGTTAGAAATGGCGGGGGGAGGGGGGACAAAAGCTAATCCTACCGACTGTTCCAATTACGTTATTTACAATGAACACAAAGGTAATTATATTTTTCAACATGCTCAGATTCAAACTTACAGTCAGTTGAAATCAGAATGGCATAAGTTGTCGTAAACATCTTTTCATTCGTAAGTACAATATTTGAATAAGTCTTTTTTAACAACATATTCAATTCTGTTCGAAATGTAGTCAACAGTGTCTGGTTATTTACCTTAAGGAGATCTATTTCTTTGATACAATCGGCACGGGCTTTGGCATCCATTAAATCAAATATCTAAAAACAGAATCCAGAATTATTTAATAAAATAATAATCTATAGTTCAAGCTACCGTGTAAATTCATTAAGATCGTTTGTATTAAATTATACATCCACTAACAGACTTTCTTTCCGATTAGCTTTTGGGAGCTACAGAGAGCTGTAGATACTTTAGTTCATGTGACGGTTAGTGCTCGTCTTTGCCCTCAAAAGGCAGTCAGTATTAAAACAGGAAAAGAGAACAGCTAGATCTTTCACGTCTTAGGTTCAAACGGAACAGGATGGGAGTTGCAATCGTTAATACGATAAAATAATAGTTACTATACTGAACAATTAATATGTACCAACATACTGCACGAACTATCTCATTCAATTCTCATTTGATCCTTATAGGGACCATGACATTATATTCTTATTTTACAGATGAAGAAAAGTAGTTTAGAAAGCTTAAGAAATTAACAGTTCACACAGCTAAATAAGGGAACAGCCAGAATTCATTCTCTGATCCGACCTCTCGACCATAATCTGCACGATCAAACCAGGTCCAAGTCTAATCCTGCGTCCTTGAGGGAGGGGAAATGACTCCAAGATGGTGAAGGCTGGTACTTCGGAAAGGGGAGGTGACAAAATCTTACTCTTGTTAAGTATAAAGCACAATGTGCATACAACACATAAACAGATATATTTATAAAATTTAAACTCCATGGGGGGAGGAGTAATTAGGAAAAAAGTGTCTGAAAAGGCTCCTTGAAAGATGAAGAAAAGATTGAGAAATATGAGTCTAACGTGAAAAAAAGGAAAACAAGTAATACGACCGAGGGGCATTTACCAGGTCTCCAAAAACAAAGAGCTCCCCAGATGTCCTAGTGTGTGCGAAACAGGCCACAAGAGCGGCACCCTGAACGCTGCAGTTAAAACGTCCGCACAAGCCAGCGCCACGGGCCAGTCAGAACCCAGCCACGACACTCAGCTACCACGGCCCGGCCCAGCCACGACACTCAGCCACCATGGCCCGGCCCAGCCCTCCTGCCTCGGACTCCAGCGTGCCCCAGGAAAAGCAGGGGTGCGCCAGACAGGGCGGGAGGGGCACCGCCAGGCCTGTGACCTCGAGGGCTGTCGGGGCACCCAGCTCCGGTGGTCCCGACGGCTCCCACCCCCAGGTAAGGGCAGGGGCTCCCGGAGGCGAGACACCTGCGGACGACAGACACCTGCGAATGACGGACACAGGGAGTGGCCGCGCCAGGCGTGGGCCCAGGGCGTTCCGGCCCAGTCTGTCTGTGTCTTCCCCATGGGCCCCGTGAAGTCTGACACGCGCACACCTAGTGAGCTCAGAAAGACGTGTGTGCGAAGTGTGGTGCCAGAAGCTGACAGGGGTCCCCAAGCGGGCGGTGTGACGCTACAGCTGGACCCGAGAGACGACGGGGCTCTGCGGGCAGGCACAGCGGGCGTCCACAGCAGAAAGCGAGCCACGACATGGGGCTTCGTGACAGCTTGCGAGAGGCGACCTTTGCTCTGTAACAGGCAACTAATGCCCAAATATGCACGTGGCTCTCATCTTTCCTTCACTTTTTAAAACACGAAGAAAACAAAATCTAAAAACCAGAATGAGATCTGTAAACTCGCCTCCTCAAACGACTGTGGCTCTCGCTCACTGCCGTCCACGTGTCGCACAAACGTGTCCCGCAGAGCGAAAGCAGCGGCATGGCAAAGGCACCGCCTTTCACCTCACACTGCAGCTCATCCTCTCTCCGCTTCCACGGTCTTCACCTCCATTCCGATCGTGCTGTTTCTAACGAAAACTGCCAACATCGAGTCTACGCTGCTCAGGTTTTAATGTGAAACAGCTGAGCGCTGGGTACTGTTAAGATGTTTTTTATTCGTTTCAAGTGTACAGTACACTGGTTAGACATTTATGTGGTTTCGGAAACGATCCCCCTGATTACTCGTTGTTAAGGTTTGAAAAAATATAGACTCTTATCCCAGCTAATGGTTTACGAAAAGAGAGAAATCGATGGCGTCGAAGTTCCTCCCCTTCGTTCACGTGACAGAGAAGGACGTGTGTGTGGCCGTGCGTGTGTCAGAAACAGTAGCTGTTCTCTCCCCCGTCGGCCCCAGTTAACCACCAGGATCTCGGAACGGGACAGAACGGAATGGAACGAAAAGGAAAGGAGGAGGGAGACAAGAAAGGTCTCTGAGTGGCAAATCGCAGTCCCAAAGTTTACATAAAATACCCAGGAGGAAACTGTTCTGCAAACACCAAGCCCTCGAAGGTACTGAACTTTGGGGAGATGAGAGAGTGTATTCGCTATAACGGGACACTCACTGCAGGAGTGAAAGGCAACGGGAACAGCGACCCGTCTGAAAGCCGCGTGACGAGCAGTGCGTGACACAGCTCACGCTCAGCTTCACACTCAGCACTCGCACACAGAAAAGCCACTGCTTCCCCAAAGTCCCCAAATGATGCCAGAAGAAGGATGTTGTTCCTATGAGACACGTTAAATAATAACGACACATATTAATGTAAACTGAAAATTTTGGACTTGCCGTTACAGAAATGAAATACACCCAGACTACTTACACTTACAAATCACAATGAAAAGAGAAATCACTGAGTCTCGCCAAATCACGAAGGCCGATGCCATTCTCGGAAAGTACCAGCCGGAAGGCACTTGCGATAACTCAAAGAAAAGTAAAGAAGTACAAAACTTTCAATGTCTTAGACCTTGAAGGGATTCCTGAAAACATTATTTTATTTTTTCGGGAGAGGAAGAAAGGATAATTCTGGTACTAGCGATTAAGAAAATCACAAAGCTGGAGACATGTATAAATCTAATCTGCCAGTAATCGATGTGTCTATGATGAAAAAAAAAATTTAAAACGAAAGAGTGAGCGAGATGAGATGTGTGTGGAACCCTAAGTACACAGGAGACCCTAAGTAGACACAAAACACCAAGACAGAAAGAAGCGTGCCACGTACAAACAGTGAACCTTTTAATTCGATTTATAAGTATACTAATTTAGAACTACATATTTTTTATTTTTAAGTGGATCCTCGATAATATCAAAAGTCACTCCTCAAACACTGAGAGCAATAAGCACTGCTGGCACATTTAAGGCAGAACTAAATTCTGAACCAAATACATTTATTAATGCGTTTAATTGGAAATTCGGAAGTGTCTTCTCTCTCTTTTTCTCTTAGCCAGCAAGTCCAGACAAAAAAGAAAATGAACCTTTAGAAAAAGTCATTCCCAGAGTCAAAGCCGCGCGATTTCATGAGCAAGAAAGGCAACACATACGGGAGAAGAGAATCGGGATTTTCTAAAAATAGTTTTCGTTAAATATTTGCCAGCTCGTCTTCAGAAGGCATCTTTTTCGACTCTACCAAAGTTTGAGTTTTTAAATTTATTTTATACTTAGTAAGAGCCAAGTTATCAGCCATGTTCAGGCAGGTGCGGGCTGACAAGTTCCTGGTATTCTCTGAATCACTTTAAAGGTTTTCTCTTGTCATCTTCAAATTTTGCCCAAATCGCTCACGATTCCTGAGGCTGATCAGGGTAACACTAGGTAGCCCGAAGGGAGAAAAGAGGAAAAAAACGCCTTCAAGTAACTTAACAGAAATGTCCTTGAACGGGCACATGCCAATTAGTTAGAAGAAAAACACTTAAAATGCAGCAAAGACGGTACTTTAAACCGTCCACTACGAGAGAGGTGAAGAGCCAGGGTGTACCCCACTTTACCCGGATCTGGCACCCATGGGAAGGTCAACCAGCGCCTCCTGTGCCTCCCCAGCTTTCTGAAGCCAGGAACTGAACCGAGTAGCTGGTTCCCCAAGTGAGTCCCGGTGAGAAGACCTCTTCGCAAAGACCAGCAACGCTGTGTGACGTCGAACATACGCGGGACAGAGAGGCAGCGTGTTCCTGACGGGCCAGTGCCTTGGCGTCTCTGGACCCGCGGGGCACGTGGCACGGCGGGTGAGACAAGCGAGCGAGGGGGGCGGGACAGCGAGGCCGGGCGAGCGAGCGGATCCCGGAACGGAGGACACGGCGTGGAGGTCCCGAAGCGGACGCCCGTCCTCTAAGGCCACCTGCTCCACTTTTCCCTCCTTTGCCAGCGAACCCGCTCCACTGCGGGACGCCTCGCCCCGACCTGACGGCTGTGTACTGACTCGAGGCCACGCATCCCACGGGTCTGCGTCCCTGTCGTGATGCCTAGAGCTGCAGGGCTCCAGCTGAGGATGCGACACCCAGCTACACGTCCAATTAGGAGAAACGGTGACAATTCCAATCTGCCTCATAAAACCCAGAGCTGTGAAGCTTGTGTCGGATCGTTCCAGCCAACCCCGAATGCGGGTGAACAAAGCCAGCTAAAGTGATAAAGCCTAGAGCTACGAGTAAAACTAAAATTTAATTTCTACTGTGCGCTACCCTCGATTCAAGCTTTTAAAGTACAATTGACGTTCTTTCCCAGAATTCCCAACATGACAGTTAGTTTTCAATCAATCAGGACATACTTTTCTCCACTGAGTATTCACATAGCACGATGGAACAGTGATGTAGAGAATTGAAATCATCTTACCTGAACTTTTTTTAAAGCTACTGGTACTCCATCCAAGAGACAGGCTGCTCTATAAACTTCACTAAATTGCCCGCGACCAATTTTCTTTTCTATCCGAAAGTTGGCTAATGTATTATAGCCCATGTCCGGTCGTAAGGCCTTCTGTAATTAGAAAAGTCAGAAAAGTTTTCAATCACACGATATGCACGCGATCATTGACTGTTTGCACATACGCAGGCGAGACCTAGACTAGCTGCAGACAGCCATGCGGTCCACAGACGGTCATGGACGGCGCACGGGAGCGAGCCACGGGCAATCCTGCGCTCGTAAAAAGTCCTGTGTGGAAGGAAGATAAACAAACAAGGTAACTGTGAACAAACATATATATATATATATATAATGCGTGAGACAGAAAGGGCTAAAAAGAAAAAAACAATCAAAGCAGAGGGACGTAAGAGGTCAGGGGATGAGGATTTCGAAACTGTAGATGCGAACGCTGTCAACGGTCCTCAGTTCACGGACAGCACACGCGTCCTGAGGACTCGCGCGCTTCTGTGACAATTCTTTCCTTCTCCAATGCACCTTTGAGTCGACATGGAATAAATAGACATGTTCATTAGGTCCAACCTGCCAACTAATGGATGAAAACTCCTCAGCTTCCTGACCGTTATTTAACTTCTATAAAGAACGTTTCCAGTGGCGGGCATCATTGCTTTAAAACCAAAACAAAACAAAACAAAAAAAAAAACAACTTTATTTTTTGGGGGTTCACCTGAGCGGAAGGTACAGAGACTCAGCACGGTCCCCGTCCCCGCCCACGCTCAGCCGCCCGTCTTCACACCCCAGCAGGTAGTCTTCTGTTGCGAAGGATGAACCCACATCGCCACGTCATGGTCGCCCAGAGTCGGGAGGTGACATTCGGGTCCACTCAGCGTTGCGCACTCTGTGGGCCTGGACAAACGTGTAATGACACGCACCCACCATGGCAGCATCGAACGGCATTCCCGCGGCCTGAAAAATCCTGCGCTCGCCGGGTCAGCCCTCGCGGCCCGCAGACACCTGGCAACCAATGATGTTTTTAGTCTCCATTTTGCTTTTTCCAGAATGTCACACAGTTGGGATCGCACGAGGTACAGCCTTCTCAGACTGGCTTCTCTCACTTAGCACATAATGACATTTGTAAACAACATTTTTGTTGTGAATGGACTTGGAAACGCTCGCTGCCCTGCGGAGCTCACCCCGCACGGAGGACACCCCGATCGGGCTGCGACAGCGCCTCCAGGGGACAGCACACGGGCCACTCCTACTTTGAAACAAAACTCAGCCCCTTACAGATTTGACTCGGGACCCTAGTTCTTCTGATCACCTGCTCGCTCATGGGCTCGTCCGCCCAGTCGTAGGGGGACATCACCGAGCGTGCACTGCAGTCAGACGCCGTCTCCCGCAGGGCTCGCCCGTGTACCCAAGGGACGCGGCCCCGGAAGCCCCTCACGACGGCACCAGCCGTCTGCAGCATCCGCACCCACAAAGCTGTAACTAAAGAGCTGTCACGTGCCTGGAAGATGTTTGTTTTTCGGCTGAACGTGCATGGGCCTTTTCAAGACCCCCGGGTTCCCGTCGAACCCGCTCTTCCCGGCCCTTCCCACTCTGCTCAGAGCCTTCCAGAACTTCCCTCCCCTCTGCGCCAAGCAGGAGCAAACATGACCCTCTTGGGGAGCCTGACCGGGGCCCCCTCGAGCGAGACCGAACATTAAATACCTGTTCATACGGTCAAGGACCACTGGTCCACACTCACGCTGACTTCGGCTGGAGCGCTCGCTCCTTCAGATAAACCCGCACTGAGGCCAAGGCCCCCCGACTCGTGGACACGTGGGGAGCACTCTCCATTAACCCCGATACGGACTTCTTGTCACTCTCAACACTCCTCTCGCACTAGCAAACACTGCAAAATTCTGCTACGGACCGACTGGGATTCAAATACAGTGTTTCTCGAAAGGAGAAAAAGAGAAACCAGAACTTCCGCTACCCTGCATCGCTCTCTCTTCCGAAGTCCAAAACACCGTCGAGAAAAAAGGCCACGCTTCCTTTAAGACGTGCACATGAACCAGAATGTAAGAAGCTTCATGAATTCGTTCAATGAATCTAAGACCATAAGCGACTGTAATAACAGACACGACCTCGACGGTGATGGAAGGTTCCGTCTCGGTACTTCCAACTTAACAGGTCCCATGGTCGGACTTTACGCACAGTCCAATTCGGCTCTCACGACGGTGCCATCCGTAGATGGGGTCACAGCGGACCCAGGTCCACGCCAAGCAGAGCCTCTGCTCTCCCGCACGGTCAGTGGCAGGGCCCGAGGCGCCGGTGCGCTGGCCCTGCTGGCTCCACAGAGGTTTCCCAGTCTTTATGGAAAAACCAGACTGTAGCGCACGTTACAGGTGAAAATGAAAACACGTCTGTGCCATTGCAAAAGAAAGTCAGCAAGTGGAAATGCCGTTCATTTATATGAGTCCTTTTCGGCATCGCTGAGATGAATGATTGTCGCCGTGACAAGACGGCGCCCATCTTACAAAGCAAACTTACAAAGCGCCACTTCTCAGATGCATTCGATGGCTATTAGCAACTTTTTTAGTTTCTTAAAGTTTCATTGAAAGAAGAGAGATTTTTTTTTTTCATTGCCCATGTTTCCTAAGAAACCTTTTTTTTTTT
>NW_024349796.1:16672147-16795850 GCF_902729225.1 Pteropus medius | reverse complement strand
AAAGAGCTGTCACGTGCCTGGAAGATGTTTGTTTTTCAGCCGAACGTGCATGGGCCTTTTCAAGACCCCCGGGTTCCCGTCGAACCCGCTCTTTCCGGCCCTTCCCACTCTGCTCAGAGCCTTCCAGAACTTCCCTCCCCTCTGCGCCAAGCAGGAGCAAACATGATCCCCTTGGGGAGCCTGACCGGGGCCCCCTCGAGCGAGACCGAACATTAAATACCTGTTCATGCGGTCAAGGACCACCGGTCCACACTCACGCTGACTTCGGCTGGAGCGCTCGCTCCTTCAGATAAACCCGCACTGAGGCCAAGGCCCCCCGACTCGTGGACACGTGGGGAGCACTCTCCATTAACCCCGATACGGACTTCTTGTCACTCTCAACACTCCTCTCGCACTAGCAAACACTGCGAAACTCTGCTACGGACCGACTGGGATTCAAATACAGTGTTTCTCGAAAGGAGAAAAAGAGAAACCAGAACTTCTGCTACCCTGCATCGCTCTCTCTTCCGAAGTCCAAAACACCGTCGAGAAAAAAGGCCACGCTTCCTTTAAGACGTGCACATGAACCAGAATATAAGAAGCTTCACGAATTCGTTCAATGAATCTAAGACCATAAGCGACTGTGATAATAGACACGACCTCGACGGTGATGGGAGGTTCCGTCCTGGTGCTTCCAACTTAACAGGTCCCATGGTCGGACTTTACGCACAGTCCAATTGGGCTCTCACGACGGTGCCATCCGTAGATGGGGTCACAGCGGACCCAGGTCCACGCCAAGCAGAGCCTCTGCTCTCCCGCACGGTCAGTGGCAGGGCCCGAGGCGCCGGCGCGCTGGCCCTGCTGGCTCCACAGAGGTTTCCCAGTCTTTATGAAAAAACCAGACTGTAGCGCACGTTACAGGTGAAAATGAAAACACGTCAGTGCCATTGCAAAAGAAAGTCAGCAAGTGGAAATGCCGTTCGTTTATATGAGTTCTTTTCGGCATCGCTGAGATGAATGATTGTCGCTGTGACAAAACGGCACCTGTCTTACAAAGCAGACTTACAAAGCGCCGCTTCTCAGATGCATTCGATGGCTATTAGCAACTTTTTTAGTTTCTTAAAGTTTCATTGAAAGAAGATTTTTTTTTTCATTGCCATGTTTCCTAAGAAACCTTTTTTTTTTTTTTTTGAAAAAAATGGCACGCCAGGATGCTCTGCAGCCTCTGAGGAATAGAGTGGCTGCCTGTCGCGTGCCGGCACGGTCCAGCCTTCCTCACTCCCTCAACGGTGAGACACAGCGTCATCGCCAGGAACCGCCACACACGTCCACTGTAAATGTGACTGGGAATTCCATCTTCTGTCTGCACAATAACTGACAAACGTCAGCGTGAACTGCTGAGGCAGTGTGACAACCGCATGCTGAGAGCAAAGTCTCACTAATGTGTTTTGGCATGCGGGTCTGTAATCACACATTTACATATGCAATGACCTACATTTGCATGTCAGATCACACACCGTCTAGGTTTATTAAGACTGGGCACCTCCCTGTGCTTGTTGGCCGGAGTGGGGGAGAGGGCCAGAGGGCGGTGTTTTTTGGCAGTGGAGGGACGAACTGCCACCAAAGATTAGGCTGATATGGCCCGACATTAGACACTTCATTAGGCGTAATCTGTTGAACAGTGGGCAGTGTATGTAAACTTCACAGCCCATTTGCGGCACCTTCCCCCCGCTGGCCTTTCTTCAAAGGGCAGCGAGGGTGAGTGACAGCTTGTCTCATCTGCTCCCATGTCCTGTCACCCAGCGCAGACGTGGAGAGCTGACGTGAGAAGGAGCATAGCCGCACATCTCCAGCTACCCTTGGGTCCCTCTGCCACACTGCGCTTTGTATGAACGCCGGCCTCTGTGGAGCCACCGCCCTCCGCGAGACCGTCACACGGGAAGGACGGCGCCCGCCACCCGCCACCCGCCACCGCGGCGAGCCATGCCCCGTGTAGGGAGCGGCGTTAGGTGTTTTAAACCAAAAGACGGTGTCTGCACGTGGGAGCCCGTTCAGTAAAGAACTGTTTTAAGAAAGACCCATATTCTCTTTTTTGAATGATGTCCAATTCGCCCTATATTTTTAGTTTAGCATTTGACTTATACTGGGAATAAAATAACCCAGCCAGCTCACGGGACTCCCATCAGTAGGGAACATAAACCAGATAAAACCACTGTCTGCGTCTGCCCTGTTCTCACTCGGGGGATAAACTGAGTCTCGGTCACCGCGGCCCCTTATCAACCAGGTGTTCTTCTGAGCTGTACACGTGGCTTTCGGATTTGATGAGTCACCTTAAGGACCCCGAACTCTTCAAAGGGTGAATCCTGCTGTTTCATCACGATAAAGCAGGACAGGGACATCGTGCCTGTGACGGTGCTCTGCGTCACTTCTGCACCGGGCCGTGGACTGCACCCCGCCCTCGGCCACACCTTTTGTCCCCCAGGTGCACCACGCAAGGCACTGGCTTGTCCCCAGGACTTGCGACAGCTTCGCTCTTCATACCTGGCACAGCGCCCCTCCGCTGAGCTGCCACCGCCCCGCCGAGGGACCAGGGGACCAAGGGACTGGCTCCGGCTCGCTCAGGCGGATCCGCTGGCTCCCGCCCCTGCACGTCCAGAGCAGGGGACAGCAGTCGCTCAACTCGACACCACCACACTCAGGCGCTGAGCCCGGGCCCAGTCTCGCTGGCTTCATCCGTCTACTGCCACACACGCCTCTGTCTCCAGAGTCCCTCACAGGCAGAAACCAAGTTCGCCTTCCCGCCACGAAGGCTGCCTGGCACGAAGCACGGGCTGACTTAGGGACAAATATTTACTAAGTAAACGACTGTCAGCGGAAGAGGCTTTGCCGACAGGCTGCACTCCCGCGGCCCCGGTGGGCTCGGGGCGGAATCGGTGGAGGAGCAGAGTGTGGTGGGGACGACTCAGACCCAGGAGAAGGTGACCACCCGCTGGGCCCCGAGCAGCATCCCGACAGCCCCCAAGACGAGAGGGGACTCTGGCAACAACCCCCGCCCCGTCAGGGTGACGCGGGAGACCAAACGCTGTGCCTGAAAGCAGGCTTGGCCCGAGGCCTGACCCGGGCCCGGCTCCCGGGAGAACCCAAGGAGCCCGGCACCGCCCAGCAGGAGGGGCGCCAGTCCCGGGACCCCGAGCCCAGCTCTGCTGCTCGGGGCCGTTCCGAGCGAGCAGGTTGCCGAACCTGCGTCCCGCTTCTGGAAAACAAGGGACAGCCACCGGGCCTGAGTCTGAGTGAGGTCGTGCACAGGAAGCGCCCAGGACAGAGCCGGGCCCGCGGCAAGGGCGTGACACCGGTCCATTTCCCACCTTCCCGTCCCGAGGGCCGGCAGCGACATCTTGGCACCAGCGCGTCCTCGTAACAGGGCCACGTTCGTCCAGCCTCCTTCACGTCCTCCGGCTGCTACGGTGAGGACTCTCTGGTCTCTACCTCGACCTGCTGCTCCGGCCTGGCTCTCTGGGCTGCTCCTGGAGTTCGCCTCCATCTGTTCCTCGACCTCCCCCGTGCCAAGGGCACACGTGCCAGGTGTTCTCAGTGTGGCCCAACCCCGGGCTCGGCCTCCCACCGGGAGGCCCTCTATCCCATAGACCGGCCTCCTGATCGGGGATAGAGGCAGCCCAGCCCCTCGGGTGTGAGGCTACTTCGGTGACAATACAGTACATCTAACTACAGTCATTCTGCCCAAAGTCCTTTTAATAACTGCTGGGGTGGGGAAGTCAGGATTGAACATAAAACCATGACGAGTGGCAAGGGGCTCATCCAGTTGGAACGGGCCTTCAGGCAAACTGGACAGAATACCAGGGCCAAAGCCACAAAGCCGAGGAGCCTGACACCGCTTGCTCTGCTTGACAGGAGAAGACTGGGAAGGGTCTGGCTAGTTCAGCACACGACAAGAAGACGACATACCCCATGCAAGTGTCATAAGCCTATACGTTGTTTTTAATATTGCTTTATTTTTCAATAACTATGACACACCCACAACTCCCGACTTAAAGGGTATAATTAAAACTGATTTTGGAAGCATTTATATTCCATTTTTGTGGTGAATTATTAAGTGGAATCTCAAGATACCTGAATCTATATACTAACAGGTTATATTATAAAATCATTCTGAAATCTCAGAAACATAAAATAAATACTCAGAATCCCAGATGACAGCTGAGACATCAACTCCTAGCGTGAACGAAGCTTCACACACCTTAAGTGTCCTGGGTTCTTATTAACGCATCTTGTGCTGAGCTGAACGCACCCTGGTCACACCAGATCTTGTTAACTAATTGAGATTAACTTCTACGTGTCAATCTGTGTTTACTGCTTCCTTTGTACAAATTTTTCCTTTTTAAATAAACTTCCTTCTGCTATGCCATGGCTGTCCTCACAGGTGCAGACTCTTCAAACGATTAATAATTTTCTAGGACTAAATTAATTAATGTGCTTTAAATTTGAAGCCGAGGACATTTAATAAGCAACAAGATAATTCGGGGTAACATCATGATGATGATTCTCTCTGGGGAAATTAAAAGAGTCACAGCGTGGGCTCAACAGACTCCCCAGGGAGAAAATTATGTCCTGGCAACTCCTAAGGGTATTGTTATCGATGCTCTAACATACAAGCCAGTATTAATTATAATATTTAGCATCATTAATAAGGTTTTCATTGTCACTGCAAACGCATCTCTTACTTGTGGCTTTCACGTTACCAGTTGCGCAAATTAAGAAGTTACTTTATAGTTTATATTAATATTGTTGAACTTCTCTAAAATCTAAAAGTAACGAAACTTCGAAATGCTTTTCAATTGTATTGAGCAATAAAGCTCATCCCATGATCTTGAAAAAGAAATTACTCAGCTCCAAACCACACAAACTAGAATATCCTTCTGAGAATATCTAACACAACTCCGTCCTATACTGTCTTCCACAGACCTCACTGGAAGTGAAAAAAATGGAAACAACACATAAACAAACACCGCACGTGCTAGCAAAGTCTAATTATTCACGCTTCTTCCCATCTAAACACTTGCTCCCTAAAATCCATTGAAGTATTTCAAAAGTAACCTATTCCTAAAGATACTAAGTGTCAGAGATTTACACCAGTTTGAACAATATGCCATTGATCATTAAAACTGTCCTTTTTTCAAAGAGAGGAAATTCACTACAGGATAAGAAAAATGAACGACTCAATATAACCAATTATCTAGTTACACATTCCTAAGACCCTGGTATCTGTATCATTTCATCATCATTAGTTACACCTCCCAGCATAATAATTACTACATCTGAACTACGTAACCAGTAATACTGATCGTCTCCCCAGCTGGTCATGAGCAGAACGGTTAATTAATGAGAGACACTCCCAGCTCCTCGACTTCCCCATGAGCGCCACCAGCTATACCCGGTAAAATTATATCTGGCCAGAAAGCGCCTCTTACTGAGACACACAGAGATAAAGACGGGGAGAAACAGAGGGAAGAGGTTGTCTAAAATTTATCATTTATTCCACAAATGTTAACGGGGCAGGGAGCGAAACGAACAAACACCTAATAAACAGAAAACAATAAGAAGACAACGAACAAGTAGGTGATTGTATCTAATATCTGCACAGTGACGCACAGAGCAGAAAAATGAGCGGATGGCTCCTTAGGACTGGATAGCTGAGGGTGACCAGAAGTGACCGTGCAGAGGAAGTGACGTTCACACTGAGATTAAGGTGGGAAGAGCAGAAAGAACCGCTAGAGAAGACACCTAGGGACAGACATCTAAGGGACGGCAAGAAGGACACTAGCGGGGGTGTGGGGACCCGGGGGCCAGCGGAGGGAGGCGAGGTCCGAGAGGGAAGCGAGGCCGCCCACACAGCGCTGTGACCGCGATGCCGGGGCAGGTTCCGCCCCAACACGCACTCCTCACGTGGACTCGCGACGCGCGCGGACGCGGACGGGAGCAGGGCGAGGAGAGGGGTGGCAGCGGCCTGTCGACGGGACACCGATGCAGCGTGCGAGGACCGCGGGTGGCCTGGACGTGTGGCGCGCGGGGCAGACAGGGACGCGGGGGGAAGGCGTCGGCTTGGCCTGAGCACCCGACGGACGTGACGCCGCTGACTGGGACACACAGGCTAACGAAGAAGTCGTCGGCTGGCAGCGAGGTGGCAGCATGGACTACGGGGCAGAGGGTGACACAGGAGCAGGCGCTGGGCATAGCAACCTGTGGGCCAGTCGCGGGCGGGCCACTGTCACCGTCGTCATCACCATCGGCATCTAAGGAGCGCTAGCTATGTGCCGACTACCCTCCTGGGACTTCACGTCAACTGTCGGGTACAAACTATCACTCTTCTCATTTATCGACATGAAAAGTGAGGCTCATGGGTGTTTGAGGACCGCCCTCCACGCACAGGGGGACGCACGAACGTCTCGGCCGTGGGACCTCGCGCTCGCAACACCTCGCAACACCGCGACAGCCCCTGGCCCGTCCCGCTCCACCTGCCCACTGCCCGTCCACTCCGGGCGTCATCATCACCAGCTGCCTTCCCTGGCCAGGCTTCGGAAAGTGAACGTGGGCTCAGTGGATCCCGGTGCGCCCCCCGCCCCGTCTGCAGGGCCATGGGGCTCGCCTGAGGCCGTAGCCGTGACCCTGAACCATGGCCATGACCCTGAACCATGGCCATGACCCTGAACCACGGCGAGAGTCCTCTCCCCAAAGGAGCTGCTGCTCGTTCTCCGGCTCCTTTGTCAACGTTAGTCAGTCGAGGACACTGCACCTAAACTGCCAGAAAGACTCCCTGAAACTGAAGCTCCCCTCGACACCGCAGACACCTGGGCAGAACCAGTCCATCGGGAGAAGCAGCGTGTGGCGGCTCTCGGTCCATAAAGGACGCAGTTCCGTGACATCAGCTCACGGGAGAAAAGGCTGGGCTGTCACGTCTACCACCTCGCCCATCCCACGAGGTACAGCACTCGGGTACAGCCACCCGAGCCCACTCCGGGGAACGCCACGTCCCCACCCCGCGCTGCCCCGCAGCGGGTCGCAGGGTGGGCTGCCACGGAGCCCAAAGGGACGGCAGTCACCGCGTGGCCCGGGCCCGAAGCCTGCGACACCAGCCCCCATGTCCCAGCTGGGAGACAAGCAACACGCCCTCCTCTGCCTGTGGACCTGGGAGGCCACCCTCGCACAGGGGGACGAGGGTCACAGCAGACATCTTCGCATTCACAAGTGGTGACTGCGACAAGTCGGAGTCAGGCCTCCCCCAGCCATTCCCAGAACGTGCTGGACGCGCGCTCTGACTGGCTGCTTCACATTTCACTTCACGATGGAAAGTGGACGCGCCGCAGCCGTCCAGCGGACCCCTCCCACGACCCTCGCGGCTTAACACCAGTCCCGTGGTAAAAAGCATTTCGCTGTGTCCGTCACCATCCTTTACACGGTCCGTTCCAGAAACAAGAGCCTTGAGGCAACGAGACGTACAGGACGAAATCCGATCGGATGCCCTCCCGGTCCTGGCAGGCGTCAGTGGAAGCAAAGATGGGGAATAAACAAAATCACGGGGAAGGGGAAGGAAGAAGGAACGCGACAAGAAAAAGCGTCCCTGAGGTCACGGGAGTGACAGTCATGCAAAGGGACTAGTAAGGAAGACGCCTAAATCTCCCATTCTGAAACTGGAAGGGGAGCTCGCACCACGCTAGAAACGAGGCCGGTGCGGGTTCCGGGGTCAGAGTGTTCACCTCGGGACAAGGACACGGGCGCTACGCGGACACGTCACTCGGCATCGCGACAGGGGAGTGGCCCGGGACACCCACGGAGCTCACTTCCTTGGTTCTGTGTCTGTCCGCACTGACGTCGGCTTCAGTAAAGTGAAAGAAGTCCCTCGGCCAAGCACACGTGGCCATCAGTCCCGTCACCCGGGCCAGCGGAGTGGAACCAAGCAAAAGGAAGGTCGCCGGCCCCCGGCGATGCGCTGAGAGCAGGACATTTCCCAAGGCTTCCCGAGCAGCGGTACCTGCAAGCTCTGTCAGGTGACCTCTGTTTTGCCGCCTGGACGCGGAGGGGGAAGCCTCCTCCCTACCCCACTTGCCACCGGCGGCCGGAAGCGGGTGACATTTGGCTCCTTCCAGCAGGGACCGAGGTCCACCCACACAGGAGCAGCAGCAGGAGGCGGCAACGGAAGGAGCAGCGTGAAGAGAAACGCAGAACCACGTCCGGATCTCGAAGCGTGTGCTGCGCGGCCGCCGCGTGCTCAGAGGACAGAAGCGACTCTCGTTTCTGCCCACTGTTGCCACCGGCCTTTCCTGGTTGGGGAGCCAGCAGGTGGCAAAAATAAAAGTGCTTATTTTTTATTTTCCTTCGAAACTGTGAGTTTCAAAATCACAACGCGATCTACGGAATTTTAGAGATGCTTCTTTCACTGTCTTTGCCAGAAACGGCGTGAAAGTGCGAAGCTGGCGCCCAGGATGTTTACAACCGATGTGCCGCTTGCCACGATCTTGACAATTCTGCCCACAACTCAAAAGATGGAGAGTAGATTAAAAACACAAAGAACCACCGCGAAATGCAAACGCTGGCCCCGCCGTAAGGCAGGGCCCCTTCCTGAACCCGGAGCATCGCAGCGAGACACAGAGGGTGACCCGGTGCCCGGTGGGGTGGGGCGGCCCCAGCCACGCTCCTGGGGGACCCCTGGCCGTGGGGAGCCACACTCGCACACGGCCTCGTCCTCAGCGGACCAGTGGGAGAGGCAAGGGCAGTGTCCACAGGAAACGACAATGCCAGAGGGACGGCCGGAGAATACACCATCAGGCGTCGAAGGCAAAACGTCCCGTTCAGAAAGCCGGGAAAAGCGCGTGGTGGCGGTGGCGCTGTGACGGTCCCTGAGGGCGGGCGGGGTCCCGGCACTGGACAGGGGGACGGAGGGGCGCCGGGACAGGAGAGACGGGGCGCTGGTACTTTCTGAACCGCGCCGCACAGACGCCGGGTCGGGGCGAAGTCCACGGACGCGCTGGGAAGACGGCCCCGCGGGCGACCGCGTCTGGAGACGCCGCACCGGCGGCCCGCGCGGGGCTGTGACGGAGGCCGGGGGGCGGGGGGGGACCCCGTGGGAGACACGGGCCGCGGGAGGACAAGGAAACGCAGCGCGGCCCACCTGACACGCGTCGCCACGCGCCGACCCCGCCGGATCGCGCCCGCTCGGATGCGGGGCGCTGGGCCCGCAGGGCGCGCGCACGTCTCAGGACGCAGACACGCTTCCACGTCACAGAAACACGAGCCACCGCCGACCGAGGGGAACACGGCACAGCGCGGGGCGGGGCCGGCCGCGGGGACGAAGGCGGCGTGACAGCCGGTGCAGGGACTCGGGCGCGCGCCGCCGGCCCGGCCTCGCCGTTGGTTTTGTCCTGAAGCCTGAGTGACCGTCCCAGCCCACGGCCATTAGGCGGACGGGCCGAGGGAGGAGGACGGTGAGGGCTCACGAGGCCCCAACTCCAGGTTAGCGGTAAAACGGATGAAATGACACACCCGGCAGCTTCGGGGGACCCTCGTCTTCCCGGGCAGGAGCGGGGTTCAGAGGGCGGCACAGGGGATCGGCGTCAGTCGAGGAGCATCAAAAACCCTGCAGCCGTCCAAACCCGACCCTCAGCCCCTCAGCCCCTCAGCCATCGGCCTCCCTGTCCGCTGGCACCTCCTCCGCGCGCGCTGCTGCTGCGACTCTGTGCCTGCTGCCCGCCTTCGCGTGTCACCCCGCCACGCGAGCCCTTCCCCGGGAGCCAGGACCGAGCCCAGATGCACGCAACACAGACGACTCCGCGCCGGCAACGGCCCGGGCTAAGTTAAGAGCTGAGCTGCCTCTCGTTTTTTCACGTGTGTACATGTCAACTGTGTCTTCTGAAATACTATCTGAAATATACACTGCTGTGACCAAGCCGTGGACGTCTGTAATCAGCCTGCCGGCTACTTTATTTCCTTGAGGACTGTGAGTGCATGTTTCACATAGATACACAGACTCTGGTAGCACGAGGGCAGAGGACACCTTACCTGTGGCTGGAACTGAGGAACAGGTGGCCCTTGCATCCCTTGTGACTGTTCATCCATCGTCTGAGGGACAGGGACGTTAGAACTCTGCAGAAAAGGGAAGTTGACACGTTAAGTAACATGATCATGACCAATTCACGCTGCTCTGCACAGGCCGCTTGCGCTGGATTTACCTAACGCTTCCAGAGGGCCCACTAGGACAGGCCTGTCCTCACACCCGCCACTGCCAGACCCCAACTCTGGTCACCTAACCTGATGCTGACCACCACGAAGGTCTCCACTCTCCACGGCAACAAGCCCCATTCCTCGAGATAAAATTCCCTCTTCTCCAGGACGCCTGTCCATTAAAGAGGCCTCCCCTCCCCTTCCCTCCCCTCCCCTCCCACGGTGAGATCGCCTGGCAGGCGGCTTCCAGAACCATCCCTAGCACGCACAGCGTCTCTGTCACCAAAAGACAGAGCTCACCTGTTCTGTGTGTCCAACCACAATGCCCGCTATGACTTACGTTTAAACTTAAAAGGCCAGTCTTCACGTGAAGGTATTTATTATTTTACACATACTTGGCCTGTGATTAGAAAACATTCGTGCCATGAATTCTTGACACAGGCTGAAGACCAGCTACGCACCAGGCCCCGCACAGGACGCCAGAGCCCTTTTCCCACACCACACCCACCGTGTCTAGTCTTTTTGTTTCCTCCTGTGGTCGTTTTATTATTATTATTTTTTAGCTATTGACGAAACAGTGTGGCAGCAAGATTACATCAGGAATGCGACATAATATAACTGTCTTCCCTGAAGCGTCATCCCTTGCTACCGCCTCGGCTATTTGGGGGCGCCCCCTGCACAAAAACATAACTGTGATGCCTCTACTGCTTCTCCCAATACATACGAAAATACTGCACTCCATTAAAGGGGCTATTTTGCGATAGAATTAGCGTGCACTAGAAGACGTCCTCAGAGGTCTGATTTGGCAGGAATACTTTTTTACTGCTTCATCCGGGGCATTTTCAAATGAAACTCGCTTATTTCCTCTGCCGCAGCTGCGAAGACTAGAAAGACGTACCGTTTGGTGTCACTGCAGTGATTCAAGCTGAGGCGCCCGTGGTTTCATAAGGAATGTTTAGTATTATTCTAAAATTGTCTCCATCTTGCAGGCCACATTAAGGGGTCTCAAGGACCCCACCCAACGTTTTGATCTAGTCAGAAACCCCGGTTCACCCTTTATCCTCAACTCCTTGCTCCCTATCCCATACCTTGGTAAGTGCCATTTTTCTATGTCCCAACACATCTCAAGTTCATCCACGGTCCTCCATCACCACTCATACGACCTACAGCAGGTGTCACTGTGTCTCCACTGAGGCCTTACTATAACAGCCCACAGACTGGTCTCTCTTTTTCCACCGTTCTGTTCTATTTGAAAAACGTCAATCAACTCATGACCGCCTCAGGGCTCCCGGACTAAAATCCCGCCTCTCTGCCAAATGCCGCAGGCCCCTGGAAATGACGCTGGAAATGACGCCCGCCGCCTCTGCCAGGTGAGCTCTGCCAGGTGAGCTCTGCCCGGCCGCTGACGCCAGGCCCCTTCACTTCCGGGAGCCTGCTAAGCCCTGGCTGGCATCAGGCCCTGCACTGCTGTCCCCCCGCCATCCCCAGAACCCGGATCCTGGCTCTGACTCTGGACTCTGGCTCAAGACCCTGGCTCACGACCAGCCCCAACCACGCCCCCAGGCGGTGCTCGTCCCCGCCCCCTTACACAACATTCACAAGGTCACGCTTCCATTCCTGGGAGGCCACAATAACAGTTCGTAGTTGTCTTTTAATTGTTCCTTGTCTATCTCCACTACTACAATGCAAGTGACAGGAAGGCTGTATTCCCGGAAGCGCCTGGCACATAATGGCCCACAGTAAACATCTGCTGAAGGCATGAGAAGCGAATGGAAACGAGGACCGAGGGCAGATCGTAGAGTTGTTTCTGGTTAAGCTTAGGACTTGTAACTGCTTAGATATGGTCGGCGACAGAAAAGGACCGTTAAAGATGCCAGGAACATCACCTTCGGCTTTAGAGACACAGAACGTGGTGGTAGCACCAGCCAAACTAGGCGACAGAGGAGAAATCGAAACAGGATGGGTGTTAGGAAGGGCAAGAGACAGGTCAGTTCTCACAGGAAAACTAACCGTGAATTATCAGCAGAAAGGCCACGGACGGAAAGTTTATCGTGGCTAAAATTTGCCCCAAAGTGGAATTTTGGGGGAAGGGATGAGTTCAAACCTTATCATGTAATTCTCATACCGATTAGTTGTTGATTAGTGAAAGCTTTTTGATGTGTTTGAAACTTCTCTTAAACACATTACAGTCCCCCAAAATTGTTCAAATATCACAAATACTTTCACAAAGTCACAAATTCAGTACACGCTAAAAACGATCTTCCCTGTTCTTAGAGCCACATATTTTGCAGAAAATAAAACTATAAACTTAGGAATTGGAATTTCAGATGTAAAAGCTAACTCAATGAAAAGAAACTATTTGGTTGAAAGGAACTGTGTCAGTGGGCTAAATTTTCAGTATTCGTATGACCCTGGGAAAAAAATGTATTAAATAAAACACAATATACTGTATATGTTATAAATAATAATATAGTCCTCTGTGACTGTATATATTATAAATAATAATTTAGTCCTCTTATTCTGAGCACTGAGCCAGCATTACAGCATCATGCTTTTACACACCTTTGCCTTTCCTAGTTGCCATATTTTAATAAATTTATAAAATTTCTAAAGCTAACATTAAGATCATTATAAGCAAATTAATCATGCCGGATGTATACTTTTTCCTAAATATTATTTGAATCAAACAACCACGGTCAACGAATTCGCCTTAGATAATATCTTAATCAAAATAAGGAGCTTATTCTACGCTATAGATATCTTCGGTGAATTTCACCTTTAAAATTTTAGCATTTTGCAGAAACTGACTTAAAATAAACCAACATACATTTCAAAACACTAACCTGATTCTTTGTCAATTATAATATATAGTATTAAAACTTACATAATGAAGTAAAAGATGAGGCTTAAATATACATTTTTAAGAAAATCATTTGCTACATTTTATTTGTGATCCTGATTTTTTGTCAGAAAAAATCACATAAATATAACTAGCCATCAGGCAAAAACATTTTAAAATGATAGTTGCTATTCAACAATGCTTAGCAAAAGAAAAATATTTCCTTCATTATACAACAAAAATCACTTAACAATAAAGACACAAAGGCCAATCTTTCAAATTCAACTTCTAACTTATGTTAAATCTTAGCGTAAACCCTATTTGACCAGCAAAGGGTACGTAGAGATTCTACTCATTTAAAAATACTCTCTCTTTCTGTTTCCAGACACACATTTCTATCACCCCATCATGCTATCCAGTTTCTCTATAACCGGTTCTTGACACAACATGAAACCTCAGATATGAAACTTATGTACATACCAAACTGAAAAGAGATTGTGGATAAGTGGTTTTAGAAGTTTTTCTTCTCCTGACTTTTTATTAAAGAGTTGAAGTACACTACTTTGCACTTATTTAATAGTTTCCTTCACTTGAAAGGAAACTGCCCTTCAATCGGCAAGGTTATTCATAAGACCAATAGTGACATGGAACATTTAAATATTCTATGAGAACATATTTGTACGATATGTTTCATTGGCCAAAATAGCGACGACTTATGCATAACAGTAAAGAATATCAGACGTATTAAAATAGCAATGCTACTCTCATCCGTAAAGAAGTCAGTTGTTGGCTTAACACTATGTATATGTGACACCTAAGAACTGAAAGGGTACCATGGAAATTTTAGGCTGACCGATACTTGGCAGAGTTTAAATTCTCAAATCCAGAACTAAATATTGTTCTTGGCCCCGAACTCACCATTCAGCAGGAATACTTCTGACCTCACCCTCGTCTCCATTGAACTGGCTGAGTCATCCAGTATTTCCCATAATCGAGCAAGGTTTCAATATCAAACAGGACAAAAGAAATTAAGTAGAAAGACCCAGTTCCGATAATCCATTCACACATTTCTGGGTCAGCATGAGTAAGAGTTTAAGAGCTTCTAAGACAACTAGGAGGTCTTTGAAGGAATGATGAATGATTCTAGAGTTCAGAGTGGAAACCACCCAATCCATCTAGCACCATGTCGGTTTCTAAACGCCATTTTCCACTCACAGGGGTCAGGGCTCTGGGGAGAAATGGCTGATGACAGGGCGAGGGCTGGGGAAGTATAAGAGAAGCCCGAAACATCTCGTGCCAGGAAATGCGGCAGTGCATGCAGAACTGTGGACGTGTCAAAAGGACACCGAGCCAGCTGGAGTGGCTTCCCACTGGCCACGTTTGGAACAACTTGAGAGTAACATTATAACCGCTGAATAAACTAAGAAGCCATGAGTCCATAAAGATGTAAATTAATAAAAGGTGAAAAAGGGGGAAGCTATGTTCTTTACAAGAAATTGTCACCTAATAAAAGAAAGCATGATAGGATTAAACAATCTCTACTTGCCACTCTTCAGGGAAATAAGCGATGCAGGCAAGAATCACCAGCGGATGCTAAACTAGCGACACAAGTTATTCACAGTGTCTCAGAGTGTCTCTCCACACACATAAAAATTACTCATTAATTACAGAGAGGAAAAGAGGAATTTTACAGTAGAGAACCGAGCAGTTATCGCCTTAGCCAGAAGATCGAACGTAAGGGACATCACGTGCCTCTAGATATGATGCACTTAGAAGAAAACACTTGTGTGACATTCCCACCCACACTGCAAATCCTGACCCCAAACCTGCGGAAACACAGGTGAACCTAAATGAGCTAAATGAGGGAGCGCACGCCGTGCTGCGCATGCGCGGTCGGTGCTCCATCCTCGGGCTGAGGGACAGCTGCATAACGTTCCAGTTTGGGCAACTACAGACAAGGCCGCCGTACATGTTTACACACAGGTTCAAGTTTTCATTTCAACTGAGTAAATATCTGGGAATGGGATTCCTGGGGAATATCAGGGTTTAATAAGTTCAGGATGCGTAAAATAGAGGTCATCAGTTGGTATAAGAAAGAAGCAGATGGAAGCACCTCGGTCCGTCCTGTCCCCACGCGCCCCTCCCCCGAGGCCTCGGCTTCTCCCTGTTCTTGTTGCTCTTGTTTACTACGCTAAGGGCACTATCCGAAAAGGCTGGGGTCACATTTATCTACTGGATTTGTATTTTCGTCAAGTCATCAAGCGAGGGGGAAGGAAATAAGAGAGGATGTCTAATAAAAATTATGGTAAAGCGAGACATGTCGCGAGCCTTTCCGTGCTGGAGGAAAGCAGGCATTCCCTCCTCCCGGCTATTCCGCGAATGAGAAGATGTCTAAAACAGCCTCGACGTACGCTCAAAGGACACAGGTGCCATATCAAGGCCACGACGGGGACAGACGGGAACGGGGCCGCGACAAAAGCGGAGCACAGACGACCCTCAGAGGACTCTTCAAACGGGTAAACAAAAGCTTTTCGGATACGGGATAATTTATGTGAACTTTTTTTCAAGACAATGAAGTGAGAAAAAGTTCATAGCACTTGGCAAACATCTTTTTCTTTGAACTAAATCTTTTGAGAGCTGTTGCTATATATCAGACGTGTTCTCTAAAACGCTGACCAGTTCCCTTTATGTTACATATCGAGAAGGAAGGATTCTCCGTTAGAAGGCAGATGTCCACTGAAATGTCATTTTAAATTAAGGTCATGTGACACTGAAGCATCACTGAAAAGTAATCAAATAAAGGTTGAGATAATCACCACTAATGTTTTTCTAACGGTTCCTGCTGACACGTGCTGGTTCGGTTTTACCTGCCCCCTAATGTACCTGATTTGTTAAGAGTCTCAGGTATAAAGGCTTGTGGCACATGACACAATCCTTGATCAGGGGACCACGGACCCAAAATCTATAATAAGCACACACCAGCCAGTAAGCGTTTCCCGTATCTACAGACTCACTGAAATCGGTGTTGTGACCTCACTCACTGTCGCTCACCTCTCAATGAATTCACTCAACACAGACTTTCTATCAAAAGACTTTGATTCTGTCTTACTACTCAGTGCTGAGACTTAAGTCTGAGGCTAAAGTTACACTTTTTAACACAGTTTAAACTGCAAACGCAGTAGGTCAGGTGATTAGGACTCAAAAATGCCAAAATGTGGGTATCTTTAAAAATATTATGCAAAGTAGTTTTTGTTTGAGCAAATCCAAAATCCCATTCCGCACTTGTAAACTAGACAGTAACACACGGCCCTTCCCGTCCTCCAAACTTGATCCCCTCCCTCTCTCCTTCCCCTGGACCCACTGTGACATAACACGGAGGGCAGCCGTGTTGCACAGACAGATTCTCGTTTCCCCTAATGTTTTTAGTTAAACTAATGTTTTTATAACAGTTCCTGCTGACATTTGCTGGTTGAATGCCACCTTCGAGTGCCCCTCGGTTGTGGACACTTGCTGACGCACAGAGTTCTCAGGCGTCTGTCCAGCGCGGGCCTCTGAACCGTCTCCCGGAGTGCGGCCACCAAGCCCGCGCCTGGGGCCCGAGCCGAGCCAGACGCAGGTCCAGGTGTGCAAAACTCATTCCAAGTCTCCTCTTCATTATACACGACTCATAATGCAAACGTGTCGATTGTAGCCTTTTTCCCCGGAGCCCCCGCCCTGACCGGGGTCCTTGCAGACGAGGGGGCTTCGCGCAGGTGCAGCGGCGGTCCCGGGAAGGCCGAGCGCGCAGCGTTACCGAGGCGCGACGGCCACCTGCTCCCGACCCCAAACAACACCTTGCGAAGTAACGAGTTTCCACGTGGATCGGCGGGCGGCGCGGTGACTGGCAGGGGCCCGCTAACACCACGGCGGGGCCAGGGCGCTCCCCGGGCACAGAGGCCGGGCCACGGCCTCTTCGGAGTGCCGACGCCCACGGCAGCTCTGAAACACTAACAGGGTGATTGATGCCGGGAACACGCAAAGCCTAAGCCGCGGAACGAATGTGGCACGCGGCGCTGCCAGGCCCGGCCCAGTTATTTCTGGTTTGGAAGCAGACGTGGCTCCAGCGCCTCTGACTCTCCGGGCGCAGCCGACGCCGTCAGCGGGCCGGACACCCGGACATGAATGACTGCAGCGAGCTGTCTTCACACATGAAACGCTCAGGCCAAACTCCGCTGTCCTTCTGGTGGCCGCAGAGTTTATGAAAAGCCTTTGCTGAACAAAGGGCTCCCCGTCTGGTGGCTCTGCACCAGAGTTTGCCTCAAACCAATCTCAGGATGTGCTGCACTTTGAAATAAAGCTTGAATGTCACCTTCGAGTGCCCCTCGGTTGTGGTCGCGGGGTGGGAAGGCCCCTCCCAGCCTGGACACTCACACGCCTCTGCTGCAGGAACGCCGAGTGTCTCTCCTTGTCACCTTTATCCTCCCAATGGACTATGGACACGGTGAGGTTCCAGAACGGAGAAGGACGGCAATTTTAAAAACCAAGTAAGAACAAGAGAGGGCAGAGAAAAGATGCATATTTTTTTAGCTGTAGCCAATTCCTTAGAATAATAATCACAGAGTGTATAAAAAAACCCTGAAATCACTAATTCCACAAAGCTGGGGTGAGCAAACATTTTCTGTGAAAGGCCAGGTAGTAGAGACTTTAAGCTTCCCCGGCCATACAATCTCTGTCGCGCCCACTCGACTCTGCTACGGCAAAGCAGCCACAGACAACATTATTCCAAGAAAACCTTATCTACGAAAACAAGAAGTGGCTACATTTGGCCACCAGGCATGTTGACACTTCACTGGGTCTCTAAGAGTCTGTTACATTTGTTGTAACTGACTGAAAACTGGCCACGTGTTCCCAGATGACTCCCCTCAAACGGACTAAGTGACAGGTTTGCGCAGGGGATTTCGGTGGTGGCTCCGATGGCGTTGGGGAGGTGGTGGAGAGTGGGTTTCTGGATGTTTTTCACGCATCTTCCGGAAAAGGAAACTTAATGCTAAGGCAATATTTTCATCTGTTTCATTTGTCTCAAGTAGAACACAAGCACTTTTGGAAATAATATGACTAAGAGCACAGGAAAGAATTATTCATGGCGTTTGGAATGGTTCATTTTGTGTTGACGGGGCTAGGTCGTGGGGCGTCCGGATTATCTGGTTAGGTGTTATTTCTGGTGAGTCTCTGAGGGTGCTTGCGGGTGAGACCAGCCCTGGATGGGCGGGTGGCCCCAGAGCGGGCAGGCATGTCCCATCCACGGAGGGCCTGGACAGAACAGAAAGGTGAGGAGGAGGGACTCACCCCTCTGCGTGACCGCTTCAGCAGGAAGCCCCGGCCTAAGAACTGGTCCACTGCTCCCGCTGGTCCCCCGGCCTGGGGACACGAGGCGGATGACAGCACCAGCCCCCGGGTCTGCAGCTGGCACACGGCGGGTCCTGGGCCTGCTCGGCCTCCACGATCATGTGATCCAGCTGCTTAAAATAAACCTCTTTAGTATGTGCGCGCACGCGCCTGTGTAGCTAGATATATAACTAGTTCACAGCTTAAGGTAACCTCGTCTATCGAGAGAGGCACATGTGTGTGTTTAGATGTGTACCCCGTTGGCTCTGCTTCTCTGGAGAATCCTGACACATACAGTGTTATATTCTTAAATTAGCGTAGCTGTTTATATAGCATACAAATCAAATAATTAAGTAAATACAACATAATAGTCCTCTCTCCTTTTTAATCACCGAAACTTAGGTAAGTTTAACTTTGAAATCAGTTATACTACAAATTCTTTTTTCAATCTGACAACTTCTTAAAATTGATAAAATGCTGTTGCACTGAGTTTATATTTTATACTTTTTTAAAGTTTATCATCTGAGCTTAGCAGCTATTCTGAGTACAATACTAAAAATAATGTAGCCCCACAAGGAATGAACTAAGTAAGTTTAACCTGTTGTTACCAAAAGAAGAAATATTTTGAAACAGAGAATTTGCCTTCATCTTAAAAGCCCTCGATGTTAATCTGAATGTTTAAAGAGACCTATGAATAGGTGACATTTGTTCCCAGGCGAAAAATCTGTATACAGATTGTTCCCTGGAAAGAATTTCCAACCAGGAGTTATAAAATCCCAAAGGAGGATTAATAATGGAAAGTCTGACCATCGTCAGCCTGACGGCCACGACAGTGCCCACGGGCAGCTCCCTTTGGCTGACTGCTCTACTCAGTTAGGCTGCATCCTTACTTCTTACCTTGAAAGATGCAAATACCTACTTTACCTCTAAATTGTGCTTTAAACATAATTAAATTATAAGATGTTGGTTTATATGATCGGGGAGTTATTACATCCTAATTAACCAAAAAATAACAAAATTTTCAAATGACATTTTTTCGCTTTCTTCCTATGTGGCACTAAAAACCGTAAACTCTTAACTCAGATTTATATTTAAAATATGCGACAAGCCACATATGAACCGAGCTAAATTTTAACTCTGATGTATTACCTGAGCAAACTGTTAACTTAGGGTTTTGAAAGAAGTCTCAGGAGAGTAATAATTTCACTGAAACATCCATGGTCTACAGATATTGTTTGTTATCTACAAATCATTACTTTCTACTCATTCGAGTGCACGTGGTTCAGCGTTAACAAAAGAAAACACGGGAGTCCACAGACCTGGGGCCAAGCTCTGATCCCACCGCGTACACACACGACCTGCCACGTGTCACCCTCTCTCGGCGTCGGCTTTCTTTTTTTTGCTAAATGGAGATGATGACACTTTCCCGCCCTACTTCAGAGTCGTCAAGATGACTCAATGACAAAATAGCTTCCTTAACTCTGAACCACAAAAGATGGAGAAGTCACTGAAAAATGTCTTAAATACAAAACATTTGCCAGAAAACCCGGCTTATCTCAACTGGTGGACACAAGTCCCATTGATGTCAGGACAAAGTTCAAATACAGTTTCACTAAGCAAAAAGCTTCTCTTTTGAGAAAAGAAAAAATGTGGAACGTGGACAGTAACTTCTGAGTAGAAGAAGCACCTCAGAGAGCAGGCGGACGTCCGGGGTCTCCATCAGCGCAACTGCATTCTGGGAACGGTGGCGAAGACATGGGTTTTTGTTGTTTATTGCGGTGACACTGGTCGACAGGAGTCTACAAGTTTTAGGTGCGCAACATCCTGATGCGACATCCGTGTACGCTGAGCCACGCTCACCACCCCACGCCCAGTTCCCTTCTGTCACCAGAGTTGACCCCCTTTACCTGTTAACCACAAGACTGTTTGCAATACAAATTTTCCTAGCACCTGTCAAAAGTGTCTTGGCACCGGACTTTCCCGGAACTACCGGTAATGTTCTAGTTTGGCTCAGAACGTTCTGTCATTTCATTAACGAAGGTAAGAATTAACCCTGTCGCTACAGTTGCCATGTTTCTTGTGTTGTATGTATCTGTGTTTAAATCTGGTAAAGCGGCTTTAAACACAAACCAAATTTCACTTAAAAATCCTGAAGTCAACCATCAATCACAAATATTCTAGATTTTTGAATGATCTAGAAAGAAAATAAAACATGAGTACATAAGTAGTTCGACTATTTCAAATAGAAAAGATATTCTGAATTTTCCAACAACAGCCACGGAAAAACTCTCTCAGTCAAGCAGGTTGACAGGAAGTTAAGCTGAGCCTATCGACTGAAGAAATAAAACTCAGAAACTTACAGTTTTTTCATGCACTACCGTAAAAAATGGCACTTAGTCATAAAGCCATAAAGTATTAGAAAGAATTCTGAAACCTAAGAGAAACGTTACGTACGTTTATTTATAATGTATTTACCATTTGTGAAGACCACCCAGTGAATAAAGAGTCACAACCTAGCTAGAATACGGTGAATAATCAATGAATACTGAACAGCAATAGCATTAACACATTTTTTTAAAACTAAAGCCTGGCATGTGTGTATCTCATGGTAAAATTATTTTAAAGAGCGTCATCGTTAACTAGGCACCAAGCTGTTAAACAATCCAGACCCCACCCATACACGCAATGTCCAAGCAAGTTCCTACGCTCCTCGATTCCACGTGAGATGTCCTGTAGAAAAAAAAAACAGGCTAGAGGAAAGGAACACATTTTCTTTATGTTTTCATCACATGATCTCTGAGCCAGTCTGGCGTTCTCAATGACATCAGATCGTTAAAAATGCTTCCTGGAGGTACAGGCTGTGTTTGCCTGGTTATCGCTGTGTCCCCAGGGCTCGCAATGCGACGGGCACATCGTAAGCACTCAGATATTTGCCAAAGGAGGGAGAAAATGAAGCCCAGCAAACCCTGCTTTGTCTTAGAGAACTTAAAAATCAGTGGTTAACTAACCTTAAATGCTGATTGAGAGTAAAAAAAAAAAAGCAGATATTCGAACCTCGGTCCCGTCAATTAACTGTATTGCACGTGTTTCGGACAGCATTAACTCTGAATGTTTACTTACTGTAAGTCAGGAGCATTTCAGAGCATAATGTTTAGAAGGCTAATGTGCATAATAATCGAGTCACTGCAATGAAAGGAATCAGCCTAAAATAACGTCCATCACATCATTCTTTTGTTTAAAAACGTCTCATTGCTCTCCTCTGCCTCCAAGTGAGGCCCGATCCGCCCCACAGGAAGGTACTCGAGCCCCTGTCTGAAGCAGGCAGCACTGAGGACAAAGAGGACAAAGACGCGTCCTCCGTCAGGGAGCGCGGAGCCTGGCCGAGAAGTATCTAGAAGCGTCCACCAGAGGCACGGCCACGGAGAACCCAGACAAGACTGAAGCTCCAGGCCACGCGCCGCAAGCTCCGAGGCCTGGCTCTCAGGTCGGCCGTTCAGAGGTGGCTTTTGGGCTGACAAATACCAGTCTGGCAGCTGTCAGGAGGATGAATCAGAACCTCACGTGCCACCGTTTTGCCAGACCGGCCACGTCTGAGCTTTAGAAACCTTCCTCTCGCCCACCCCGATGCTCCCCTCGAGCCCAGCGCCGCTCCCTCTGTTCCCACAGGAAGTCCCGGAGCCCGCTGCCACCACGAGACCCCAGGTTCCCACAGCCACGGTGCACGGCGACACCACACACGCTGGAGGCACCAAGGGCCTTGCGAGACTGTTCACGACACCCTCAGCCAGGGCTGTCCAGTCTCAACACGAAGGCTGTTCTGGATGCCTCCGAACCGCCCGGGGCCACCTGACGCCTCTTCCACGGGACACCTCCACAAGGGTCCGTGAACGACTGCGGCCCACCGGCCGGATCACGTTCTACTGCAACGTTACAGTCACGGGCCCGGCAGCAAAGACGCCAACCAGAACACCACCCGCGCATCTCGACGCGTGACCATTACCCCAGGCTGTTTTAAGAAAGCGGGCGCGCTCCCAAATCCATCGACCGATCGAGCTCGATCCCGATCCCTCTCCCTCTCCGTCTCCCTCTGTCACACACACGCACACGCACACACACTTATTCCACCCATTCTCTCTCTCTCTCCAGTTCAAAGTCTAAGAAATGAAAACGCCCTTGTCCACTTGTAAGCAGAGGGCAAGGAGGCCTCGTACTTAACACGCAACGAAACAGCAATACCAACCGACCCGGAGTGGCGCGACTGTCATTAATGAGTGTCGCAGAACACCTCGCTAACTGAACGGTGGCCATCGGGTCACACACACCCGATTCTTCCAGGATTTACAGTTCTGTGTCAGAAACGTTCACGCAGCCCCCCACGCAGGAGCTGCCACGACACCTGCCGCCGACACCTGCCGCCACGCTCCCTGCCACGCCCCTCTGGCTGTCTCGCTCCCCTCACTCCACACGCAGGCGTGAGGAAGACCACCGACCCACATTTGGTGGGTTAACAATAAAAATAAAGATGAATGAAAAATAAATACAGACATTACAAAATTACACTTTTTACTTGTTTTTTTGTGTGTGTTAAAACAAAGCTCTACGTCCTAACAAACGCTGTTTCATCATCTGGCCAAGTTTAACAAGGTCTCTGCTTCGAGTCAAGCTCTTACCCTTTCGCGTGTCATTTTCAAGGCGCTGGTTCGCTCTGTGCTGCTAACTGTTAGTCAGTCTGTGGACCCGTCCACCATGGAATGTTTCGAGCAGTCACCTCTTCCTACGGCACCGCCGAAAGCTAAGGCGTGCAGCCCTCCAGGCTCGGAGTGTGTTTGCCGTGGTTGCTTCTTACTTCTTGGGTGATCTTATACGTGTCGTTGAGGAGAGTCTCGCGAACACAAATGATTTAGGGGGGACACGCTGGACCATGACACAGAGGATACAAGACCTAACCCACTTTACCAAGAACTTGCTTTGTCACGCCTGACCCATCTCTGAGTCTCCGTTACGTCAAGTAGCAAATTCAGGTATCAGATTACCTGGTCCCCAAAGTCCCTTTCAGTCTCAAAAGTCCACTTAATTCCAACTTCTTCTGCAATAAACGAACAACAAGGCATGCTGCATAAACTCAGCGTGACTGACATTCTGATTCAAGCGGGATAGCTCCTGACAAGGGGCGGTGGGGGCTAGAGATCAGTCAGCCACCCCCTAGAGGCTCAGTGGTGACATATGGTGGAGCCCTAGCAGGCTTCACGAAAATCTTCATGGGGGACTGCGCCAGCACGGAACGGTCCGCGGCCAGTGAGCTTGAACTCTAATACCAAGAAGGAAAAAGCTTTGATTTGCTTCGAATGACACAGCAAGCATCCGGCCGACCTCGCAAATAAACTAAGTTAATGCTTCTGGGTTTGTTGTTTTCTGAACTATTTGCAGATGGTGTAATGTAATTCTCTAACATTGAAATTTATAATTATTTATCTCATCGAAGTAGCACAGGGACTGTCATCTGTTTAAAGTTAATGGAAAACCTATATAAAATAGCTGACATTCTCGGTTTTACGACTTAGCCCCCTTTAACCTTTTCCATATTGATATTTCTCTTACGTTAAAAAAGAAGGCAGTCATTTACACTTAGAGAATTATTTCATGAAGTATTTTATGCAGTTATTCCTATTACAAATCAACACTGAAAAACGTGTGAGCTATAAGCCCATTACTTATTCACACTTTTATTTTTAGTAAATGACTATATGAATGTTAATTTAATTAGCCTGAAAATGTGTCTTCTCAAAGAAAAAATTATGTCCTCGGACTGAAAACAGTCCACACGAGTTCTCATCGTGGTTCTTCAATTCAGTAAGCAAAAGCCACACCTAATTTGACTACCTCCCTAAAAGATCATGATATGTATCAAAAATTATTATACGGTCATAATTACCAGCAAGAAAATGCCATATCCAAAGGGAGGATATTTGTTAAGTAACGATAAAAATGATGACTTCTAGCCCTGACTCTGTCGCCACCCGGCAAATGCGGGCTCAGGTACTCACCTGCCTTCTCAACGCCCTTGCTACCCACCTGCCAAGTAACGGAAAGCCTGCCCGTTCCTCCAGCAAATTGTTACAGAGAAGAGATACCGCGTCCAAACCTCTTTCGTCATATTTTCATATAGCTATACAGTTCAAATAACAGGTTGCAGTGTGCGTCCTGAATAAATTACTTAGAATAAGTAAAATATTAGCACTATACTGATTTTTAATTAGGACAGAACTAGTTAATTTTCTAATGGCACTACTAGTTAATTTTGTCTCCGTAATACAAAGGCTTTTCAATAGTAGTTACAAATGCATGCTTAATTTTTAACTGAAAACCCAAAATAAAAAAGGAAAAAAATCTACAAGGTGCCCTATTGCCATGACTTTTAGGGTTTCCAAATTCTATGTTTACGTGAACTCTGCCAGCAAAATGCGTACCAATACGTGTACTGACATCTCAAGTTTCCATGGGTAACTTCTCAAAACATCACAGCGGAGTGAGTGGGAAATAATTTCCAGATTACAGATGAAAAACTCGAAAGAGAAAAGTTATATGACTTATCCAAGATGACATACGGAGAAAATAATAGAACGCAGATTCCCTGATTCATAAATCAGTATTAAGCCCAGCCTGTTTTGTATGTGTTGACTCACAGGCACACGCACGCACACACACACACACACACACGCACACACATGCACACAAACACACCAAGCCCTATGTAACCACAGCTTCTTCCTGGAAATTGAAGGATTGCAGAAATCTGCATAGGAACAAAATTTTCTCAAGCTCTGTAAAGCCACAGTTCAAGGCTAAGGTTTCATGGGCTGTGAGAGAGTTCTCAAAACCACAGAAAAACTGTGTTCAGCTCAAAACGCCACCGCATCCTGGAGACTTCTGAGCAAGCCTCAGGTCACCCAATCCTTGGTTTTCCTCTGCGAAGGATTCTGCCCTTATGAGTCCTCTTATGCATCTTACTTTGCCAAGAATAATACTTCTGGCCAGGACAATCCCCAGTTTTATTGAGAAATAACTGACATACATCGCTGTATAAGTTCGAGGCATACAGCATGATGGCTTGATTTACAAATATTACGAAATGATTAACAATAGGCTAGCTAACATCCATCATCTCATATAGACACAATATAATGGAAAGAAGAAAACAACAAAAAAAAATGTTTTCTCCTTGTGGTGAGAACTCTTTGGACTTACTCTCGTAACAATGTTCCTGTATGTCACGCAGCTGTGTTTACTGTCCTTATCATGTGGCCCATCACGCCCCTATCTCTTCTCCTATACCTGGAAGTTTGTGCCCGAGGCCACACCCCTCCGACGCCCCTCTCCCCACCTTGCGCTTCTGGTCACCACGAGTCTGAGCTGTTTTTCTACATGTTTGTTTTTTTAGATTCCACAAATAAGTGAGATCCTACAGTATTTGTCTTTCTCTGCCTGACTGATTTCACTTAACATAAATACCCTCGAGGTTCATCCGCGTAGTCCCGAACAGAAATTAAAACCACAATGAGCTCCCGCCTCACATCTGGTGGAATGGCCATCATCGAAAGGAGGAGAAATAACGGCTCCTGGCGAGGATGTGGAGAAAAGGGAGCCCTCGGGCACCGCTGCGGGAAATGTAAACTGGTGTGGTCACTGTGGAAAACAGTAAAAAAGGAGCCACAAAATATTAGTAAAAGAAGTACCATTGATTTGATCCAGCAATTCCACTTCTGGACGTACATCAAAAGGAAACGAAAACACTAACTCGAAAAGGCATCTGCACCCCGTGTTACTTCCAATGGCCAAGACGTGGGGACAGCGTGCACGTCGACTGAGGGATGAGGGGATAAAGACACTGTGGTGCGTGCATGCGATGGAATGTTATGCAGCCGTGACAAATCGGGGCGATCCTTTTCAAAACAGTACTTATGATGCCCCTTTACTGTTCAGTAATATAAATTTCCTGTCAATGAACTGTTAGACCAAATTTAAATTTACCTTAAGAATTCAAAGCCGGTTGGATAAGTGAATGAAGAAACACAAAGTTCCGTCCCGAACGGTATCTATTTCAGTTATGAAAAATCGTGCACATTTTAAACCTAAAAATACACATATTTGATATGAAGAAAAAGTATTTCTTCTAAAACCCATTTTAATCTAAAAATTACATAAATATATGCTTCCAAATAATGTTTTCGTTTAATGAACAGCTATGGAATGCCTGAAATGCAAGGTCCTGTATCAGAAAGGACAAACAGAAAATGGAACAATCAACTCATTTCTGACCCTTAAAGAGCTTAAAATATAGCAATTAAGAAGAAAGAAGACAAACTTCTATGGAATTACAATAAATTATGATATTGACTATATTCCAAATCAAATTATAGTCCCAATTTCCTAAGAGGCTTTTTTGTTTTTTTAATTAAAAAAAGGGGACAGGTATCAAATGATAGGAAATGCTTTTCTGCTCTACTAAGCTCATCGTACAATTTTCCTACTGAACCAGGCGAGGCCAGATGGCGTAACAGATCGTTTCTATTAAACTATCTTCACTTGCTCAGATGAGCCCATTTCGGTCGGGACCGGTGACTCTGTTCCACTAGTCTTAATTTCATGGCAGATTTGTGCACCAATATTCACAGGTATTTTCCAAACTCTGCTCTTTAAAACACAGGAATCCCTTAAGTTAATCGGTGTTCCATGACAGAAAAAAAAAAAAAGAGGGGGTTTATGGTGACATAAAACACTAAACGAATACTGGGCTGGACCTGTCAGGGTCTCAGCTGGGCTCCACGGCCCCGCGGCCCAGAGAACTCTGACACCTGCTGGACGCGGCTCCGGCACAGTGTGATCGGAACACTAGCTCTCCTTCGCTCCAATCTTTGGTACCGAGAATATATTTACCCAAGGGCATGAAGTGGAAGATTCCATTCGTTGAATTTTAAAAAGTCAACATTTTAGAACTGGGCTAAAAGTCTGTCACGAAGGCAACTCAGATAACTTTGCTTCCTCCATAGCTGTTGGTCTATTAGTTATTACCCATTGAGTCAACTTAAAACCTGTTCTTTATCTTATTTATTGCTTTTCTCCCTTAAATTCTTTGGAATTTATATCACTACTCTTCTCTTTTCTGTTGTTTTCCTTGGAAATCCTGGCCCACGTTTTCACTCTTAACCTTTCTAGGTTTATTGGTTTTAAATGTATCTTTTGAAAGTTGCACACAGTTGAGGATTGTTTTTTAGACTGAGTCAGTCTTACACAAGAGAAATTGAATACATTGTGTGAATTGTTTTGATACCTGCCTTTCATAGTCTTGGTTTTTGTTTTCTTGTTTATTTTTTCATCTCTTGCCATATGGACCACGTCGGCCTCCTTTACTATGGTCTGGCTGCCTACAAAACAAACATCTTCTCTACTTTAAATTCTACTAATGGCGACGTCTGTTTGTTTAAGTCCTCCTTTAACCAGTTTTTGGCTGATTATCAAAGGAAAAATGAAATCCATCTTATGCTCCACCACCAGATCCGGGCTAGCGAAGGACTCAGCAGGCCTGCACTCCTCAGCCGAGACTCCGCCCCCCGCGCTTCGGTCGGGGGGCGGGAGGGGGGCTGCCGCCCTCCCTTACTGCTGGATTCTGCACTACTCCCACTTTGCACAACTGTTTCGTCTTGCTTCCACATTTACTTTGTCTCGATGCTTATTTCCAGAGCTTTTGAACAAAGACGGCCCTTTCCCAAACTCTTTCCTTTTGACTTTTATGCCATAAGTAATTTTTTTAAAGGGCGCACATGCAATACATTTTCTCTAACCCTTAAAAATCGAAAACGACCTTCCCTCCCATCACACAGGAACAATCATTTGGCTGTGTATACAATTTTTTAGCCACAGCCCTGTTTTGTTCTCCGCAGACCTGAAGTCATTGTTCCATGACTTCTAGTATCCATTTCGTGATGTTAAAGAGAACGCTTTGATCCCTTCCAATTTCTTGGGTTTAGATACTAGTTCTGGAGATTTGCTTTGAACAATTATTGGTTCAGAACTGTGTCTGTGTTGACTACCGCTGACTACTGGTTGAAATAAATCAAGCTAGCAATGTGAATTACACTACAAAGGCATGATCAAGAAATGTGTTTCTGCTTTTGCTTCCCATTTCCACACAAAATACAAGCAATTCTGCTGATTCTCTTGTTCAGGGTTCATTTAAATGGTTAGTCCCTTGATTATTTAAATCAATAACCATGCGTTTTCGGCTGGCACATACCCCAGCTCCCACATACTCATGATTTATGAAGCGGTACTTCCAGAATCTCCACCTCGACTGGATCTCTCCGCCTGGCTGGCAGCCAAACCAGTAATGTCTAGAATCCGTGGAATACCTCAAATCCCTTCTACTCTGTACCCCTTTCTTAGTGAATGTCATTGCCACCCAGTCACCCCAGAGAGTTCCTAGGCCACACCAGTCCGTTACTCCCTCACCTCCACGTAAGTCACCAGCTCCTATTAACTCCACCTCCCAAGCCTGAGCCCACTCACCCCAGACCGTCGTGAATCTTGCTATGATGATGACCAATCAGTCATTGCTCCTGACTTCGACCATGTAATTCCTACTGTATACACTCCCCAGAATAACCTCTCTAAAATGGAAACCTAATGATGACACACTCCTGCTTAAAGCCCGTAATGAGTGAAGCACGGTTTCTTTAGCCTTGCTCCTTAATTCCCAGCACTTTGCCCCATGAGTTCTATATTCTTTCTTTCTTTTTTCTTTCTTCTTTTCTTTATTTGTTTTTTAGGCAAGACAATCCTTGGTTGACCTCACAGATTGCAAGGACGTTGTCAGCTTACAATCCCTTATTTTTTACTTTTTACGCCTACAGCACCTGTCTTCCTAGGTGGTCTCCCATCCAAGTACTAACCAGGCCTGACCCTGCTTAGCTTCCGAGATCAGACAGGATCGGGCTTGTTCAGGGTGGCGTGGCCATAGACTAAGTCTATATTCTGACTCCAATGAACCATTCACACTTCCCCCCAATGCCAGGCTGTGTCACACCCACGTGCCCCTGACACAGGCAGCGCCATCTTGCTGACACATCCTCCTCGGCTAAGCCACCTGGACGACCTTGCTTCGTACCCTGGTGGCCTTCGTAGCACACCTCCGTGTTTGTCCTTGTGTACTTTACTGAATCAGCGACCTGTCCCTCTGCCCATTAACTCACTAGAAATCACCATGTGGGCAGAGTCTGTTTCTTCATTTTTTCTTTATCTCCAGTACATTTTAAGGTCCAACGAATACTTGCTGTACAAGCAAATTTGGAAAACAAGAGGCTATAAAGAATACAGGTCTAACCATCAGGACCTGGTTCAAGTTCGCACAAGCACCCACATTTGAATGCGTCAAGGCCAGTTGCACCAACCCACGCGGCCTCAACCCCTGATGAAGGCAGGTTCGCAGAGCACGGCATGATGACAGAGCGAGGGTCACCCCGTCATCTCGGTCACAGATGCAGGGAGCATTCTGCCATATATACTATCCCTCCGCTTATCTTTACAGAATCGCCCTGTGCAGGTGTGAAGGATCAGTGATGGACTCGGTCCCTTGGGAGGAGGCCGCCCAGGAAGCTCCAGAGAGACCTTGTTTTTCAGGCTCGCTGGGGGCACGGGCCCTGCTACGAACGGGGTGTCCCTTACGCTTCTGCACATCACTCAGTCACTCACGCAGCAGCTAAAGCCAAACCATCCAGCGGTAACACGGGAAAAATCACAGCGACCGAACTAGAACCATCCACAGAGAAAGACCGACACACAGAAGGAGCCAAGATAAACAGCTCGGACCCATCGTCCAAACCCGATCGTAAGACACATTCTCCTGAACGTGTCGTACTGAATAATTCATAGCAGTGACTTCTAGCACGACCAAGCTGACGAGGCCCTATGGAACACAGGCTGGTCCTCGGGAACGCTTTCGTTAGTATGAATTATTTATTGTGAGGTCATTTGTTTAACAGCCTTTGGTCTGTAACAAGTCCTTACTAACAGAAAATCATCAGGAAAAAAAACATTTCTCATTTACATAAAATAAAGAAAAATGTAATAGGTTTTTCCGAATTGGCTCATGATTTTACATTCTACCCTTATAAGAAAGCTTATCAATGCTCGGTTTATTCATTGGTTTCACACACCTATCAGTGATGGACTTGGCCGCACACACTGATCTATGCACTAACTATTCCTGACCTTGCCAATCCCTTATTTGATGAGGCTTACAGTAAACCAGAACATAGTTTTAAAAGATTTCCTATAAGTTCCCTCTCACGATGCCCCTAAAACTAGACAGGGAAGGGAGGCCAGGGCAAAGCGGGATCATCATGCCGCAGCTCCGTCCTCCGGTGCCCCTGCCAGCGAGCTCCTCCACGAAGCCAGGCCCTCGTGACATTCTTAGGATCAGAGCTAGTCACGGTGACAATCTATTTAATGGAAAATTAGGTTGGCAGGACATAATCGATGTTTAACAAAACAAATCTACTGTGTTTTCTAACTTCTGCTGAAGCCCCTGCCTTCTCCCTCCGCCTGACCATCCTTCCTGTAAAACACAAAGAAGAACAATACCCAGGTCTCTGGTTTGGCTTAATCTTCCTCCCTGCGCAGGCTTCGAACACAAATCATAATGAAGAGAAACTTAAGACAGGGAAAAAACAAACACATCAAAGCCACTAATCCATAGTTACCCCAAATGGTCCTCGATGTATTTTCAATGTATTTACTTACAAGGCAAATCATGGTTATATTTTATGCTTTAAAATTTACTTCTGAGAAACGAAATCCAATCGCTGTTATGTTCTTCTTGACGTCACAGAACTGAGCTGGTCTTTGACTGGATTATGCCAAGTTCACCGGGGCAGCTGCCAAGCAAAGTGTCACCAAACCCTGGCGAAATGCTTCACCGTGGCCCACACCATCGTGCCCTGCCTCTCAGTCTTTTGTACACAGACGCTGTGTGCACGCATCGTCTCACACACAAACGTATGTACTGCAAACAGGTGTGCTCACTGGGGCACACTCACCGTGGGAAGCTACAGGTCTACAGAGATAGCATCCAAAGAATAAGGTTATTATTTTAAATTAATAGTAAGAATGACAAACATAATGTTAGGCTGATGAAGCTACCTAGGATTTCACATGAGACCTGAGAGGCTTCACGAAAAAACTGAAAACTTATTTATTAGTGATCAGTGTCTTAGACTAGATAATTGATAATTCTTGGTAGTTTTAAACTATACTATAGTATCCTAAAGTCTAGATTCTCAAGTCTAAACTTGATTTCTTCATACATCTCCTAATCCAAATTTATCTTAATCCACTTTTTAACAAATCTACCTGAGGCCCCCATAGAATAATCGCAAATCTGTTTTCGTGCTGGTTCCTGATTCACCATTAACTAAGAACCAGATGAAGAGATATCAAAGTACTACAGCTTTTATTGCTATTGAAATCGACATTTAAAAACACGAAGGTACAAGCAACTCTTCTCGATCATCTCCCAGGAGAGGAGAGGGTCCGTCTCCTCAGCACAGGGTTCAAGGCCTTCCGAATGCAACCTTGGGTACCCCCCAGGTTAATCTCCTGTAAGCTTTTTCCTGGACTCAGGAAGATACATTGTATCTTCGGCCCGTTTGGCACAGGCCCTTCGTAAGTACTTTGTTTTTAAAGATAATTATTGACATTGCAGTTGTTCTTTTAAACTTGTAGCAATGAAAAGTATGAAAAGATACTAAATAAAATGTATCTACTTTGGAGTGGGACAACCTTTCTCCGAGCCAGCATTTGATGGCTACAAATCACAGAATAATCTCCCATCAATTTGCAATTAGCAATTATTCTTAAAAAGGGGATGATTTCGAGTATAAGCTAGTTATTTCCTGCGTAACTCGGTTTGATGTTTTCTTCGTGAAGGGCTCGTTAGAACGTCAAAATGGAATTAATTTGGCAAATAAACATCTTTTACGTGCAGAGAGGCTGGCACCCCTTTAGGAAAGCCAGACCACTAGACGTGAACTAGGGACGGCCCAGCCTCTAAGGAACGGGAATACGCGCGATAGATGATGAACAGTTCAGTGAGTCAGCTTCAAATCGATTAAATGTGACCGTTCACCCTGCTTTAACCTCACGTCCTAGTTTCAAGAATTCAGTTCTTGGTTCCTTGCTGCCCAAGCCCCAACCAGCACCTAAGCGCCAAACGCGTCTGTCTTGACTCCATGCCCTCCCCATTCCCAAGTTCATGGCTGGTACCCCTGCTTTCCACAGTCCTGGTTCTCATCTCACTGGGCACTCAGGTCGTTCAGGACCTGAAACTCAGAAATCAGACACAAAGCCCGGTTCTCAGACGGGGCCTCCAAATACCCTGACAGCGACCGGCCGCTGATCAGACCTTTATCTGTGTCCCATGCGAGGCCCCCTCACACCAGGTCCTGTCCACGGGCCTCGCAGGGGTATGTGTCTGGCACCCATCCTACCCTTCCCTGTAAGCAGCTGCTCGACGTCCTGGGCATTCTCTCACTGCCGAGATTTGCCCAGACCTTCTGCCCAGGACCATCGCTGGGCTGCAGTCACCTGCCAGGCCGAGTGGCCAGCTCCGACAAGAACGGCCTTACAGGAAACCGAGAGGTACAGGACGTGATTCATACCTTCCAGCAGCTTCCGATCCAGGAAGGACGCTGAGACAAGCACAACTACAGGACGAGTCGGTAAGCACTACAGGCCCGGAGCAGCAGAGGAAGACTGCTTTACATTCCTTTGCGATTCTGGCGCACAGCCTTAATGGAGGCCGTTTTAATGCACTGAGGATGAAGAGCCAAAGTGCAGGAAACAGGCCCTAGAAGCAGCGAGAAAAGATAAAGCGGGCAGCCAGAAAGGGCCCGCATTTACCAGAAAACGGTAAGCGCTCAGATGTGACTGAAGTGGAGGGAAGGGTGAAGACATGAACCTGGAAAGGTAAGTCAGGGTCAAGGCCGAAAGCATCGGGTCCCGCGCAGAGCCGATGGAAAGGGCCGGCCAGGCAACACGGCCCGGTGTCGCTTGTTCCTGTGCCCCCAGCTCCGCCAGTCACAAAAGCTGAAATGTTTTCAAAAGCATAAAGCTAGGTGTTGTTTAGATTATTTGTTTACTCACTCTCAGCTACCTACCAACGCCCCCCATCTTTCTTCGACCTGTGAATGGATGGGGCCCATCGGGAAAGCGGGGAGCACAGCTAAGGAACCGACAGAGAAGGAAGGCGCGTGAGGCGAACAGAACCGCAGCACACGCACCCGCCAGCCGCCGGGGGTCCCCGGAGCACGAACGGGCTGGCCCTCTGCTTTCAGTCAAGTGCGGCTTCCGAGTTCAGAGGACGCTGACCTTGACGGGACACTGACCTTAACACCAAACGCTGTGCAGTCGGCTGGGTCCTCTTTTGAACAGCGCATGCAAATACCGCACAAAGCTCACCAGGAAGAAAACGGACATGCGTGTCTCACTGGGGAAATTCTGACACTCAGGATGGCAGCCCAAGACACGGACAAAAAGGCCAGGAACGGTGGCACTGCCTCACCAGGGACCACGCGCCAGGACGAGAGTCCCAGCGTTTCTGACCCAGCGCCCTCCGAAGCTCAGGACAGCCCAGGACCGTAGCATCCGTCACACCAGCAACGCTCACTCCCAGGCCAGACACCCCACTCTCTAAATGACCTCTGGGGACTTCCCTCAGGTCACACTCAGAGCCGGACTCTGGGGCTGGCATTTGAAAAGATATAAAATGAACCTGGACGTCATCCAGGACATCAAAATCTTCTTTGTCAAGAGCTTCTTCTTATTAAAAAAAGAGGAGGGGGGGAGGAGGGCCTGGGGTGACGGATCAGCTCCAAATTAAGGAAACAGGCAACAGCAACATCGCCAGGAAAAAGCAGCTTTAAAACAGGCGGGTCTCCCTGCGACAGAGAAGGCGCCTCACACGCACAGTTCTGTGCCCACTGACGGGAAGGTTACAAGGGACCGGAGCAGTCACTTGTTACCAATGGAAATAAGACAGCCGTGGGAAAAGGAACGGGCACCCAGCACGAGGGGCACAGTGTCCCCATGGCCAGAACTGCAGGGCGCGAAGGCTGGGTGCAGCCAGGCCTCGCCAGGCAGAGCTGCAGACAGACTCCAGGTGATGGGGACTGCCAGCCACCTCGGGGAGGGGACGTGTAAGTGCTCAAGGCGCTGAGAGAAATAGTGCAGAAACACCAAAAACAAAGCGAGCCGCCCACAGGGGGTGCACACAGGGGGAGCCCAAAGGGGGAGGACCGGAGGCCGGGAACTCAGGCCGACATTGAGATGCGTCGTGTTCTTTCACTTGTTCAAAGTGGAGCTTTTTCTTCCGTGACTACTCACCTGTTAGTTATCGAATATTTACACTTCCTTATCTAACTAATTTAAACTGATTTATAACAGTGGTTTCGAAGACACCTGCCCGCCGTCTGAGCAAGGCGGCTGGTTACAAATGCTAGGACAGGCAGCATCGCGGGCTCGCGCGCCTCCAAGGCTGACCCCCCTGCCCAGAAACAGCGGGAGCAGCAGGGATGGGCTCTTTATAAAAAAACAAAAACAAAAAACCAATAGTTTTTTAAATTAAAATACATGTTTTTAAAAGACCATGTGGCATTGCGTAGTGTGCCCTGAGCGACACCTGCATTAGAATCCCCTGCACCACGTCGCTACCATCACGGACCAGTAGCTTTCCAAACCCGTCTGAAAATCCTCTGGGACACTCGTTTTTAAATGCCACTGCTTGTCCCTATCGAATCAGAATCTCTGACACAGGCACTCCAAGAACTACAGCTTGAGAAACACAATAGAAGGACAAATGACTAGAAAATACAACCTATCCTGGTAGAGGCAAAAAAGCCACCCATAGAGTTTTGAATAGCTATACGGATGTTGTAAAAATTATGCTCGATGTACAAACAGACATAACTATTTCAAGGAATTGGGCAATAAGCCCTTTGGCATTAATTTGATTCATCTCTCATCATTCCGCTTTGTAAGGCCGGATCGTCACTGACACAGAGAGGCCCGGCTACAGAAATAAAGGGAACAGAACCGACCGTGCCAGCCGAATCACAGAGGGAGGAAGAATTAGAGAAACTGGCCGGAGAGGGGGCGGCCCCACGTTGCAGGCACACGCGCGAGGACACGCTTCGACACACCGAAGTGACCAACAGCAACGCAGGCTGCCTCTCAGCAGTCGAGGCGAATATACGACGAGCTCTGTACTGAGGGAATGCCGACCAGACGACCCTGCGACCACACGCGACCTTCCTGGCCTTCCCGTCCTCTCTACTGCCCCCATGGCCTCCTTCCCAGGCCCGGCCCCGGGACCGTGATGTCCGCCCCTTCGGCCCAGCTGGGACACAGCAGCACGCCCAACGCTCCTCATTTCAGAGGCGACAGCAACGCCACTCGACGACCAGCCACTCAAACACGTGCTGACCTGACCTGGGCGACCAGGGGCATGATGTCACCACGCTATCGGCAGACGTGCCCCGAGCATGCACCGTGGACACAGCGAGGTCCTGCGGGTCCAGGAGGGAAAAGCAGCGGGCGTCTCCCCTCGGGACCCCCACGAGGGCAGTGCTCGGGGCAGCACTGACTCAGCCACTTTACGTCCCTGGGCTCCAGTTCATTCTCACAGCAAACGGAGGCCAGTTTAGAGTTGCTTTCCGGTTCTGAAAAGATGTGATTTAGCGGATCGTACACTTAAGGTCTCCCCAGGAAAAATACAAGATAATGGTTTCGGGACAACCTGACTTTGGGCCAGCTGTTCTGTGGTGGCAGGAGAATGCTCGGGGCAGGTCACCAACGAACAGGATCACCTAGCGCCGTTATTATTCCTTAGGTACGATCTGTGCACGGCAAGACCGTTCGGGACGAAAAGATCAGAAATCAAAAACCCTTTGGCGTGAGAAAGACGCGAATGGGAAAGCAGAGATTTCGCTCGTGGCAGCGGAGGTGGAAAAGGGGTCGGAGGCAAAGGCGAGGCCGCTAGACGGTCCTAACCCAGGACTGGCGTCCTGGTGAAAGGGACGCAGACGGAGACACACAGGAAGGACACCGTGTGGCAGCGGCAGAGATGGGAGGGACAGGGGGCGTCAGGTCTGGCCTCCCACTGCAGAGGCCAAGAGAAAGGCACGGGACACACGCCCTGGAACCTCCGCAGAGAGCGCGGCCCCGCGGACACCTTGGCTTCTGACTGCGGACCCTCAAGAACCCCGAGAGGACAAATTTCTGCTGTAAGCCACCCGCTTCGTGGTGACTCGCCGGGGCAGCCCTGGGAAACTAACAGAGCCCAGAGCATTCGCTCCCTGGACCGCAGCCGCCAAGGCATGCTCTGGGTCCCCAAACAGCAGCATCCCCCTGGGAGCGGCTGTGCCCTGACCAGGGCAGTGGCTCAACAGTCGCTTACTGGAGGCCGCGACCCTATATCATAGAGAGGACACACTGATCCCCTGGTGGCTGGTACTGGGAAACTTCGCCATAAGCTCAAACTCCCTGCCAATCATCAAATACCATGTGATAAATTCCTTCCGACTTAAAAAAGCGAATGATTAGAAAAGTGATGAGAGAAATGCCTATTAAATAGCACTCTCGAGGAAGAGCTGACATTTTAAATACTCCAGGTCATAAAATGACACAGTAAAGTTGAAAGCGATATGCCATTCAACAATCAAAGTTTTTCCCAAGTGTTGAAAATTTATTAAAACTTTATTTTGAGATGTTAAATGTTTTTTAAAATACCAGCTCACTGAATACTCCACCTGTCGCCATACCATTCTAAACGCCAAAGACTGTGAAGAAGACAAAAGAAGTGGATTTGTACGTTGCCATAAGAAACTGGGAATAAAACATGAATTTCTTTCCATAAAACCAATCCCTCAGTAAACATTCTTCTTGCAGAATATCTGCCAATTTACCTGTGTGTGTTGAATAACAAACCATGACTAAAACAACTGTTGCAAAGAAGGACATACTATTTGCCTAAAGTAAATCAGCTATTGTTCAGTTCTGGGTGTCTTTATGACATTATGCAAACTTATCACATTATTTGACTATTGGGTCTAGCAGTTAGATATACAAGGCAAGGGAAGATCTGCAATAGCTTATATTTTAGAAGTAGAACAATTTTTCATAAACATAATTTTTCCCAGTCATGATAGAATAGATACGGGGCTTTGTTATGGTTACGACCACAACAAAAATTACAGCAATTTGCCAGGTAAATATGAGAATACGAGGAAAATATTTTAACAATAATAATTTTAAAAAAAAGAATTATAAGCATATCAGAAAAAAAAAGTATTTTTAATTTTGCCATTTTGGAATCCGGAGTTAAGAATCTTGTCGCAACTCCCACGTTTTGTTGTCCAGATTCTAACACTGGGCCCCCAGCTTCTGTTTTGTGGGGTTTTTTTCCTACCTGAGGAACTAAATAAGCATTAATGCTTCTCCCTTCCCCCAGCCCCAAACCATAAAAACACTAACTCAAACCGGGAAACCATTACATTATGAACGTGGAAATCACAGAGTAAGTGGAAGGGCCGCAGGGCTAGCTCAGAGCTTGCTCAAAGCTGGGCCTGTCATCAGAAGAAATGGGACGGATGCGTCCCCACAGCTGAAGGTCCCCAGAATAGAGACGCAGGAACTCACCCTGACGGCCCACCACCCCTTTCTCAGAGATGTTTTCAGTGACTCCTCAGAGCCATCTTCACCTGAGCTGAGAAAGTGACAGTCTGAACGGATCGAGTAGCTCAACCAGGATCAGCAAGCGGGAGACGAACCTGGGGCTTCGACTCTCCACGTCGTGGTAAACGCAGGACACGGTCACAGTGGGGTCGCAGGATCGGGGACAGCAGAAGGTGGTTGTTTGCCCTGACTACAGCCCTCCCCACAGACACAGGCCCTCTACAGTATTTTATTAAGTTGGAGAAAAGTCTTTTATAAAAGACTAAGTCGGTTTTTCTTAATAAAAAATAAAAATAAAAAGAACCCGCCCACCATCTTGCTCATGCCTGTAGGCCCTTCCCAGAGCAGTAAAGGCAGTCACCCCAGTAGCTGACAGTGGAGAAGGCTGAGAAAAACAGCAAAGCACACACTAAAGTCCGACGTTAGATTCCATCCCGGTGTAAGAGAAGGTACCTGGAGAAAGATGCACATTCGCTCAACACCACGCGATGTGTGCGGGGTCCCCCAGAGGCAAAGAATGGGGGGAAACCCTCAAAAAGTGGACGAGTCTAAAAGAGGTTCACATTTGTATGAAGTGTCTGAGATGAAATACAAAGTTTGGGAATACATAACTGGGCGTTAGCCTGAGGAAGCTGAGGAAGATCAAGAGATGGTCACAGGGGGTCTAAGACAGCGCCGTGGAGAACCCGCATCACCCCAAATATCGGTGGGCTAGAATAGTGTTTAGATCTTCTGTATTATCTTCTAGAGCAGGGTGGGCCTCCATGCTGATTGTGTAAATAAAGTTTTATTGGAACACGGCCGCACCCACCTGTTCCGATACTGTCCAAGGCTACAAGGGCAGTAGCTACGCCAGAGACCACGTGGCTCACAAGGCCAGAAGTATTTACTATCTGGCCCTTTAGAGAGAAATGTGCAAATCTGTTCTATACAAAAGCAACCTGGAATGAAAAAGCCGCCCTTAAATAGTAACTTATACTGATTATCAACAGGAGACTAAAGGCAAGATTTACAGAAAGGTCTATTTCCATTAAGTAACAAAAAACATACATATTTCTAAATTTTTATAGACCAATTAAATGAGTTTTGTTCATTTAGACACTGTTCGGATTAACTCTTTATATAGTTATTATAAAATAGCTCACCGTATAAGCTCATTATAAAAATATGTATAGTATGACGGAGCTGTTATTTTAACAAAGGTTAAAAAAAGAAGTTATCCAGCTCAAAAAAAAAAATTAAGGAATGCTTCATGGCCATCTGTCTTTCTCGTTCTCACTGCTCACTAAAAACCATGAAATATATTCTGTTTTCTTTAGAAGAACAAAAAATATATTTTGTGAAGATACATAACACATAGATAACCAAACTATTAATTACCGAAAAAGGAGTCAGTAGTTTCGAAGTTTTATAACTCTGAGTGAATGGTTTCTATATCGGTTTTACATACAAGTTTAAAAATTCTCAACTGCCATTAAATCCTGCCAATGAATATACTTGATTACAGTTATATAATGTTTTTCATCCATATGCCCTATAAAAATGAGGAAGGAATTAAACCGAAATATTCAAAAGTATGAAAAAACATTTCTTAAAACATCTTGCTATATATTTATAGAAATGCTGACAAAGTAATGGCTGAGAAAGTGACCAGTAATCATGTATGTCACTTCCGAAACACCCTCGAGTAATACTGTTTGCTACTATGTTTTATATATAATGTACTAAAACACTTACCCAGTTTAACTCTTGAGCAAATATTTGAAGGTACAAATATTTTAATTTTAATGAAACCAGGAATGTGGACAGACCGCTGCTTTGTGCAGCTGCGGTCACATTGCACATTTTTAAAATACCAAAACCTATTTAAGAAAAAAAAAAAAGGAAACAAAACCTGAAAACAGTTTGACGGTTTATTATCTAATTAAGCAACTTCTTTCCCAAAAGTGCACTAAATAATCACTATTCTCTCCTCTCCGGATGCCCTAAACGGTGGCTACATTAGTGATACTATAGAGATACATTTTAAAACGTTAAGATCTGGTTCCTAGGAAAATCGCGTTTGGTTCTAGATACAGTGTAAAAGTCTCTAATGCCATCTCGGACCACAGATTTAAGTAAAAAAAAAAAGAAAGAAAGAAAGAAAGAAACTTACATTTCAATAACAGCACGATAGTTGAGAATACTTAAATGTTTGCAATAAATCAGAGCCCAAAACTGTCGACTGCAACCACCAGAAGGTGAAGAGGAGGAGAGCAGCAGGTTAAATCCTCACGTGCACAAACTACAACTGCACTCTGGTCACTTAAACGACAGCACCGAAGTTTATTATCCGGGTATGTTAATGAAGCCGACCTCGAGCCTCCCCTTCCCCGCTGGTAAGCCGCTATCAAACCAGACGTGCTTCCCCCATTCTTGGAGTTAAGTGCTGTTTTATTGGGCCGGAAGAGAGCCCTCCAGATTGTTCCATTAGGAAAACGTGTAAGTGGGAAAGGGAACGGAGAGGCCACAGGTGTGATCGAAATAAATAAACCTGAATCAGATTACAGAATAATCTGTCTGAGCTCGCTCGTCTTTTTAAACTATGGTTTTAAACTGAGTAAGGCTTCCCAAGCTACTGTGAACACGCTTAACGATTTAGATCCTGACATTTCTTGGTTTCCACTTCCAGACAATTTCAGAGTAAAAATCTGAACCCCGATCGGTTACAGGGGCGATATTTAGTCTGCAAACAAGCTACGCTTCTCCGCAACTTTAAAGTTTCAGTGGCGAGTCGAAGGTGCAGCATAACCATGAAACGAGACGTGCACGACGGGCGAGAGGACCCTGGAGCCTTCTCACCCGTACGGTCACGCATTTACTTCGCGAGGCCTTCCTCGGCCCCGCGCGCCACCGCCCGCGGACACCGGTCCAGCGGAAATCGCGCTCCCTCCAGCTAGCCCCAACCCGCGGCCGGAAGTACCGCCCCCGAGCCGGAGCGGAGCTTTCCTCGCCGCTCATTGGCTGAGGGAGCCGTCAGTGCCCGGAGGGCGGGGCCCTGGCCATGGAGTGCAATTCCAGGCCCCATCTCACCCGGTCCCCGGGTTCCCCAGCCCGCGAGCAAACAGCCAGGCTCCACGGGGGGCGGTCCTTCTCCCCTTTTATTTCGCCGGCCCTCCTCCCGCTGTCCCCATACAGTCTCTGCCCCTTTGACTCCCCAGAGGCACAGTTTTTAAGTTCCACTTCTCCCCCACACCAGCAAGCTCCCCGTCCAGGACCAAAGAGGATGCTGCGGTTTTAGGAGTAAAGCCAGCTGCGGACTGGGTCTCCTCGAGGGCAGCAGAGGATTCCTTCCTCGGAAAATGAAACAACTGTGTCCGTTTTACGTGAACCGTCCTGAGGGCACCGGCCTTCACCGAGTGTTCCCGCCAACGGTACTGGGCGTCCATTCTGCACGAGCTGCCACAAAGCATTACGGGGTTAAGTGCATCTCTGCTCAGTGAGTCAGCCTTCTCAGTGTCTGTCCAGCTCTACCACGTACCATAAGCTTTCGCAGTGAAAGTACCATCCACACTTCGGCCAAACCGGCAGCGGCTGGAGCTCCTGTGCAGAGGTGTCGCGCGCACATTCAGTACTTTGTAATGCAACCGGACGAGACACACTGCCGTCGCCTGCGGACTGTGCATACTTCCTGAACTCAAATTTCCTTGGAGGAGGAATTAGAAACTGGTTCTAATTATGAGGGGGTACACAGTGCCCTACAAAGGGGCATCTGATTTTTTTTTTCAACTGCGTCCTTAAGATCACCAGCCTCAAGGGAGGGGGACAATCATTTCTTTTCTGAAACACGTTTCTGACTTCCAGTTCCGTCACCGGAACGGCTCAAGGATGGGCGCACATCTGAGCGTAAAATCAGGATATTTTTGGTATTTACTCGTAACAAGGGCTGCAGCCATGAGAGAACACGACTCGTCACGTCCCAAGGCCGACGGGGCACTGCAAACAGGCTCCCGGAGCCCTGCGTCCCTCGCGCAGCTCCCTCCGCGGTGTGTCCGCTTCCTGTCACTGTCCTGGGGCAGCGTGGCCCTCCCACTGGTCTCCTTTCCCCATCGGGCTCCCCTTGGTCACTGGCTTGGGCTTCACTTGTCAATTTCTTCACCACCGCCGTCACCGCCCGTGTTCGCCATTGCCTTGCAATGTGCAATCCCTCCCCCTGGCATTCCTTTGCCCTAGCGGTCCTACTAAAGCCCGTTCTGCAACAGGCTGGTCATCCTCCCCTCACTCGTCCAGCGGCTCAGCCCCCGGCTCTGCCCCGAGGAACCAGGCGGTCGGAGTCTGGCGGCGGCCGAGCCCTGACAGCTGGGCCTCACCAATCGGCGAGGGGTAAATAACTCGCGCCGCCAATCAGCGCGCGCGGGGCGGCGGGAGGCGGGACTTCGCCCAAGTTCCTCGGTCCCGAAACCAAAGACCTGTTGCCGCCGCCGCCGCCGTCGCCGCCGAGTTTCTTGGTTACGGCGACCACGGCCGCGGGAGCCCGGGCCAGGCAAAGCGCGCGCCACCGCCCACGACCCGGATCCGGCCCCGGATCCGGCCCCGGCCCCGGCCCGCGGCCCCCGCCCCACCCCGCCCGCGCGGCCCCGACTCGCCCTGCCCGCCCCGCGCCCTCAGGATCCGCGCCGGCCCCGCGCCCGCGGCCCCGCGCCGACTCACCAGGAAGTCGGGAGTCGTCCGTTCTCCCGCCCGCGGGCGGCCCGGGGCGGGCGGGCGGCCCGGCGGGGCGGCGCGGAGGAAAGGCCCGCTGGGCGGGGGTGCCGAGGCTGCGAGGCGCGGAGCCGATCGCCACCTCGCGCGGCGCCGCCCGCGCGGACACTACAGGCGCGGCCACACTCCCTGCGCACGGCCAGGCGCGGCCCGACTGCGAGCCTAGCGGCGGCCCATCCTCTCGCGACTCCCGCTGCTCCCGCGGACGCCGCTGTCAGGAGTGTAAACATCCCGGCATCCCCGAGGAGAGGGCGGGGCGCCCTCCGGCCACGCCCCCGCCGCCGCCACGCCACGCCCACCCGCCGCGCCGGCCACGCCCCCGCCCACCCGCCGCGGCGACGCAGACGCTCCCGGTTCCCCCGCCGGCCGCGGGGCGGGGCGCGCTTTCTGCCCGCGTAGCCCTGTCCCCTCCCTCGGGCCAACTTCCCTCCGGGCCGGGGGGTCGGCCGCTTTGGGAGAACCTGCTCTTCGTACACTTCTACGTAAACGCGCGCGCTTGCCAGCGGGAAGCCGAGCGGGTGACGTCGCCTCTCCTCCGGGTCGCAGCGTTTGGATCACACCCTCTCTTTCCACGTGGTTCCAACCACCTCGCCGCCGAGCAAGCCCCTCATTACAGTGAGAGTCCCAGCCTCGAGCACGCGGGCTCTCGGGACGTGCGCGACCTGGCTTAGTACCTGGAATCTGGGGGGGTGGGGGGCGTATGTATATTATAACACACAGCCACGTACACACACGTCCCAGGACCCTCGCAAGGAGCTGCAAAGGGAAGACTTCATTCCAGCCGCCTCTCTCCTCCAGCTGGACACGCACTGCTGCCGGGGGCAGCTGGGAGGCGGTGCGGGGCCAACCACGCCTCCATTCTGAACTCCGCTGTGATTGTCAACTCTGTGACCTGGCGGCAGTTCCTTCTCCTCTACCAAGTGTCAGTCCCTTTGTGAAAGGAAAACACAGCAGTAACAAATACCTACCTGCGGTTAGAATTAAGAGAGAGAACAGAGCCCGTAAGAAATACTCATCGAGTAGTAGCTGTTTCTCCTAGCCTGTGACTAGTTTGACTTCTCCACCAAAGGAGTTCGAGCCAAGAATGAGCAGGTTATAGCTCGAGGACTTAAAATGCTAACGCTGCGGAATTAAGATTTGGAAAATTTATTTTTAGAAAGAAACTAAATCGAGATCTGGAGAAGAGATACTGATTCCAGTGGCTCAAGAACCGTCCATCTGTGTGTGAGTCACTGTCCTAAGGCATGAAGGTCCAAAGTCCCTGCTCTCCTGGGGCTTACACTGCAGTGGGGAAAAAGGCAATAATAATAATAATAATGAGCCTATAACTACATACCATGTCAGAAGGTAATTCACACAGAAATGAAGCAGGGGAAGGGAAGGGAGGGAGGGAGCTGTCCGAAGAACGTTTCTCTGGGAAGGCTTCGCTGACATTTGTGCACATAAGGAAGTGAAGAAACGAGCCACTGTCTGTTCAGGGGTAGAGCATTTTCAGCGAATGCAAAGTCTCTGCTGGAAGCAGGCTTGGCTTGTTTGAGGAACGGCCAAGAGGTCAGAGGTCAGTGCAGCTAAGATCCAGTGAACAATGGGTAAGCACTAGCAGGGGACATCAGAAGAGAGGGCGGAGTACGGGAAGGCGGCACATGTAGAACCTGGTAACGTTTGGAATCGATTCTGAATGAAATGGGGAGCCGCTGGAGCAGCGACCACAAGGACAGGAACAGCTAGCACAGGTCAAAGGGATCGATGACCCAGAGCACCGTGCTAACAGCGGAGGTGATGCGAAAGGTCACATTCCGGACCCACGTATAAGATTCGGCCAACGGAGTTGCCAGTGGACTGGACGTGGGATAAGGGAGGAGGTGAGCAGGAAGCCGGTGACGCTGGCGTTTGGACCAGGTCATTCTGTCGGGTCCCACCACATCAAAAGCAGTCAGTCAAATAAGAGCAGTGAGTCAGACGTGGGCACACCTTGCAGAAAACACAACCAGGTATTCCCAGGGGGGGAGACATTGCAACCTTGTAGGAAACGCAGAGAGGTGATCAACCAAACAGCCCAGCTGAAATCAACTTCAGATTCATCTGCAGACCAGATATTTCACTGGTATAAGGAAAACTTATATACCTTATGAACACTGACTGGTAGGAAAATGCATGAAGACGAGCTCACGAAGCCCTCGTGGCCTCAAAGACTTTGTCCAGGAAGCATATCCCGCCAGTGGTTGCACGGTAAAATCATTTTATGTGTCCTATTTCTTCACCTCAAAAGACTACAAAGTGAAAACTAAATAGTACGATTGTGTTTTAAAGGTTGGGAAGGCTGTCGCTGTACTTTCTCTTTGTGACTTTTTGTCACCAATATGGGAGTGCCGTCCCCAGCCACTGGCCCCTGCCCTGGAGCAAATGCTAATGGAAAAACGGAGGTCTAAGAGTGTCCCCCATTTCCAGGAGAATTAGAGCAGAGTCCAGCTCTAACTTTTCTATCTGTCTTTCCACCGAGCTTGCTCCAAAAATGCTTGTGGGGATCCATGAAATGCCTTAATTACGGCCCTTCATGTGAGCTCCTTACAGTTTATACTTAATTACCACGCAACACATACCATCCGCGGTCAGATTAACTTTGCTGTAACTAGTGTTTGATTACGACACTAAAAACCTATCGATTTATACCAAGTCATCATGCCTTGTTATTCACATAGCTTGGCTGGCCCCACCCAATTAAAAATAAAAAATTAGAGGTAGTATTGATTATCAAAACCATTTTTTATCCGTAGGCTAATCCAGACCAGATGTTACATACCAGGTTTCGTGTAAATGCAATTTCTCTGTAAGGAGAGAGGCTTGCTAGAAACATTCTTTCCTGATGAAGGATGATGAAGTAATATTAAAATAATTCTCCTTTGAAAAAGATCCTAGCCACTGCAGGTAAGGCCAGAAAAGCCTAGATTTCTGACTCAAACATGGTGTTGGCAACACGTGTACTTAAAAAGCTACCGGCGATGTTGGCAGCTTGTGACTTTGGCAACTAAACGGCGATGAGGCTGAGTCAAGCCACTGAAATGTCTAAACAAAACTGGGTTGAGAGGAGGTCAAAAGGCAGACGACCCGCGGGAGATCCCTGTTGTGCCGCCCTGGCTGTGGTCAGCGTGCGGTGTCAGCAAATAAATCTTCATCTTGCTTCGAGGACACTCGTGAAGAATGTTAGAAAGTTACTTTTTCGCCCAAATGGCCTTTTGCATTTAACTGTTAACACTCCATGCAGAAGAGACGATCCCATCAGCCCGAACTGTATTCTCAAACATCAGGACCCTAGAATCCAAAAGCACAGAAAGACAACTCTGCTGTGTCCCAATGATCTAGCGACGGTATTTTGACAATACAGTTCGTGGATAAAAAAATACTGGCGACCTGATGATGGTGGCTGTTCCCCGGCTATTTGTGTAGCGGCTATAAAACAGGAAACGTTTCAGTTCACTACGTATTACGTGTTTTTTTAACGTAGGGAAATGTAACATTTTATTTTGGTCGTGCAGAGGAAAGAAAGAACAGGGCTGGCCGTTTAGGTTTGTATCATGATCCCTTTCGGTCAGCAGGATCCACCTGCGAGGATGCTTTTTGTCTCGTGGTGTAAAAGCCAGAATGCCACCCTGCGCGGTGGGCGAGAAGTCAAAGCAACGCAGGGAATGCGCTCGGAAGCGATTTCCCTTTCCATATTGTGCACCCCGTCTTTGACGTGCAGCCAAACTGGGAAGCCGTTTCATAGGACGCACTGTCCGCGGCAACGGTGGCATTGTCGCCGGGGGTTCCCGGTCACCTCGCGCTCATTTCTGCTAACAGAGTATGATGATGCAATAATCAAATCCCAAAGATAATTCAATACAAAAAGCGCAGGTACATCTGGAATATTCCGTGTGCGTGCATCTACCCCAGAAAGGAGATGTCACTAAAATCTCGTGATTTCACGAAACCAAATGGGACGGTCCCAAACTTACTGGCGGAAGCGTGCGTTAAAATGCCTCCACGATCGTTTCTTCGGCAATTCCATTGTGCTGTCAGTGGTCAACCTGCTCAGAAATCCAGGACGTGAGTAAGAGTCTGGACTTGGAGTCACGCCACGTGGAGTCATGCCACGTGCCACGTCAAACCCGCAGAGACACTGAGAGCAGCCTCCACCGTCTTCAGGACAAGAAGCCTGGTTAATCGTGAACGGCCTCCGCGCCCTCCACAGCTCTGTGCCTGGATTCACCTTGGCGTAAAATTCAGATCGCGGAGAAATTTTATTTCTGGGCTCACCCTGTCGCTTCCGCTTTTCCATGCCCAGCGCAGTACTATGTAGAGTAAGGGGCACGTGAAACGACACCTTCCAGGATCAAACGGTGTCACTTTTAACGCTTGAGGATCGAAGGGCGAAAATCAGAGACATGCTTAAAAACGTGAAGTGCCCCTCCTTCAAAGCGAGGCAGGGACCTTTAAATTCGTAAGCCATTCACGTCCTGGAGAAGGCGAGTCAATAGCCAGCCAGAGGCTTATGGGATAATCCATTCTTTGAAGGAGTGGAAGAAGGCAAACAGTAGAAAGTCACCCGTGAAAACTGCAAACTGTCCCAACAAGATAAACATTGTCACGTTTGCCCATCACCGTTACTCATCAGTATAACTAATAGGTTTATTTAATCTATAGGACTTTTAAATTTTTTATATAAGTATATAATGATTTTACATAATGTTTATTATTATTAAATATTTGTTATTTATAAAACATAAGTTACTTTTAAAGTTATCTAAATGTAAATAACTTTTAAATATTATTTTAAAGTGTATAAATATACACATAATGTATAGTTTGGGCAACCGAAGTAGGCAACTATGTAAAATTCTGTCTTGTTTTTATCTGTGCTTTCTTTACTCAAATTGAAAGATAAAAATAATCACCTTTTCCTAAAGATAAGTAAATAAAAATATTACTTCTTTGTGTCCTAGATTAAGTGAAATTAATACTTCATCAGCTCTACACCCTGTAACCCCCCTCTAAGTAGCTCGGTGTATTGTACTATTTTACAAGAGGAAGTTTTTAGAAATATCACAATGTAAATTAAAGATGACTGAAAAAAATAAACATGAAAATTAATCATGTCGATGTCTAGTTTTAACTTCTCATATAAAAATTTTAACATATATTTCTGTAGTTGCTAGATAACCAAACCTTTATTACTGACACCTAGAGAGTGATATTATAGAGATGATTCTGTCTCAAAACCTAAATATGTAGAGATTATATGAAGTCAGAAAACATATCATCTGAATCTTTCCTGCAGACTGTTTAGCCCCTAAAGGTTGGAATCTAGTTTATCACTTTCAGAATCTAATATTTTCATTCCTGTTATGGATATTCTATGTATTTTCCTGTTTCATGATTCTTTAAAGCCACGTGTACATAAACCATACAAAAGTCATTACCGGTAGTCCATCTGCCTCTTGACACGTATCGAGATAACCAGCTGCCATATGAAGAGATTCCCACACCTGTGACGAGGGGACAGCTCATGGGCCAGTGAGGTCACAGTGTCCTCGAGTGAAACATGAAACACTTACAAAAGACACGGCCTAGAACTAACTGCAAGAAAGCGTTCAGAACCTGGCAGGGCAGGCTGTCAAACACCCTTCTCCAACAAAAGTTTAAAACCGTATTTAGCCCACCTCTTGGCCTAGCTTCAATGTAACCTGCCCCAAAGCAAGAGGACCGGCTAGGACCACAGAAGCTTATCCGTTAGCTCACATCGATGACAAGCAGCTTACCTATTAGCCCACCAGCAGCCCAGCTCCAGGGAAACGTGGGGGTCAAGTTTATCCTCGCTTTACTCTCCTTTCCCTCGGCATAGAGCTTTGTCCTCAATTTCCATCATGGATTAACTGTAAAATTTTAGTTGTGTAGTTTTAAGCATCTCAAATTCACTGGTATCTTAGACTTGATCAACTATGATACAGTAGTGCATAACGATGAATCTCTGAGTAAAAGTCAATAAAGTTTTTTTGATCCAAATCTGTGCATAAAATGCAAATTTTAAGTAAATCGTATACAAGGACGAGGGAGAATGGCACTAAATGGAATCTTTCTACTGATTTCTTTGCAAGTTCTAGTTAGAATTATTTACAGCTCAATATTTGTAATTGTCATTGTTTTAATGATTTTATAAATTTGAAAAGGATGGGACAATATTTAATGGAAAAAGAATTTTGACTGTACCTCAAAAAGCCTGGCCAGCAATTAGCTGTTACAGACAGAGTGCATATCACCACCTAGTGGCTTCATGGCTTTATTGCAGGAAAGAGTACGTGGACATAGTTGCCAAGATGACTTATAGGTGACAGTAAGTACAGGTGCCTGAGACTGGCCGTTATCCTGCCTGGAAATGAGGCCAGTGCACAGGGAAGCAGGGCTGGGAAGTGGAGGGAGACAGGTTGTGACTCTGGGTGGAGCTAGGCCTGAAGACAGACCCCAGTGGATTTAGCAGTTATACACATCGGTACATTGGTTTTCGATTTTAGTTTGCCGGTTTAAATACAGTTTGCGCCTCTGTAATCTAAGGAATCATAACCAGGGCTGCGTCACGGGCCACGTCCAACCCAGAAAGGCTGACGCCTGGGCCATGGAAGTCTCCTTCCTTGACAGAGAGGAGAGAGAAGGAAGGGCGGCAGGCAGTAGCTGTGGCACCTGTTCCTCGCCTGTGCTGCGAACCTGCTGTCAGCCTCTGCTTGCAGAGCCTGAGGGTGGTGTGCTGCTTGGAACAGGCAGATTCAGAAGGAATGGAGCGTGAACTTGGAAATAGCTCCAAGGCTTAAGCCTCTGGTCATAGCACCCGCGGAGGCCAAGACCGTGGTACCTTCAGGCCTCCTAAAATCCAGAAGCCACAGAGAAAGCTACAGCCGTGCAGTGATACCTCACACCTGGCCTGGGCGGCAGAACTGAGCACAAAGATATCCTGGACTTTTTGGAGCCCGTCCAGCGCCTTCCCCCGATGTGACATTTCCTGCCAGCCTCTGTCGCTAAATGCCACGACCACTGAGTCAGGAAGTCCCGCCTTAGTCTTTGTGGCCAATTCATAGCCATCTGGAATGTTTTAAACACTCGAGGGAACCACAGTGACACGATGACACCGCCAGCTCCAGGTGGGTCCCTGTCTGGACATGACACCAAGCCCCCCACCCTTTGATGACGTCATATCTTTGTGAGGCTGAGTTTGGGGAGGCCGCTGACAGTAAAGGGCAGTGTCACGGGCAAACAGTGCAGGACCGGAAGCGACGTGAGGGTGTCCAGCCTGACACCGAGGGTCGAGGGGCTGCACGGTGCCCCGCAGACGGGCACGCTGTCTTAGAACACCACGGCAATGACCAAGGGCCAAATAAAACTATCCTTTGTTCTTTCAAATTATGCATTTTTTTTTTTTTTTCCAAACAGCTACTAAGCTGCTAGGACATAAATACTAAGTTGTTAAGATTTAACTACTTGGCAAACCAAACCAATAGGTATTATATTTTGTTCTTTTATTTCTTTTTGCCAATGGGTTCCATAAAAAAAAAAGAATGAATGAATGAAAATTACTGTTGCACTAAGGACGGCATGAACTGAAAAGTTTGGAGCTCTCTCTTACGATGTGTCTGCCGCAGCATCCTGGAGCATTGGAGCTGGGACCTGGCGATCTTCACCATCTGGATTTTACTAGCCCTGAATTTGCTTTTTTTTTCCCATCTACATTCGTCTATTTATTCAACCAACATGTACTGAATACTCGTTAGAAAGTATGAAGTCCTGGGGAGCATCCAGTGAGGAATGACACACATCTCCCTTTCTAAGCATCCTCCATGTCTTCCTCCACAAATACACCGCCTGCCAAATGAACTAGTTCGTTAGTTATAACCCTCCTTCCGTGCAGCACATGTAAAATGCCGTGTCACCGAAGAAAGAATCAGAACGGCCATTAATTCCGCCACGCTAACACTCTCTGCTTCTCCGAATTATGCAGATTTATCAATAATTCAGGGAAACTTCCTGGACGACGTACAAGACAGTCTGAAGCTGTCAGAGCAATAGCTTTAGACAAAGTAGCAAGGCGACCTTTGTGACCGAGGACGCGGAAGGCCGACTCGGTGCCACCAACGTGCACCTTATCGATACTTCAGGGATGAGAGTCGCCTCACCTGCCAGAGGGATCCAGCTAGGTGTGCTGGAAAACGAGGGGTGACAATTCCCGCTTCAGAAGCAACCTCATCCCACGGGACAAACACTCTCGAGGAGGGTCTGCCGGGTTTTTTTTTTTTTTTTAAACTGAATAAGACAGCTAGTATTTTAAAGAGGGAGACTCCAAAAGAAAAAAAAAGTGAATAAACTGTAATACCAAAATATAATTAAATGATTGAAGACTCGTTCTACGTTTTATGTCCTAGCCAGAAATACAATGCCACTGCCAGTGCTTGCCAAGGGAGCACCCCCAAATATTTCAAAGCTCCTTGAATCTTCCTGATTCCCAAATTATTTTGATTTCTTTCCATGAGACAGATTCGGACTTAGAGAAAAAATTGGGGGAATAAAGACTTAATTTTTAAAACATCCTCACCTGTTTTCTTCCACTATTCCATAACTAGACTTTGAATTATTGAATTATCGAGAAAATGTAATATAACACAGCGCTCTGAAAATTCTAGTGGTATGTGGCTTTCTCCACTTATTTAAAGACTGTGGTGTTTTTTGAGGTACGCCCCATTTGCAGTAAAGATTAGTTATTAAATTCGAGCTTAGCTGACCCTTTACCTATGTCTAGTTAAAGTTTATAGTAAACTCTGATAGCTCTTTTCAATTTCATGGCTTTCTCTGAATTTATATTTGCAAACATGGGCTAGTTCACATAAATCTGAGGTTTTGGTGGTATTCTCTCATGAAAATGAGACACTTAGAAAGAAAAAGTATTTTTAAAGCTCCGCAGAGCCTTGATATCTATCTCAATAAAAATAATTAAAATGGCAAGGCAGGCGTTTGTTTTTCATAATTGACAAAAATGTAAATGAAGTCCTTTAAAAGGCCAAGGTCACGGCCAGATGATGATTAAGCGTTAACATTCCCATGAGAAGGAAGTAAATGCTTTCCCATATCTCTTACCAAATGTTCGGTTCTTAATGTGAGTTTAGTAAAATCTTGAGCCAAGTATTGTCATTCCCTAGGATTTCATGTTCCTATTTTTCTACCGAGAACCCACCACGGCGTCTCCACGTAGTCACGGTGTCGCGTAATGTCGTAGTCGGCAGGTGGCTTAGAGCCGAGGCTCCCTCTGAGCCATCCACCAGGAAGGACAGTAAACCCCTTCGAAACAGTCACCCTTGTCAGGTTTTCCTTTCAATCGTTTGAGACTTCGAGTCAGTCAAAATGGTGAAAGGGGATATTACTCATTGTGCCCTCATTAAAATAGGCTATGCTCGTTTTCTTTTTTTACCTAAAGTAGGCTTCTTTCTCCAAAGCCTATCTCGCAGACATCCATCGTCATGACAGCATTATCAGAACTAGAACTGATCACACACTCTCCCCTGAGGCACGTGGTCATGCAGCTCATTAATTTGGAAGTCAGGCGGATTGGAGAGTAGGTGGCTTCCTTGTTCCCAGATTACTCAGCAGATGCTCGCCGTCTTCACTGAGCAGTAGATTGTAACCAGGTGAGGGAAATGTGTTGAAAAGTCACGAGAGAGCAATTGGAAGCTATACGGCAGGATGGGGGGAGCACCGTCGCACACTTCTTATCAAAGTGGCATTCTGCGAGATCAATGGGGACAAGGTTGCACACGTCGGTGGGAACGGCTGAGGTTAACCGTCGTTGTTACTGAAAGGATGGACTCACGCCCGGTAGTTAGATTTCTGGAGTCGTAAGTTGAGCTTTGGTTACGCACAAGAGTACGCAGCATCTTCACAGCGTAACTGTCGAGTCCTGCTCACACACACGTGTGCACATCTTACATGCTTTATGCATATTTTTGAGTTTTCAGAAAAAAAAAATATTGTGTATAAGATATACTGACCGGTATATCTTATAAAAATATTTAGAAATGCAATTCTGAGCCATTGTTTTGCCTATGCAAACTCAACAACATTACTCTGTTTGCAATTTATAAAATTCCCTTTAGAGTAGCACACGTTATTGCCTGTACTATTAAGAATTTGTAGAATCACCTGTCAATATTTCAAAGGCAAACCCCTCAGCCTACGAGTCATCTATTCCCATATTTGAGGCTCACATCAGGCAAATCAAAGAATAGGGACCTAAAAATAATTGTGACGTCAAGATCTGACAGAGCTACGGGGTAAGCGCATGTATATCCATTCTCAACTTGAAATTCATCTCAACGAAAATGAGGATATTTAGCAAGACATTTCGCGCCGAGGAATACTGAAGTCGATTGCTTATTCTTTTTCCCGTTCCGAAGACTTTATGGATACATCGGCAAATAAAAGAGACAAAATTACTGCCTTTCTTGAGACAGAAAATAAACGTCATGATTGAGCACATTATGTATCGTATGGCGAAGGCGATCGGAGCCGTATGAAGAAGGAGCCGTGGCAAAGCCGGGAGAAGGCAGCGAGGGGTCCGGGGGCGGCTCGCGAAGGGCTGCGAGCTGTCTGTGCCGACGCCGGGACTGCGCAGAATCCGGCCCGCGCTCGGGGCCACGGCGGAGCCCGTCGCTCATGCCTGAGGAATGACGAGAGACCACGGCGGTGTGGACGGTGAGAGCACACGGCGCAGAAGGTGAGGTCACAGCAGAGTGGGGGGCAGGGGAGCAGCAGACCACGGAGCTCCCGGAGGCCTTGGATGTCTACCCTGAGCCCTCTGCAAAGGCCTCGCATGGCCGTGAGCAAGGACATAACAGGATCTTCTGTGCATCTCGAAAGGAATGCTCTGGCCGCTGAGTTTGCGTAGTCTGGAAAGGGACAGAGAACGAGCCAGCTGGGTGGCTATAATTTAGGGCAGAGACCACCACAGATGGGATGAAGATGGGAGAGGTAAGAGGCATTGAGGAGGAGTCGCTTTCTGAATGTGTTTTCAAAGAAGAGCCAAGAGAACGTCCTGATGAACTGGGTTCAGTCTGTAAGAAAAAGGTGAATAAGTGATCATCGGATAGTTTTAGACTCGCTAAATTATTCTCGTAGCGTTAAACAATATACTTTTAGGTAGCGTTCCGTCCGTGTGACAGATAACAGTCATTACGTCTAGCAACGTTTTGAATATCATATTTGGGGGAAAGAAGCCAAAGTCGCGACTTCTTCCTCTGCAAAACGAGAGTCATGCTCAAAGTCCCATTTCCCCTGCATCTATGACAGAATCACGTGACCTCGCTTCTGTCAATCATGCACCTGTTCGAAGTCTAGCGTATACGTGAACGACGCAAGCAAATGTTCAGTTGCCACCTCTTGGGGAGCTTCCCGGGTCCACTGTGACACCACCCCCATATGCGGTGGGCAGGGAGAGACCACAGAAAGAGGCACCTACTCCAGATCGACAGGTGGCAGTTCTAACGAGCGAGGGGACTTCCTTCCGAGGCTCATCTTGAGCAGCCACAAGAGGAGGCGGTCTCTGCAGCACCTACTGCATCTTATGTAGGGACCTGAGCGGCGGTCCGTCCCACACCCAGCCCACATGGTCCCACGCCACCTTTCTCTCCCAAGGCAACATCCTCGGAGCAGCTCCTGGGAGAGCAAAGGCGAGTGAACACATGTTCCAAAGCTCAGGGGAGGGGTGAGGAGCCTCTGACTGTGACTGCCCAGGTCCAGCTCAAGCACCAGACCTGGGGGCGCAGCTTCTTGATGACCTTCCCCAGCAGGGAAAAGAAACAGGTTCCGCCGGAGCTTCCATCTGTGTGCTGTGTCGACGGCGGTGACCACGATTGTGGCGGTGGCATCCAGCGCTGCGTGGCAGTTTCAGGCGCAGGATTGTGACTGATCGGGCCGCAGAGGCGGTTCTCCCGTGTTCCGTGCGAGGACGTTCATCATCAGGCCCGCTCTGCAGCGCGCTTTGGAATATCACTCTAAGAAACAGCCTCGAGCCTGTTCTTTTCAGGCCCCCCAAAGCGAAACTCCATTGTTGGCTTTCCAATCAATTGGAATGACCTCCTTTCTGCTTAGTTCAATCAAAGTCACCTTCCACTGCCTGCAGTGAGCACCCCTGACGAGCACCGGCACCTAGACAGACATATGCTCCTTCCGTTCGCCAAGTCAAAAGATGAAGATGCTTCTGCCCCGTCCTGCCCACAAACGTCTCTCCACCTTCTACCTCCCGAGCCCAGGCGCTACCCTTGAACTTTTAGAGACTCGAGGTTAACATTGACGACCATAACTAAATCTTCCATGCTCTGTCTATAAGTTAACTCCAGAAGTTAAAAAAACAAATCGATGAGACTCAAACTTTACGGTGTAGCCACGTAAGTCGCGTTGGCTTTGAATCCAATGAGCATAGCCTAACTACGCCACACGCCTTTTTCATTTATCCCGGAGGGTCTCGGCGTCTTCGTTTCTTTCTCGTGTCGTCGGCCCTCATTCCATTCTTAAGATCATCCAGCAGCTTAAGCCGAGGGAGGAGATCACATCTCCGGATTCTGTAGGTTTTCGTAGGAGTGTCTCAAAGTTCTCTGTCCTGTCATTCCGTTCAGTGTGAACTGTCACCGAAGCCTCCACTACAGGGCTTTTCAGATTTTCTTTCACCACCTTCCTTTGTGATAGTCACTAATTCTTGCAGTCCCTGTACCCATTTCACTGAAGGGACGGACGGTAAGTAGAGAAAAAGAACCTTCTAAGGTTGTGCGAACAGCAACACCAGGGCCAGAGTTCACACCCACCTGTCCAGCCTGCTTCTCGTACACCGGGCCGTCTAGAGATGCGTGTCGGTGCAAACCTGCGCGAGGCCGTGGAGGCGGGAGACGGGGCAGCACGTTTCCAGAACCGCGGCCGAGAAATCCAACAGGGCCGCAGAGACGGGGCGTCAGGGGACAAGGCCCCGGGCGAGGCGGAGTGACTTCATAGACCCGGTTAAACTCCAACACAAGGCCGGCGAGATGCCCCTGAAAGGCTGCAGGCAGGAGACTCCCGAGTTACGACTGGCGAGTCATGGTAACCATGCCTCACGTCAAAGCCGCCCTTGACCTCTGTGCCGTCGCATCCATCAGGGATTATTCTGTCTTCAGTTTACTCAGACTGTAGCAGCCCTTCCTCTTTCTTAAAACACCGTCATTTCGTGACTTCGATGACACCTCATTCTCCTCCCCTGTCACAGTCCTTCTGTGCTGGCTCCTCCTCCGTATCTAGTCCCTAAAGGCGGCGGCTCCTTAGACAAGTCCTTGCTTCCATGTCTCTAACTCTGTTCTTCCTTCTGTTTTCATGTCTCTGCCATCTTACGCTGAAGAGTCTCAAATTCAGGTATGAGGCCAACCGAACTCCTCCGCCGAGCAGCAGTCTTACATTCACAAGTGCCTGGTGGCTCTCTCCCTGAGGTATCGGAGGCATCTCAGGATGAATACACAAAACGGAATTGCCGATCACCTCCTTAAACGAATCCTTACCATCTTCCGTAACCCTCAATTACCGTCCCACATCTAGACATTCGGAAAGTCTTGTCAACTCAACCCACGAGACATTTCAAGAATTCGTCCGCCTCTCTCCGTTGCTCATAACCCAGCTCCAGCCTCTGTCACCTCCCATGGGTGCCATGGCTCAAGTCCCCTCATGAGCCCCTCCGATTCTACCAGCGTCTTCCAGAGACCGGAGATGCTGAGGAGTCACCGTGTGTGCCTTCCCCGCCCGCGGCACTCTTAAATGGTTTCCCTTTCCATTTGGAATAAAATTCAAACTTCTTTCCATGGACCCTTCAAGTCACACAGATAATACTTGGAAGAGCTAAATTTCCTATCTTTAAAAGATGGCTTTAGCCAATTAGGGAGAAATAGATTGAAAGTGGCCAAGAGTGGGTCCAAGGGGACCGGTAAGGAAGGTTCTTCAAAAGTCCAGGCGGCCTCTGGTGACAGCCCGACAAGGGCATTCAGAGGAGGCGGAGAGAGAAAATGGACAGATGGAGACAGATTTATTTATTTTTAATGCTATAAATGTACGATCACGAAAAAACACCCGCAAGAAAAAGTTATAGAAAACTGTAGAACAATATATATGGTTGGATCCCATGTGGTATAAGGTTTGAGGTAACTGAGTGATGCAAGTTCCACCAAGCAGCTACTAGACCGTACAGGTCGGATGACACGGGTGACAATCGGTTTGGAAACATAGATAAAGACGATAAACAAAGCCAGGAGGGCGGATGTCATCGCCGAGGGAACAAGAATTAGGACCACGCCAACGACATGCGCCGACGTGTGAGCAAGGTTTGCTTTTGTCCCTCACTTTACTATTCCCCCCTCCATGGAGAACCCTCATAGTTTCCATCGTTGTCGGTTTGGAAGAAAAAAAAAAATTAAAAGGGTCATCTTATCGTCTTCATTCATAGTCCTTTGATTACTTGTAAAATCGTACATATTTTTTTCCATCTTTATCCAGAATGGACCCAGATTTTCACCACGGAATCATCCGTTCCTGTCGTGGTTTTTCAATGGTTAGATAAGGTTTTTCTGAGCTCAGAGGGTAATATACATGCGTGTGAGCCCCACCCCCACCCAGGGGAGATAAATCCCACCTTAGATAAACCAGCGTCCTTGACTGAGAACTCCCCATCTGAAAGGTAACAAACGCCGTTGACCAGAAAAATGCGAAATGGCCATCAGGACACTCATGGAGTATTAAACCACACATTCGTGAAGGCTGCTGGAACGATTTCTAAGGCTTCTCTCTCCATTGGAAAATACAGCTGTGCGTTTTTGAAAGGAGAAAATTTGACTAACTAAGCAGTCCGGGCCCTTGAACCTCGGAAATTCTGTGATCCGTTCCCAGCATGTGACCGCGTCAGCACACGGGATCACGGGCTCGATGAGAAAGGAACTCGAAGACCCTGGCCTCACTCGCTGCATTTCAAACGCGTGTCTGGTCCGCCTTTTGTTCTTTGCAGAATGCGTACTTGATACCGTGTGTGTTGAAATAGGTCGCACTGCCTCACACATTATAGTCGCCCTCTACAACGGGAAATAAACTCTGTAACATATTCCATTGTGTAAAGAGGAAAACTGAGGACTAGAACGGTTGACAAGATCACTCGAATACATGAGCGGCCAGTAGGTTGACAAATGTGACTACTAGTTCAATCTGAAAATACACGAGTAGTTTTGGGCAAAACATTTCGCCACACCATAAAGCGAAATGGTCCGATAGTAAACTTTTTCTTTTCTTTGCTCTTTGTGGTATGGCGACTCCCACCCCTACCTGCCATTCAACCACAGACAACCCGGGCTTCAAGGCAAATTAAAGGTGAAAACGAACAAGCAAGCAAGAGCTCAATGTTCAGCTTTTCAACTCCAAAAATAGGTCTTTGAAGTTCATGGGAGAATCGACAGATGAGAAAGTTGAGTTTCCCAACTCAAAACAAGCCGCTGAGCCACAGTGAGGCGAGTCTGGGGTGCAGGGAGATCTGCTGACCCACGAAAAGGGTGCGGGTATTCGGAGTTGGGGGCAGGACCCTGGAGTTAAGGGGGAAGGTGGAGGATGGGTTGGAGGTGAATGTCCCTGAGGACCAGGGATTCTGGACTGCCTTCTGCCCTGTGACCACTAGAGAGATGGTACGTCCTCAAGGGGTTTATTCCTACTTCCTGCCTGCAGCTCTGGGGTGAGAGGACCCTCGAGTCCCCAGCCAACATGGGACAGACCCACCGAAGTGTCAACAGGGGTGTGGTGAGTTTGGGAAGAGAGGTGTTGAGATTCTGCATACGGGATGCCTTGCACACCTGTCCTAAGCCACCCCACCTGACCTCCAACCCTTGGGGAATGGGGCCAGACTCTGGACGAGGAGGTGAGGTTGCCAGAAAAAAACACAGGATGCTCAGTTCAATCTGAACGTCAGAAAAACAACACGTGATATTTTAGGATAAGGATGTCTTATGCGATGCTTACACTAAGAAAAAATGTGCTTTCTTTATCTGAAATTCAAATTTAACTGGGCGTTCATATTTTTAGTCACTAAATCTGGCAACTCTAGTGTAAAACTATTTGTCAGGCTGATGTACTGTCACTCTTTTGAAGTCAAGAGAGACCCAGCCCTTGGTGGCTGGAAATGTCACTGCGTCTGTACTACATTGGCTGATGGATCATGTTTCGAATTAAAATTCTGCTCACCGGTAAATGATTATTTACCTTCACTGTGTTTTCCAATATATAAATTTGCGTGTTGTCGTTTTCTGCCCCTAATAACAGTAAGAGTCTGTGTTTTATGAAACGAGAAGCGATATCGAGATGTAAGTTCATATTCGCCATAGAAAAAAAACCCGAGAACTACCCAGCTTTGCTGGTCGACCTTTCTGAATTATAAAAACATAAAATCATCTTAACAATATTTTACGAGATCTGGACTCCTAACCCAGCCAGTGACTAATTACCAGAAAATACCTGACCTGGAGGTGACTGTTGTTATTGAAAGTGGCTTAAAATTCATAACGAAAATATTACATAATCAACGTTTTATGTGTTGAAATGCGAGAAGTTGAATGGTCATTTGCCAGCAGACTCTGTCCTGCTCGCGGTTCTCGACATTTTTTTTAAAAAGTCGTTTAAAGAGTCCTAGAGTAACCAATTGGAAAGCGAGTTTTCATTCTCAACATTCCATTAGATTTATAATGTACAATAAACCTCAGGGCTAGCACCTTTCACTAGCTCTGCAAATTAGCCCGTCTACATTGAGGCTGGAAACTAAGCCAAGAAGTGTGAAAAGCAGTTGAAACGGTCTCCATTTAATGCACAGTTTCTGCCATGCGGACCACAGCGCTGGTTCGAGCACAGAATAGGAAGGTTTGGCACAGACTGGTTCGGTGCCTTTGCCCGGAGGAGTCTGACAGTGACAAGTGACCTCGGATGTCTCAGGGACCGGGATTTCTTTGGTGGAGTGCCAGCAGCTAAAGTCTCTGGTATTTGAAGCTTATCCCGATTGAGCCTTCTGTATTTTGAACTCTCGGTGAAGATTCATGAAAACTTGTCACTCAGAGCCGTTTGAATAGCGGGCATAATTTCCTGCTTAGAGGGTTCAGTTTATTCTTAACGAGACATTTGTTTGATGGCGACTTTTCTCTTTCTACATTTTGATCCCATCCACCACCCATCGTAAGACACGATGGGTTTTAAGACGCCTTTCGAGGACAAAACAAGAAACCACATTAATGGTATAGAGAATGTAATATATAAGATTTATAATTAACAACGGTATTAAATATAGACATTAACTGTCAACTTATTCTAATTTATAAATTTACATTTCTATAAAAATGTTAAATTTTGTAATATTCTAATTGATACTTAAATGCATTGAACTTATTCTCTAATATTTACGAAGTTCCTACTTTGGCCAAGGAGTTTTTTAACAAGACAGAAAAGGAGCTTACGTTCTAACAAACAAAAGAACTGTGTCTCAGATTGGAAGATACACAGTAATGAAAGTGAATTGTTTAGAATTAGTAGCTTTAAGTAGTTCTTGGTGGAAATGAAGATACTTGGGAAAATATTAAACGGATCCCGACTCCCACTTGTAAATAGATAAAGTATTGATATCCATCTGTAAAGTGTCTATGATTGGCATTGAATGTAAATATTACATATACTCTTGGTTGATAAATAAGTGTGCCTACCTATCAGCCATCATTTCCATCATTTTAGCTAAGTCGTAATGCGGAGGCTTTTTGTTTGTTTGCCACTCAGAGTAACTGACGCTTGCTTTAAATAAACTAGACCAAGCCATCTGAATATAGTTTGGGGCGACAACCCTCCGCGAGAAACGGCAGAGAGAATTAAAGATGACGCATTAGTGTCTAATTTAAAATGACTAAAAACCCTCCATGGCTTTTCTCGGAATTGTCTCAGGTAGCCTCACAGAGAAAGGCGAGTATGAGAGAACGGTTTGTGCGTTTTCGTTCAGTCCTGTAAATATTATTATCACCTCGTCTACCAACCTCGGCTTGCTTGCTGGCTTCCTTGTTTCAAAGAGCTTTCAAGTGGCTAATTTTGCAAGAAATGAAGACCACTCACTGCCAGCACCATCCTTTTCCTGCAGTTAGTGTTGTAATCACATTAGACATGTTTTCAGTATCTGGAGAGACCGCCTGCTCCCTACAGCTATCATGAACCATTAATTTAATTAAAATTTACAAGTCTAATGTTGTTACATCTGCTAAATGCATTAACTTCCATGTTAATTACCAAAAATGTTAATGTTGCATTAAAATAATGTTCCCTTTTGACAGTTCATCTATAGTTTAATTATTTATTTTGTTGGGGAATATGTTCTAAAAATTGAAGAGAATAGACTCTAAAGTCAAATTAGAAATGAGACAGAGTAGCAAAACTTCTAAGCTATAAACCTTGCAGCTCGGATAGAAGTGCTTGAATCAGACTCATGTTCTTTACCCTGTATTTAAAGAAAATATGTCCTCTCTCTGTCTTACCTCAAAAATATTCACGATAATGCTTCCTTTTTTACAACCAGCTTATGGCGAGGGCTCCGATATTCATGACCGATCCCTTAACTCCCAAGAGTATATGAGACTACCCACTCCTTGATCTAGAGAAATCATTTAACAAGAAAATGTCGATTAAAAAAAAAAAAAGCCTTCTGTTTTCTATTTAAATATTTATTTATTCTCTAAAATGGAATTATTTGAATAAGCTATTCAGTATGCCTTTGAGCAAATAAAGATAAATAACCAAAGGCAGTCTCCGGGATCGATATGAATCACTGCAGTGAGCTACTCAGTGTGAATATTCTGGAAGCATCTCACATTTCATCGAAAGGGTTCAACGATAATAATATTAATGTTTAATGATGGCATTTTCTTTTCGTGGGTATCCTTACTGGCTACATTCTTTAAATATGTAAGTCTAGGCATAGGAGTTAATTTTCAAATGGAATGCATTCCTTTAAAAAAGGACTCTATTTGGGGTCAAGCAAAATCTTAGGTTAGCTTCTCGGTCACAGAGACCTGGCCTCTGTTCTTTGTCACTGGGTCCTAAGTGCCTAAATCTGTGCCTGCTGTACGGTAGGCACTCAATAAATATTTGGTAGTTGGTTAAATGCTTCTTTAAATTTCTTTTTATTTTATAAAATATCATCATATGCTTTTTTTTTTTCCTGTGGGAGCTTTCTATGTGACTGTATGATTTAAGTAAACATATAACTCTGCATATGACCCTTTCGAAATTATAAGTAGTCAATTGCACACAGGTGCAGTTTACTCTTGAACATTTATGGTAGACAGATCAAATGAAGCTGATTGTTTGGGGGGGAGGGGGGAAACCCACAGAGTAAAGTGCTTTCTATATAGTTTTAAAATAGCAACCATTCTAAACGCCTAAAAAATGAAGAATCGCAATTTATCTTGAATGGCTGAGTAGGTCCCGCCTTCCAATGTCACCGAAAAGTCTAGATGAGGAATCACAGGTTCTGTCTAGTTCTCCAAACCTTGAATTCGCCTGATCTGAGATTCAGGGCTGGGCTGCCAGGCAGTTGTTGAAAAGCCTAAAAGCCTTATCTACTTATGTTTGTATATTTACTGTTACAGTTTTTAAAATGTTTCACATACACCATCTCTCATTGTATCAAATCTTGTTCCAAAAAGGATCCAAAGCAACTTACTGAAAACATATGCGAAACTAAAATCTCTAGACCAATACGAGCGGAAAAATGGAATGAGTGGTTAAGGCCCAAGAGAAAAGAATATAGTTAGATAAACCACGAGATCTTTATGGAGCTGGAATTTGGCCCGAAGCTTCCAGGATGACGAAGCAAGAGTCCTCTGAGATCAGTCGTGTGGTTCGCAACCAGCGGAGGACAAGGCTAGTAGACTCGCCAGTCGAGCAAGGTGTCCCTAAGCTCCAGCTCTGTCATCAGAAGAAACAGATCATGTGTTTTTTGAGAAATGGCGGATAGCGGCCTCTCAAACTTTGTTACGAACTTAAAATACTTGTTATTTTTTTGCAAAGGAAATCTTAGGAGACAATCCAAGGTACGAAACAGATAAGGATGCAGCTGCTCTCATTAAACGGGGACCCGGGGAGAGTCTCACCTGCTATGCGTCCCCAACCTGTGCCCGAGGGGCTCCGGGGACAGTGAGGGGCAGTGCCATCCGCCAGTCAGGACAGCAGACCCGAGACGGGGGAGTGGCTCCCCCCACCAGGCGTGTGCCCAGCAAAGCTTCCCAGCTGCCCCGTTAGCTGTCACTCCAGAACGAGGCTCAGCTGTAGGGCCATCTCGTCCTGGAAACAGGACAGCGCACGCTCGTCCCGTGGTTGAGACTCTATAAATACCAGATAAAAATGCACGTAGATGAAGACGACACGGACGCAGATGCCCTGCGTTCGCAGGTGGGGTGGGTTTGTCCGAGTTTCCGTTGTACGGGAAAGTTAAAGTTCACGCTTGCTGCTGAAGGGGAGCGGGGTCAGGGCTGGGGTCGGGGTGTGGACCGGCCCGATGGAGACTGAGAGAGGCTTGGAGGGCCGGGAGCAAGCGCTGGAGGGGGCCCCTGGGTGGGCGGGCGCCCGTGGAAGCAAAGAAAGCCCACTGGGGCGAGGGCGCTGGAAACCGGGGTGAGAACAAGGTGAGGACCAGGGTGAGCGCTCGCCTGCTGACGCGGTCGCTGTCGCCAGGGGTTGGGCGAGCGGCTACGAGGCGGGCTGAGCACCTGCCTGCTGCGCCGTCGACGCCCAGGGAGAGTTCGTTATTATTAATCATCATGTAAAAACGCCAAACTGAAGAGAGGGGAAAGGAATCAAGAGACAGCACACGAAGAGAGAGAATGCAAAGAAAGAGACTCGTCCCATGTCAAGGCCATCGTCGTCCGAGTCATTGAGAAAATGACCTGGAGAGAGAGGAGACCCCGGTTAGACAGCGTGATCTCAGAATTACTCAGCTAATTGCGGGCTATTTGTTTGTTTTGTTTTGTTTTGTTTTGTTTATGAGAACCGGGGTTAGCACAGTGGGTCTCAAACTCTGCTTTGTCTGTGAATCGCCCGCGACGATGGTTAACACGCAGATTTCCAGCCCCTGCCCTCACAACATGTGACCCCGCAGAACTGGGCAGCTGGCCTTGACATTTCTCGTCTATCCAGCCTCTTCATCGATCTGCTGCCTCGGGGACTCCGGCCTGGGCTCTGCCTCCCGCTGGCTGACGCTGTCACGTGGAGTAGGTGAGGACACAGAGAGGCCCGGCTGCGGGATGAGTCACCCGTGTGGTTGCTGAGGTCACTCGGGATAGATGCTAGACAGGGCGGAGGGGCGGACAGAGAGCCAGAGAGCAAAGTCATCGATGAACAGGGGAGGCGTGGCGAGGGGCCAAGGACAAGAGGCTCTTCGTGACAGACGGGAGCTAGGCAATGACAGTAGAAGTTGCCAGGAGTCTTGGAGGGGCAGGACTAGAAAGTAAAGGTCGGGTATGGCTTCGAGAAGCGCGTTAGCCACCAGGAGAGCATGCGGGGCAATGTTCGTGACAGCAGAGAATGACAGACTTCCGTGGAGAAGCCACGCTGCTTCGGATCCGTGCTACGAAGAAACGCAGGACGTGGAAGAGGTCTGAGATCACAGAGAAAGTTCCAGAGGGGACACAGAAAGGAAGTGAGGACCCTAGATTAGAGGAGAGAGCACAAAGCATTATGGGGCTGAGAGTTTGGGAAAATAAAGTTGGCCGGAGGGGCTGACGTTCTGGGCCGAGGCCGAGGAACCAGGACGTGAGGCAGGTGGAGATGGAACCTCGGCAGACTCGAGCAGACGGGCGGCCTTCTCTTCACCGGGTGCCTCAGCGGTCGGGGCAGAGGATTTAACAAGCAAAGATGGCTGACCATGTTTTAAATATTTGTTCTTAAATTTCTGTCTCATACTTTGACGTGCAGAGTTCCCAGATCTTCTCAGTTTACGGTGTCCTTTGTGACTAATTTTTCATGGCGGTCCTAGGACACATGAATACACGATGGTTCCGTTTATCAAGGAGTTAGGTCCAAACGATTTATGAAGTAGCTGTGTCCTAACAACTCACCAGCTAGAAGAAAAAAAATTAGTTGAAAGAAAAAGTCGTTTTTATATTATTCCACAGCAATCGTTTCCTAATTAAATGTCTCTTACTAATTGCTGTCTGTTGGGCACTGAGCCACGTCTCCAACCTTGGAATCAGACTGGACACCGTCACCCTCGTTTCCCGTTCCACAGATTTCCACACAGTGCTTTTTTTTCTTTTAATCACAAAAATTTTCTTTTAATCACAAAAATCACCCAAGACCAAGTATGACATCATCAAAAGAAAGGTAGCTCGCTCGACCCGAGGTTGAAACTCTTTCTGACCTCGAGCCGGAATTTCGTGCAGGATCTGACAGATGTCTCCGTGTAGGTCACGAAATTTTTAAAGTATCACCATACCCCTATGAGTTCGATGCGATGCCCCAGGGTGCCCCGGTAGGCAGTTTGGGAACCGTGGTCCGGTGCTAAAGAATTCGGATGTCGTTCATCTTCCGTCGAGGGGTTTTAAAGCAGGTGAGTAGCACAGCCTTAGACGTATCAGTGTGGGGAACAGATCAGAGGAGACTAAGTATAACGAGACGGGGACACGTTGACAGGTGGTCATAAAAGTGCAGAAAATCTGCCGAAGGCTAAAGCCAAGTGCTGGCAGTGGCCTTGGAGGGAAGAAAGGGCCATGGCGGTTTTATAACTTGGCCCTTCAATTCTCTGACAGTTTTCCCATGGACAAGTGTCATGGTCCCTCTCCTTCAATCGGGGTTCTGTAGCCACTTGGACCATCGAATATGGTGGCCGTGCCAGTGAGCCAGTGTCTAGACAGCTTCTACTTCCTGCCACGTGGGTGCTCAGTCTCCATGCTGTGAGGACAGACGGGACAAGAGGAAGCCGGGTCTGGGGAGAAGACGGCGCTTGCAGCTCCGGACGTTTGGGTGAGGGCGTCTGGGAGAACGTTTGGCGTGTGCGTCTGGAGTTCAAGGAGGACTTAGACGGGACGCAGACACGTGGAAACTGCTGGCATGTGCATGACCATCAAAACCTCGACCGTGGACGAAACCCCACGGAAGAGAACGTCGATTTAGAGACTAAGAAGAGGGTGATGCCCCGACCGTGATCAGTTTTAAGATCTGAGGAAAGAGGGAGAGAATTGCACACAGAGAGGCCAGATGGAAAACAGTAAAAAAAAAGCAAAATGAAGAAATTCGAGGGATAAGGTGGTTTCGGAAAAAGGGAGACTGCCTAACGTTTTCTAATTCTCCAGAAAGGACAAGGGACATGATTTCCAGCAGACGCGGAGGGGAACTTAGGGACAGCGCTCTCGGGGGCGGCCCAGGCTGGACGACAGATCGCAGCGGACGGAGGAATGAATGGGAAGTGGGAACTTGCGACCATCAGGGAGTGTCGCATGAGACTTTTTTTTTTGCTTGAAAATAACAGGCGAAATTATCCGACCGAAATGACTTCTGCGAAAAGCCGTCCGCTGGCTCCTGTAACTAAAATATCCGAGAGCGCTTCTGGCTTTAGTCACTGCTGCACTCGGCGGCACAAACGAGGTCGCCAGAGTCCGTCTCTCTCCGTTTCTTCGCCTTCCCTCCTCATCAGGGCTCTTCCCCTCGGGCTGGCAGACAGCCTGCTGTGGCTCCAGCACTATGTTTTTCCCGGCTCCAAACCCTTGGAAGAGACAAATTTACTTCCTCAGTCACCGGAACAGAATTCCCAAAGCTGAGGCCCATTGGTTCCAGTCGGCCTGCTCCGGGTCACGTGTCCATCTCTGAAGCCGTCAGTATTGCCTACGTCAACTGAGGGGCTGCTTAGAGAAGGCGTAAGTCCCAGGAGGCAGGAGGGAATGGTTCCTGGGAGGGGACCACAAGGAGGAAGAAAGAATGGGAGCAGCAGAAACAGCAACGATGATGAACTGATGCTTAGGCAGTTTGGCCGCAGGTGCAAGAAGAAAGAGAAAAGTATAGTTAGAGGGGGTGGCAGGTGAGTTTAGGGAAGGGGCCAGCTGGAACCGAGAGGCTGTGATGTCAGACGGAGGGGGCGATGGTGGCATCGACCACTGAGTTGGGGGGGATAAGGGCATCCCCTCCTCGGAGACTAGACAGAAGGCCGGGTACCGACATAAATACGATTTTACATGGACTTGCAGGCGTATTTGCTGGATGATGACATTACATTTCTAAAGTTCATGATTCCTGGTTGTAATATTTTCTTTTAAGATAATGTTCTTTTACTATGAGGCCGTTAGAAATCTCAGCGAATAAAAGAGAACATAGACATCAGCTCACACAGTGGAAACGTGCGAGAAAATTATGCTTAAATATGGAGACGTATTTGTTCACTTATTGGCTCATGTGGGGATTAGTTTAGTGAGACGTCTTTGTTGGGGAAAATGATTCATAAATTCACTGAGGATTCTGAGCCATCCGCTATCCCTCCAGTGGGCGGAGCTGATCCACAGAAGGCGAGGAGAATTGTATCTTTTGGAGAGCGAGGAAGAAAATTAGAAAAAAGAAAAGTACGACAACAAACAAAAAAAAATTGCATTTTTTTCATGTGATCTTCAAATCTTTAGCGAAACTTTTAAACTTTAAGAATGACTGAGGAGAGTAGTTTTTGTGTTGTTTTAATGCATATCAGTGAAGGACTGTGTCCCCAAGCCAGGCTGAGGCCCCAGAAGAAAGGCTGTGTATTGAACGTAGAAACCCAGAAGTTGTTGATATCTGGAGATATATAGATACAGATATAGATATAGATACAGATATAGATATAGATATCTATGTATAGATATCTCAATGGAATAAAATAGCCCAAATAGCCCAAAATATCTCAATGTAATAAAATAGCCCAGAAATAAACCCACACCTCTATGATCCATCAATCTGACAAAAGAGACAAGAATATACAATGTATATTGTAAAGAGAAGGTAAAGACAGACTCTTTGATAAGAGGTGCTGGGAAAACGGGACAGACACATGCAAAAAAAACCAAAACGAAACGAAACGAAAAATTAAACCAACTTCTTACAGGACATACAAAAATAAATTCAAAGCGGATTAAAGACTGAAATTTAAGACCCCAAACCACAAAACTCCTAGAATAAAACACAGGCCGTAAACTCTTTAGCATTAGTCTTGGCGACATCTTTCTGCCTCTACGGGCAAAGGCAAAAAAAAAAAAAAAAAAAAAAAAAAAACAGAAGAAACAAATGGGACTCCAGCAAACTAAAAAGCTCTCCAGGGCGAAGAAACCATCAACAAAATGAAAGACAACCCGCCAACTAGCAGAAGCTAGTCACAAATGACACATCTAATAAGGGGTTCGTACCCAAAATATAGAAAGAACACAGACCATTGAACAGCAGAGAAACAAACAAGTTTAAAAAGGGGCAGAGGACCTGATATCATTCCTGGGATGTCTGGAAAGCTCTGGAATTTCTCCCTAGGCTAACTCTAACTTTCCTCAGAGGGCATATTCTCCAGGGATCACACATATTTTTCTGGCTATCCTCTTACACGCATTAAAATAATAACAGAGAAGTCAGATGTGTACAATAAAATGCAGAAGAGAATTTATTTACCATGACATGTAACCATTTAGTTCACAGAAATTATAATCAAGACTCTTACTCTATGGGCAAAATGTCTTCATGAACACTCTGCCCTTGTTTTTATTATTCAAACGCACTTGGCTTTGTCTCTCATGGGTTCAGTGTATACTAGACAAAGGGCAATAATGTCTGCAATTGTCATCTTTCAGATGTACCTTGCTTTGAGGTTATAAGCCGTAAAATAGTAACTATATTGGTATAAGATGGATAGATGACAATTATCCTTCCATGAACGATTTTGTTCACTTCAGAAAAAAAAAAAGGTTGGTATTCCTCTCATGGCAGTTCGAACTGTGGACTTCGGAAGGTACGGGACATCACCAGTAAATTCTCTACCATCTTGTTTTACACTCCTGATAAGCCGTGGGAGGCAGAGGAGGATGGATGTCGGCCTGATTCTTATCACTCCCGAGATAAGCGATGTGACAAGGGCCACTTATCCAGGAATTCAGGGCTTCTCAACCCAGGTTTCCTGCAAGTAGGAGCGAGCTGAGAAGGACAGCTGCCCGCTGTCCTCAGGCAATGGGGCGACTCACTGCAGCCCCACCCCCACACACTCACACAGGGAGTGCCTTCTACGAGGCACCGGCGTGGCCGTCTTCTGTCTTCTGCTGTCCAGGACAGGAAAATGTGACCGTGGGGACTCAAATCCGACTCCTGGTGCGGGACTGGATCCCCTTCACCCCGCTGCCTCTTCCAGAAAACCACGGGATCTCTTTCTTATAGACTCATTTCTTAGGGAAAAAGTAAAGCCTGATCCACAAGTTTTCTTAATCTGATGCGTTTGGTGTTGGCTCAGCTCTACCTCACGCTGGCCACTTACTTTCCAGGCCAGCCTGATGTCACGTCACATCCAGGTGGTCACACAGAATCAGTGGGCACTGGCGGAAAACGCCTGTGAATCTGGTTCCCTGTTCGTCGGCACCTGTCGGCACCTGCTCATCAGAACTGACCTGAGTCCCGGCCCTTACAGACCCTCTGCGGAGGCAGCCGCTGTCGCGGGACGTCTGTGTCCCGCCAAAGTTCACGTGTGGAAAATCCACTGCCCAGTGTGACGGCAGGAGGCGGGGCCTTCGGGGGTAATTAGGTCATAAAGGCTTCACGAGTGGGATTCACGTCCTTGTTCAGGAGGCCCGAGAACTGTCCCTTGTCCCATCCTCCATGTGTGGTCACAGCAGAAGGACAGCATCCAGAAAGCGGGCTCTCGCCACACACCGAACCTGCCACCGCCCTGACCTTGGCCTTCTCAGCCTCCAGGACCATGAGAAATAAACGTCTGTTGGTCATAAGCCACTCGCCTGGGCTACTTGGTTACAGCAGCCCGAATCGAGGAGCACACGCTCCTCCAGGCCCGGGGTACATGTCCCCTGGCCATGTGCCTTTGCCTTGGCCAGCGGTGGACTCCGTTTCTCCGCCCCCTTGAATCCGGGCGGCATCTGTGACTCGCTATGACAGATAAATGTCGCCACTTGCAACGCGCTGACTTAAAAGGCCTGACGGCTCCCATCCCAAGCCCCTCGGGGTGTCTGTCCCCAAAGGCTGCCACGGCTCGGAGCGTTCCGGGACGAGACACCACCTGGAAAAAAGAGGCTCGGCTATCACAGCTGAGAACAGGAGTGGACGGGGTCAAAGCGACGCGTCCTGGTGAAACCAGCCACCCCACGGGACTGCGAGGAATCATGGCTTCTCTTCGAAGTCGCTACGTTTGGGGGCGCTGTTACGCGCCGGGGGTAACTGCTCAAGATCTTCGGGGAGACGGCAGGATACGTGCAGGGCCACCGGCCGCGTCCTCAAGCTAATGGCATAGCTCAGATACTTGGAAGGCCATGAATAAGATGACCTTTTAGATTCTCGCTCCGTATCGTTGGGTCCTTAGATTCACTGACCTTTTCTGGAAGCCTCTTTCGAAGGTGCAAGCAAATATTTTGCTTCTGGAAACTTTCAGTTGTGCACATTTTTTTTTTTTTTTCCCTCCAAATGGGAAAAATGTGTATGACTCAGGATTGTGCTTTTTGGCGGTGATAAGACTATTGGGAAATGGACACCCTTTCTGAAGTGCCAAGGAGTGAAGTCAGCCAATCACCGCATCTTCCGTTTTTACGTGACATTTTCCCTCCTTCCAGGGGGCAAATAACGGCGTATTTATTTCCTTTTACATAAATTTGAGCTCATTTAGGAGTCATTTTACTTCATGTGTCTCTAATAGAGAATATTTAAAGAATAATTTTCAGGGATAGAACAAGAGAAGGCGACTTTTTAGGAAAACCTTTTTTTTTTTTCTTTTCCCTGACAGTGCAGCCTCACCAGCCTCACTCCTGGGCTTTGTTAAGTTACGTAGATCTGATTGCCTGGAGCAGGTCTTCCAAAGTCAGGTTCACGAAAACGGGTGCCTTTGGGACCGTATCTTCTGGAAACAAATGCTTTTCAGACATCTCCTTTATCACTTGGTTGTGTGCAGACCCTGCAGAATATGAGTATTTTAAGAATTCGCCCATTGATACCAAAAGAAATCGCCATCAAACATCCAATTTCCGAACGTCACCCAAATTAAGCTCATTTTTCACACACTTAAATGTTATTACCAGGTCTGACTCTCCCGCCCCCACCCCAAGCCTTTCGGCTCTTAAAACTGTCTGGGGACCCGACCGTACTTCAAACATTATTTTTATGGCAGCAAAACGAAAACACATTTCACTTTATGTGAGATGGTGCTCCTTCCCACGCCTCCCGCAGTTTGCCAGGAACTGGGGGGCCGTGGGGGGGCTCCCCATGACTTCTGCTTGGTCTCTTATATACACACACAGATAACAGTCAGAAAACCTTCCTTTCCTAGCCCAGAATTCCTCTTCCAAATCGTCGACACGCCCGCACGAGCCGCGAGCTCCCGCTTCGCTTGGCTGCAGTCAGCAGCCCTCGCTGATCCTTTATGTTTAGGATCCCACGCGAGCTTCAGTCTCTTTAACTCTTTCGGGGCATGCCTAGACTCAAGAATGGGGTGGCGGGTCCTTGTCAGAATAAATCACACCGTTTGGCAAGCCTCTGTGTCCCTCACCCACTTAGGAGCTGGGATACAGCCTTGTAAAACAGCGCAGCCCATCTATTATTCCTTAATTATAAGGCCAAATTAAGGACACCGTTTTATAGGTATATATTTAAGGTACATATATAGGATTTTCATCTTGGAACCTATCAAAAGAGATTAGATTTTTCCCAGCCACCAGTGGGCTGGTTCCGACGACACCATCTCAGCTGACGGGCCGGGAAATGCAACCACAAGGTCCCACGTACCTCACACCTGAGCCAGGAAGTCACGGTCCCCATTGTCCGAACACAACCCACCTGGGCCTCAGAGAGGGGTTCACAGTGATTAATGCCTGAGGTCACGGGGGCCAGCCGCAAGGCTCCTTAGCTCGCTGGGGCACTTTAGCGGACAGCAAGGTCCTCATACCTCCTCCAGGCCCTTCCCACGTGACACACACGCAGGCTCTGCCTCGCCTGCCTCTTAACCAAACTGTGCCGAATCGTGCTGGAGAAGAGAGCGGATGGCACAATCGCGAAGGCGTGACGTCTGGACAGAGCCGCGGGCTGCTCGAGACGTTTCTGTAGGCCACGATCTGATTCTCCATTCCACTCCACTGTGAATCTCAATAATTAATTTCTTGACGATCAATAAACCTCTGGGAGAACTGGCTGATACCACGAAGACGTACGTGAGACGAAGCGAGCCAGAAAATATATTTGATGTTTTAAAATAATAAACGTTGATCACCAGGCCAGTGGGCGTCCAGTGCGTTATGTTTCCACTTAAAGACGTTTCCTGAGAAGACACAGCCTCTGAGTGGATTGGTACAAATAGAAGGTTTCTAGACAAGGGGTAGACTCATAGCATCGGCCGCTTGACCTACTTTTTTTAAAAAAATGTTATTTTATTATTAGTTTCAAGTAGACAGTACGTCGGTTAGACATTTACAGAGTTTATAAAATGACTCCCCGATGGCTCTGTCTCTCCTCGGACGCTCCGCCCGGCCATCACATCACTGCTGACTGCGTCCCCCGTGCCATGCTCCCCATCCCCCCACCATCCTCCAGCTCCTCGTTTGTCTTTTTTTAACCCGTTTTATTGACGCGTAGTTGACAGATGCTTTTATACTAGTGTCAGGTGTGCGTCACAGTGTCTCGATAGTCATGTAACTTGCAAAATGGTCACTGTACAAAGTGATCGCGATAACGTTGATTCTGTTCCCTGTGCCGCGGAGTTTCGTTATGATTCTTGAATCTTAGTTTCTATGGGTTGGACTTCGGAGTATCGGCCGTCGTGACATGGGCATGGAAAGGTCACCTTTGAAAGGGCGACCCTGGAACCCAGATCTGCCAACAGGTGTCGTTTTGATCGAGGTCACAAAAAAGAGAACAGATTCATCAACGTCGCTGGCCGACTGCGGGACGAACGCGGATGGGGGAGGTGGGCAGGTGCGCAGGATGCATCGGCTCTCTCCTGCTGCTGTAACAAGTTCCCGCAAATCTCGTGGCTTCAAACGACACAAATACATCATCTCACAGTTCCGGGGGTCAAAAGTCAGAGACACTTTTTTTTCCAGGTCTCACTGAACTAAAAACAAGATGTGCGTTCCTTCTGGATTCCCTAAGGAAGAATCTGCTTCCCGGCCTTTTCCAGCCTTTAGAGGCTGCTTACCTTCCCCAGCTCCCAACCCCTCCCTCCTTTCCTCCCTCCAGCCCTCGTCAAGGCTAGCGATGGCCAGCCACGGCTCTGTCACTGCGCATGACTCTGACAATGACGTTTCTGCTTTCTCCTCCCACCTTCGAGGGTACCTGCAATTCCCTTGGGCTCGTCTGCATGATCCAGGACAGTCACCCTATTTCAAGGTCAACCGCTTGTCGACCTGAATTCCATCTGCAACCTTAACTCTCCTATGTCACGTGACTTAACACAGGCACCTTTGGGGACCACTGTTCTGCCTCCCACACAGGTAGGCCGTGGCAACAGGTAGTCCAATGGCGGACAATAGGCAGGTATTTGACACCAGGGATCTTTGTCAGGAGGCCTCACAGGGCTTCCGGTTTAGAGGCATGCGCTGGAGAACTGGACTCAGGTTCCAAAACATTTGACCCCAGGACCAGAGCCACACCAACGGCGAGGCTGGTAAAGCCGATCGGCCCGAGTAATTGATAGGAATGACCTTAGCGTCTCCTCAAGACCTTTTGTTCCATGGCCAGAAGCAAAACCAAACTCCCAAATGCAGGGCGAGTACTGAGCGTTCTGTTTACTCATTTGGGGACCACAGACTATTGGCAGAGTCACAAGAACAGATCGTAGAAGGTTCCAGAAGCTGACGGGGATGAGTGGAGGCGGGGGGTCAACTTCTAAACATATACACCTCTCCTTGGCTTCGTCCCAATTTCTTCATAAGCCATTCGAACGGTTCCTTGTGTCGTCTGTTGGTGTGTTTTAAAGTTGTCGTGGGCCCCGAGGATTAAAAGGGCGTGGAGTTTGCTGAAACTCGAGACGGAGGTGTATTCTAAGGGGGCCAAAGACCAAAGCCCGTTTTGAATGAATGATAGCTAAGACCGTGGGGAGCAGATTGCTGCCGGGGGCTTCCGTGCTGTGTGTGTGTCACATCCTCAGACGTGGGGTCCCAGGCCAACCGGGTGGCTGAAGAGCCGCAGTAAAGCCTCCGCCAGGTCCCAGCCAGCGGTGATGGTGGTCCCAGAATATCCGAGGAGGAACAAAGAGCCACAATCTAAAAATAATCCCACTGCGTTCCCACCCATGACATCATTTCTACCTTTGAAAACGAAGGACAAGAGGAAGAGGAGGAGCCGAGAATTTGACGAGAGAGAGAAGAGAGAGAGAGAGAAAAAAGAGAGAGAGAGACAAGAGAGAGAGAGAGAGAGACAATGCCACAGGGAACTGGCATTCGCTGCGCGATTTTCTTAAACTTATTTCTACTCCTTTCGATATTTTACAAAGAGGGGAAAAAATCGTACCAGAGATTGACTACTTACATAAAGTTACATTTAACTTTCTGTACTATATGCTCGATTCTTTTCTTTCTTAAAAATAATTCATTTTTAAAATTTTGTCCACTCTGAGCTCAAACCACAGTTTAACGAAAACCGACGTTTCTGACCTGGTGACGTCACGGAGGTCCATACCATTCTCTCATATTTCCCAGCTGTAAAATGGGAGGAATTTTACCATGACGTATTTACATATTTGAGGACTATCATAATAATATGTCGGCGTGTTCTCTTTTGAGATTGCAACATAAAAGACTAATATTGACTGTAAGATGCTAACTTAGACCTTCTCCAAAGTTTTTTTTTTGTCTTTAATAATCATACCTATAAAATTTCAGCTTTTTTTCCATGATACCAAACGAAAATAATTTCCTAGCCTTAATGAATTCTTTCCAAACAGACTCTAGCTGAAAACCAAAAGAATGCTTCATTGCTGTCTTCCTTAGTGAGTACATATGAATTGACACTGCAGACTCCTGAAATCCAGTCTGTTTGCATTCGGTAATGAGAACATGGACTATCGCACAGTTGGTTTCCCTGGGACCGTCCGATGTGCTACACGAGGCAGGGAGCTCGGGCGGCAGACGGTACGAGGTGGTAGAAGGAGACGAGAGTCTGGAAGTCAGACAGAAGCGGTCCGCACCCCGCCTGGACTGTTTGCAAGCTGCTCTACCTCTCCGCGCTTGAACTTCCGCGCCAGCAAAATAGACAAAATGATTTTTAGCATTTGTGAGGCTGCGATAGGGTGACGCGTTCTTTTAATGCCTGGGAAAACGAGTCATTCTATAAGGGACAGACCTCGTCCTCCTCCTCTCTCTCCATTCGTTGGGGTCGGCAGAGGTGGGGGATAAAATAAAGCATGGTGAGCAAAGTCTCTCGGAACCCCGTGGCCCGAAACGAAGGGACGACGCCGCTCCTGATCCGAAACCCGCTCAGGACGCCTGAGACTCCGGTTTTCCAAGGTCATTCAGCGCGGTCACGTTGGGGCCTCCGTGCCTCAGCTCCAGGCTTGGACTCCGGTCGACGATGGGAAACTGTCATCGATCGGGGGTTCCCCTGGTAGGCTCCTCGGTGCCGTCACACCTGACACGGTCTATCCAGGCGACAGCGGCGGTGGCCTCGTGAGAAATGGCAGAGCCAGGAACGGCCCCCGCGTCCTCTAACTCCACGCGCTGCGATGCGTCTTCTCAGGCTGCATTATTGCTGGAATCTCTCGCGTTTGCCCAGCGTTTACCCTGTTCTCAGGAAGCCGAGCTTAGCCTTGCGCTCTCGCTTCTGAAAAACTTCATCGCAGTCGTCCCAGAAACGGAAAGGACGCAGAAACTTCCCGTTCGCCTCCCGTTATTTCCAGTTATGGTCCTTAGCAATAAAACCACACACGGCGAGGCCACGTCTCCAGACGGTGGCCATGTAAACTCCCAACGAGCTAATGCGGCGCAGGAATCAAGTGGCTCCAGGCTGTAGCTAGGAAAGCGAGATTATATCTAGTTTCGCGTCTGTCGCTCCCTCTCCGAGTCTGGGCTGGTTATTTAACTTCATTGGATCCTCATCCTCTAATCTTCACATCGTGCTGGTGGTTCTCACCTCAAAGACACGATGTACAGCTCACATACCAATGCCACGGCCTTTCGTTGGACAAATGGCATTCATTGCATCAAAACACACAAGGCAAACACTCTTTGATTATAAGAGAAACGTATAAAGACATCCTTTTAATAGAAAATGATGTCTTTCATCGATGACAGTTTCTCCCGAGTCAGTAGGAGGTGTTCGACTGAGGGGTCTGGCTTCGGCTGGTCTCCGAGGCTCCTTCCCGCTGGGTATGAGGTCAGCGTTGATACAGTGGCCCTGCCGTGTCATCACATAGCGATCCCAACTCTGCACGCCCAAGGCCACAGCATGCGAAAGGCGAAACGTCCCGATTCCGTGGGATTCAAGCCCAACTTGCAGATGGAGCCATGTCCCTGGCAGCCGGATGTGGACCTGGAGGCTGCCTCATGGATTTGATGGCTGACGAGGGAAGCTCATGGTTTCGAAGCACTGGACATCCTTTTTCATCTGTCCAGAGGAAGTTCGCATGCTAGACTTAGCCGAACTGCATCACGGCTGATTTCTTCCTTAGCTTTGTTTCAATATCTGTTTCTTTGCCACATTCGCTGAGTTGGACCGCTTCCCGTTTCCTGGCGTTGCTGTGTTTAAGAGTGGATAGGAAGTTACAGCCAAAGTTACAACAGTTTGGTTGACAGGGGGGCGTGACTGCTTTCGGGGGAAGTGTTAAAACTGCGAGTAAATCAGAAAGAAGAGAGAAGACAGCATTTGCCCAAGGCAGAATTCCACCGACATGAATGACCTCCAGGGCTCAAGAGGCTATGAAACCTTTTTTGCACATATTTTTAAGAACTTCTGAGATCTCTCACTGTATTCACAGATGTTTATAATCTCTTGATGAGTCAAGCAATGCTCAGGACTAGAATCAAATTGTAGGTCCCCTCCAGCTCAGAAAGCTTTTAATTTTGCTCTCTTTACTAACAGGTCTGGCATGCGGTTGTTAAGACCATAACGTGAAACTAGGTCAGACAGATGGTCGCGCTAGTGGCTGATGACCTAAGTCTCCAAAATTTAGGAATGCGCTAATGCTAATTACCCAAATAACACATTCTCAAATGTTCACTTAGGCTTTTATTTAAGCAAGTGCCGATCGAGTCACTTTCTGTCCCAGCACCTGCGCGAGGAGACTGCACATCCGTGGTCTCTGTACTCGAATTGCTCAGCTGTAAATCTCCTCGTTTCATCTTTCACGGAAGAGCGTCGAGGTCCTTGGACTCTAGAATCTCAAGTGCGACCAGCAAACAATGCCTTTGGCTTTTCTGTGGCTCTGATTCTTGTCACCTCCTCTGAAGAGGACAAATCTCAGCCGACCCCTCCCCGGCCCCACCCAAGTGTGCAGAGACCCTCAGCTCCCTTTGAGCTGCAGGGACCATTGTCTGGATGGACCCGACACATCTGAGAGAGAAAAAGGAGGCTGTCACCTGCCTAGTGTAGTCCTGGGCCACTTAGGTACAGACGTGGGAAGGGATGCCAGAGATCTTCAGTCCGGTCCTGTCCTATAACCGGGAAGGATACGGTACAGAAGACTGTCTTTATTTCCGGCTCCGGTTCCCAGCCTCTGAGAGTCAGTGCATCAAATCTCGAGCTGGCTAATGAATGACCCTCTTACGGATATAGAGAAAATACGCCAGAATTCTCTAGTATAATTCCCATCCGATCCCCAGCCCCTCTCCGCCCCCACCCGGCTCCCACGGGGCATGGCCAAACACTTCCGGTCATAAAGAGTCACTGTCAATTCTGCGGCCAGAACATAGAGGAAAATAAGAAAACGTCGCGATCCGTTCCTTTGTCTAACACCGTGCGAACCAAGTACAGGTCCGTGTCTGAAACGACCAGAGCAGAACGGCCCACGACTCCAATTAGAATTGCTCAGCAGACTCGGTGGACGTTTTAACTATATTCTACACGGTTCCGTTTTATTTTCTTCGTTTTCCTAAGTTTTCAAAGAAGTCTGTGGAAGAAAATTCTTGAGAATTTTTTTTTTTTCCTGAAGGCAGAAAACGAGTACGTTTGGGTAAAACTAGTATAAATGTCCTGAATTTCCATGGAGGAAAAATCAGAAATTATGACATGAATAAATTATGACTGCTGCCCGTCAAATTTATTTAACCCACTGGTAACACGTTATCCAGTATAACTAAATTATCTATATAATAAAAACCATCCAAGCCGTTTTTTATCTTAAACGTCTCAAAAGGGAAATACTACCAAAATGCAGTAACCTGGACTAATCGAACTGTCTTCATTTCCGGCTCCGCTTCCCAGCCTCTGAGAGTCAGTGCATCAGATCTCGAGCTGGCTAAGGAATGACCTTGCCCAAGCACACAAGACCCCTTGGCGACCCTCAGATTTTCTCCCACGTCATTCACCGGGTTTATCCTTTCAAACCCTTCCCCTTTTGATGCCCTCAAACTCTCTTCACACATTCCCTTGTAAACTAATTCATTGACGTAAAAGTTGATGTCTCCCTTCCTCAAGTGTCCCCTTTCCTTTTGGTCTTGGGGAACAAAATGAGCGTGGATATTAAAGGGTCAGTGAGAAGCCTCCGCCGCATGTGCACCGCTCTTTCGAACAGTTCGCCGTAGATGGCGTCTGCTGACTTCCGCGAGGTTAGAGGAAGGTCTAGCTCATCCGTCACCCCGCTCTCTTCCCCCTTTCCCCGCAGACTTGCATCGCTAAGACTGGCTGCGTCACCACCTGTCTCTCCCCTCCTCATCCTCATGCGACTTTATTCAAAATGGGAGATGGTACAGAGCGATAACGTGTTCACCCACCATCGGCAACTCGCCACTAAGCTACTGGGTGCAGATTACACCTGCCGAGTAGACCCCGAAAGTCCCAACATCTCCACGCAAATAGCGCAATTTCTATGGTCAGTAAGGGTTAATCATTCATCTCAAATAACTTGATGATAAAAATATGTCAATGTCATGTGACCCCCCCCTTCCGATGATGCCTTCTTCTGCCAGTGATTTTGATTTATCGACAGAGAGCATGTTTGGTTTTTGTGACATGTGGCAGGAATACGCCATTAATCGGCCTTTTATTCTTCCTCCATCTGAAAATTCATTCCAAAAGAGTCTCAGAGAAACTCTCAATTACTGAAAATCGTGGTTCTGTTACTATATAATGTTCTGAATAATAAACACAATGGTTATTGGTATTAATTATTAAATACAGCAAGGAATCAGAGGCTTTTTAAGGCAAAAAATAATAATAAAATAGTAATAATAGTAATAATAATTGTGCATCATGTTTACCCTCTGTGATAGGCATGGAAAATGAGGGTAAAAATAGTCAGTAACATCGTAGTAAAGTGATTCTGAGATCGTCTCTGACAGGAGGAACAGCCAGTCAAACTCACTGGGATGAAGGCACTGGGATTCTGTGTAGCCTCACTGATCTATCTATCCGTCAAGACGCTGCACAGAAAGTCTCTTCCAATCCCCAAATTATACATTCCTACCCCTCAGGGGTGGAAAAGACCAGGATGGGGCAAAATAATGAGCAGTATTGGCTTCGGGTGCGACTATGTTTTGCTTAAATTCTCTCTCCAGATGTCAACCACCTCCTTGCTGTGTGGTCCGGGGCCAGCGAGTCATCTGCCCTCCTGATCTTCACTTTCCTTATCTATATAATGGGGAAAAGTCTATCCATTATGGGCAGGCAATTAGGAAAAGCATCACGGGACGCGGTATTTTTTTCAGAGTCCTGAGCGATATGTAGGGTTGGCATTTCTAAGAAGTACGCAAAACCTCAAACTCATAAAAGGAGAAAAAAAAAGTTATCATTTCTTTATACACTCTGGGAAACCATAACCAAATCCATAATTTGCAAGGAAAATTACTGAGGTGGTAAGACTTTAGGGGACATTGGAACCTATATCCAATTCCTGAGATTTCAATATCTTAAGAACTTATCGTATATCATGGTAATTCTTATCCTTTTCATAGTTCTACTATTAGTGGTTTATAGTTTTTTATTTAAAAATGCAGTCTAATCTCATTATAAATAAAGATAGCTTTCCGGTGTCAATGCAAAAGATAAATATTAAATAGAGTAAAACGGGGCCTAAGATTTTATGAACACAGACACGAATTACAGGATTATTATTCAGAGATAAGCACATATCTAACGATAAGGAATTTGCAGAATAACTTGTGATACATCTATGTGGTGAACTATCTGGCAAACATTAAAATATTTGCAAAAACTTTTGATGATAAGAGGAAAGATTGAATAAATATATAGTTTCAAAAAACAGTATTATAGTGATTTTGTGGTTTAAAGGATCACAAAATGCGATCCATTCGTAGAAGGAAATGCTATGCAAACAGCAAAGCCTGTTTGTTCTCTGAGAAAAAGAAAGAGGAACAGCAAACGTACGTGCAGCACGATTTCAACTTCGTTAAAAAAGAAAATTCACAGAATGAGGGCCAAAGGGAAATCGCCCAACATGTCAACAGCAGTTATCGCTTAGTGAAGAAATTACAGATGACTGTAAATCTCTTTACCATACGTTCATTTTTATAATCAGAAAATAATACTCTTTCAAAACATCTCCATTACTTTTCTAGAGACGTCCAATTCAACCATACATAATATAATTTGAATCTTCAGAACTTTATGTTAACGGAGCTCAGATGGCGTCAAGGAACAATGCTGGGCCAGGCAATGGCCGAGCTGTTGAACACAAACCGATCTTTGCAAATCACTATAATATTGTTTTTGAAACTATATATTTATTCAACCTTTTCTCTTATCATCAAAAGTTTTTGCAAATATTTTGATATTTATAAACTGAACGATTAGAAGTGTTTAATATCCACCGTATACCTGCGATTATTTTTTAAAACGGCTTCACGACCAATTATATTTCATGTTGATATTCCTAATTTTCTTAAAGAAAAGTCTACTGTTTTATTCCAAGTGTCCTCTTGAAAACAAAATACATGCGCTGCTCGATTAGAGAGAACTAAGACGATAAATAGCTTTGCCATGAACTGAGTGCTAAGCTTGATTCTCTGTTTGATAAAGACCTGTCGTTAACCGCATGGAATTCTAACACCTGTGTCGGCACAGACTTCTAGAAGTTAGTTACTTCCTCAGGTAATTAGCTCTTTGAGAGGCATGTCTCTGCCTATCACCCCTTGGCTTTTTCTTTCTCCAAACAGTCCAGATAGTGTCACCACCCCCTCCACTTCTGCAGAAGTACTTCTGAGTCAAGATTACGTCGAGAAACACAATTAACAAAAAATACATAACGGCGAAAAGTATATAGGCGGGCACACAGACTCCGGCCACTGAAAATCCCAGTGAGAAAATGCGGCATTTCTGGAGGGTCCACACCCTCCCAGGTGGCTGCCGTGGGGAGTCACTCAGCCCCCCTCAGAAGCCTTGTGCCCTTGTGACGGTATGTCCAGGAGCCTGTACAACTCTGCCGGGAGGAACTCAGCAAGGGGACCGAGTTGAAGACATTTGTCAACCACCTCGGCTGCCTCAACTCCCCCCTGAGGTTTATTATCTACCGTGCAGAACACACTAAAGCGAAAACAGGAAAAAGAAGAACCGCTCCAACCCTCCCGTTGGGACTGCCACGTGTTCTCAGTGCCTCTTCCTAGATCCTCGTTTCTCTTTCTTCCTGAGAACCCAAGAAAAGAAATATTCTGTCCTCGGTGAGCGGTGGGGCAGTTGCAGACCTGGCAAGGTCTCCCCCTAGTGACCAGATCCACCGGTTTCTTCCCAGAGCCCTTATATTTCATATTTGATTATTTCAGACAATGCGGGAGGCGAATATTTTCCAGAACATGAACCTAGACCAGATTCCTTATTAAAATGCTGTGGAGTGCGTGCGGACGGTTTCGATGAATCCTGATTACGTGGCAAATCGATCTCACCATTTCGGCACGAGTGCCTAAGGCATAATAAAGTCCAAAACAGAACCCCAAAGAGAGTCACTGGTAGCTAGCTACGTGGATGAAGCCACGAATTCCATAAGAGCAAAATCTTAAAATCAATTCTCCCGACACAGCTGCTAGGTGGATATTATTAACCATTATTTATTGGGTTATGTATCTTTTTTTGCTTATGACAAAGAAGCTGAGGCTCAGAGAGGTTGACGTGTTCAAGATCTCGCAGCTCGTGAACGGTGAGTCTGGAGTTTAAACTCTGCCCATCGGGACGCCCGGCCTTCGAGTTCCGCGCTGCTCTGCATTAACCTAACATGTACACCGCCCCACCATCTGGGCCCCCGCTGGACGTGTCCCGACTTCATGCATCTGTGCATTTTTCTGTCCTCATAATTCCTGCTGATCCTTTAAGCTCATCTCAGCCTTTGCTTCTTCGAGGCCGTCTTCCCTTAGCCCCCAGACCCCCATCTCCTACAGCACTGTGTGCCGCCCAGTGCGCCCCTCATAATTCTAACGAAATAAAAAGGCCTGTGATCGGGTGCTGTCTGTCTCCACCCCGGCTCCTACACCCTCAGTTCCAGTCCGGCAAAGGGAAAGATCCACAGATGTTTGCTGAATGAATGAATGAATGAATGAATGAATCGATCGATCAGTGAGTGAATGAGTGAGCGAGTAGATGGATGAGCAAACCTCACTCAGACAAGCGACGTTTCTAACGTCAATTCTTCTGCCGCCTCAGCCAGCCTGACACACTGCCCCCACGTTCCTGACACCGATCTGATCACCGACACTCGCTTGAGCCGGGCGTTTTGGGACCGGATGCTGAGTGCCACAACTATAGCTCTTTCCTCTGAAATGGGAGAAAATAAACTGTTGCCCCATGTTCTGGTCAGTGCCATTGATGGGGGGTGATTAGGGCTCCCCCCCGCGGTTGCACCCTAGATACACTGTCCCCCCCACACACAGAGTAGGCAAAATGCATTTACATTATAAGCTACAGGCTTTTGAGGAAACCTTCTCTTCCACAGATCGAGAGCCATAGAGTTGGGGGGAAGACACCCCACTCAAAATCTCTACCGTGTGGCTCTCTCGGTGGCCTCATATCTGGTAGGTTGCGGACTTCGGCGACAGACACAGGGCCAGATGACAATTTCTACGTCGAGGTAAAAGTCTGCCAGTTCTGTCATGTGGATGAGAAGCTCACGAGGTCAGTCCCATCTTTTCTCTGATTTTATTTTTAAACGATTTTAGAAATATGGAAAAGTAGTGAGAACAATAGCATTTATTAACATGACACCAAATGGTTACTTTTGGTCCTATGAGCATAGGCATTAATTAAAAACAAAAGAGTTCTCATATTTTCACCTGTCTGAAAATACCTTGCAAATCGAGCTCACCTTACGCATTTTACTAGCTACCTTATAGGCTGGGATTTGCAACAGTGCTTAAAATAAGCTGTGTTATGAGTTCAGTGACCCAGTAAAAGTATAGACGTGTAAAGCCAATCCATGAGAATATTGGTGACGGTGATTAATTACAGAGTGTGGCATCTTAGGAGCACGCAAATGAGGGCGTGAATAACATATTCCGTGATTAACACTCCTCCGTGAAGTGAGAGGGGTGGGGAGCCAGAAGCAGCATGTGCAGGCGAGCTGGGTCAGGCGAGGGATAAATCAGGGAAGGCATCGCCGTAAGCATTAAGCTCCCGTTCTCACGCGACGAATGCAGAGTGATAATGCCGTGTTTGTAATGATAATGACTTTCCTCATAAATTATAGATCAATTCAGAGAAATCACACTTTTATATTTTTAAATAAACGTAGACTGTATATCCACCACAGCGACGACAAGCGTGCACGGGAAGCCTCGGCGACATCTTAAATCCTAAAATACAGCTCTCTCGGTACGTTGATTCGAGGCAGGAATCGGTCCCACCTTTTCCCTAAGACAGAGAATCATCGTGTTCGATTTCCTGAAGCTGCATATAATAATTCATTTGCTCCTTTATCTCTGCATGTCAGCCAGGAAGCCCCGCCAATGATGCTGAACGCAGTGAAACGAGCGAGGCCTGGAGGAGCACCTGGGGTTCTCAGGCACGGAGCAGGTAGGGAGATGCTCTGCCCACATCCTGGCGGTTTTCGGGCATCTCGCATCTCCCTTCCCAGGGTCTAACCCGCTTGACAGCTGGATCCTGGGCACTTGGACTTCCTGCGACGCGGCTGACAGTGCTGTGTGCACCAAAGACATTCGGGGACTCTTCTCGACGACGGCTTCGCGAGGCCGGCCCGCTCTGTGACACGGTGCGAAAGCGAGCTGGAAGGACCAGACCGGGGGAGGACGGGGGAAGCCAGTGGTCAGGACGAACATCAGTGTCGCCTCTGTTGTTTTAAAAATACACAGACTTCGGGCAGACCGTCAGACACCCCGAGCCTGTGGCTCGGCACTGAGGCCTCTGAGCCCATCCTGAACGCGGCCGTGGGTCGATGCCACCTGCAGCTCAGAACCAGAACCGCCACTCAGGTCCCCAACCCTTCCTCCACCCCCCGCGCTGTAAACTAATGCAATAAATCACACCTTCTTGCCGTGCGTTTCTCAAAGCGTATACGTATTACTGACATGCATATTTACACAGCCGCGAGTGTATTTTTGCACCCATCTCAGACGAGCAAGACATTGTATTCGACAAATGTATTCCACGGATTGTCACGTCTACAGAAAACTGGCCTGGGCAGCTCCCTGCAGAGTCGGCTCACTCCTTCCCACGCTGTCGCCAGCCCGTCTGCTCGCCCCCGCCCTCGGACGACAGCTGGGGAAGCACGTGTCACAGTCACGTGCAGGGGGCCACCCCCCACGCCGTGGACACTGCAACGCACCCGAGCGAGAGCGGGCCTTCCTTCCGGTCCACGCCACCGCCCGTCTGTCCCCAGTGGGAAGAACAAGGGAAAGACTTTCCCTCCGAACGGGCGAAAACTTCAAACGCGTTCAGGCCCAAACGATCGAAGCGAAGCCTGCCAGGCGGTGGGCCTGGTGGTCCCGACGCAGTGCCACGGGACACAGCTGCCAGCGCGGAGAACGGGCGGGGAGCACACTGTTTCTGTCACACGGGATCGGGCCACAAGGAAGAGCGTCTCGGCAAAGATGTTGAACTTCGCTCCCCTGTTGTGGACGCTGGAGGGACCAGCGCTGCCAGTTCTCTCCGGGGGGCGGGGACAAGGCCACCACTGCGTGTGCCGCTTGGGTTGTGCAGTGCACGAGGCCACTCGTAGAAAGGGACGTTGGTGATAGCACTTATTTTCTCTGATGACAGAGAAATCGACTCCGAAGATGGGCAATTTCTATATGTTTTATGACGCCGTGGGGGCAGATGGCGGTAAAGTGTCTTGCTCCGACATGGCAAATGTATGTCATTCTACTTTGACTTCCAAAAATGGAATTAACTTAATGAGCAAAAACCCTAGTTGATCTAATGACATCTTAAAATAACCTGTGCTTCTAAACAAAGTGTGGTTTGTCATTCTTGGACTGATATATTGGTTCGTAAATATCTCAATTTTTAAAAATCTTCCTGTTGGGGTATGAACGGATAAATCGATGCTTCGAATGGCAGTTGATACCGTCTGCCTGTTGCTTACTATGCTAAAATAGCATTTCTGAGTTCTCGATTTAAAAACACATTTAAATTAGTCATTATGGTTCAAATCTCCATGTAGTAAGCAATAGTCACTTACCGAAAATAACTCACAAAGTATTATTTGGGGATCAGTTGAGCGTTATTATGTAATCATCTAATAAACGCAGTTGTTATTTTTTATTATGGAAAAGTCAGCAACACAAAATTTAGCCACTCCTAAAATTTAGTAGCTCATCACACATGATCAGTTCAAAATGCTATCAACTCTTAAGCAAAATACTAATCATTATGTTCTTTTTCTCCAGATATTGGTTTTTTAAATTCTCAAGATGAGAAAACAACATGACAAGCCATTAGAGAAGTAGATTTATACATGAGCTCCGTGAAGGACTGGGGAGGCCTGGGCCCAGCAAGACGGCTGCGAGCAGGTCCAAGTTCACACTGTCTTGTCTTATGACCCCGAGGCCAGAGGAACATCTTCCTCCAGGCCTAAGAGGTCCTAGGAGGAGCCTTCCTGTTCCCACCTGGCTCACAGGCCCGTCTCGAAACCGCTGGCCAGCAAATAGGATGACTTAGCTGCTGGCTCAGGTCCAACTCCCACGTCTGAGGGTCCAGCACCACGGCTGCCAGCGCAGGCCAAGCTTCGCAGAGGTGGGGGAGGGGGGATGCCCAGAAGGTGTCAAAAGGAAGAAGTAAAACCATCCACAGACTCCACCCCAACCCCAACCATCCGCGTCCGCCGCCTGACGTCTTGTGTTTGACGACTGGACTCTGAAAACGTGCTAACAGAGCCGAGGCCAGTCAGCAGGGAACAGGGACCAGACCTCACCCGGGGAAATGACCGGCGTACTACAGGTCAGCACGAGACGAGAGTCAGTGAGGGAAGCAGGCCAGAGGCTACGGACAGAAATGTTCGCAAAGGAAATGGGAAGGATTTTCATACCCATGTCAGGCAAAGCGCTTTCTGCCTGGACGCAAGCTGTGTGCACGCCTGAGCCCGGCAGGAGCTCCGGCAGGTGCAGCTGGATCATGGTGCCCGAGGGACTCAGGGCTCTCAGAGGTCAATTCCTAAGTAACGATATTCGTTTCCAGTAGCCCAGGTCCTCGGCAAAGTCTCTCGTTCCATGTTCTCGTGTTTGGTCCTTCGCTCCTTGTTCCATAGGCCTGTAGAAGTTCCGGCCTTGGAAATGTTCTTTTGACTCTAGATTGTCTGCTGTACGGTGGGTCCAGAGTTGGAGTGACATGGGAAGGCGAGCTGCGACCCAAGTTCCCAGCCCCGGCTTTACCGCTAATTTGCAGACTCCCGTGCAGGCCGTCCCCTCCCTTATGCCTTTGGGTTTTGTGCACATTTAAAAGAGAGAATAATGTGATTTAGTGAACATTTACTAAGGGCCTCCCATGCGCCCACATCAAACGTGCAGCACACGGCGTGCATTGTCTTGGCTGGTGGCTGCTCGTACGACCCTGGGCCAGCTGCTCTCCTCTGGGTGTCCGTGTGACCCTAACATACAGGTTTCAAGGAGACCATCTCCAGAGCTCTGCCCGGACCCGCAGCCGTCCAAAGACACAGACAACAGTGTGAAAAGCGTCCGAAAAGCATCAGCTTTCCCGGCCCTGCTTCAGTGGTGACACCTGAGGACTGTGGGGACGTCCATGTCATCGCTTCTGGCTGTCGGTTCTTCAAAAAAAGCATCTCTTGTCAAAAGCCCAGTGACGTCTAGGCGTGATAGGGGTAATCCGGGAGGCAGTGGGGGGAAGATGGGGTTGTTTGCGTTGCTCGCACTAAAATTGGACATTTTAGACGATCGGTATTAAATCAGGAATTGCACCCCCCCACCCGCCCACCTTCCAAACTACCTGTCACCACTGTTAGGATCTAGTTGTCTGGAGGAGCGGCCCCCAGCGTCTGCTACCTCTTCTGTCCATGGATCAACGTAAACTAGTTGACATCGGTGGTTTACAAGCAGGCTGATTTTCTCTTTTTCAGGTTTAGAGGTTGGTTTGAAAACACTTTGAAAGAAAGAAGAGCTGCTACCACTAAAAATAAGATGACCTAAAGAATCATTTTGACACTTGTATGTGTTCACGGAACGAGGAAGGGAAATCATCATTCACCGAAAGCATCCTCTTCTCGACAAGTAATGATGACGGCTAATGAGGCTGGCATTTACACGGTTCCACAAAAAGTATTTTTCTCAACGCCATGTATAATTAACACAACTTGCACACAAATCATACATGCAAAGGCCTCGGATTATCATGAATAATGTCGGACTTATGGATGAATAATGTCCTTGGGTTCCATTCAACTCCCTGTGTGTCTCGTGAGTCATTTTAAGGTCACTTTCGGGCTGCTTTTCATTCTTCCAACTTAAGGATAAATCAGTTCATATGGATAAAATGAACTAGCAATTCTTTCCTCTTGGAAGGAAAGAGACAAGGAATGAAAGGAAGAAAGGAAAGACAGTGAGAGAGAAAAAAGGGAAGGTAACATCGGATTCAGAATAAAATCCACTGAAACGTGTGTTACATTCTGCAGAGTGTAACTATCTCATTTATGTTTGGACCCTATTTGTTTTTCTTCATAAGTCATATATATTTTTTTGTCATTACATACATAGTATTCTCTTTATTTCTAATACCATTATTTAGTTAGTTATTTTTCAAATATGTTTAGATCCTTTTGATATTAGCAACAGAGGGAAATGATACTAGAGTGATCACGGACTTTTTATAGGTGTAATAAGATACTGTTATTATCCCCATTCTATAGATGAGAAAACGGAAGCTCAGAACGACTAAACAATGCGCCCGAAAGACGAAACAGCAATGAAAATTTCAGACATATGGGAGAATAACCCCGACGTTCGAATATGTAGGAATCGGAATTCCGGAAGCAAAAAATCAGAGCCGACATGATGTCAGAAATAATTAAATAATAGACACTGTCGTTTTTAACTCAAAAAAAAAAAATGATCTGAGTTAAACATACATGTCCATTCTGAACAAGAGAATGGCTATGCTCGTAAATGGTCTTAATTCTGAAAACAAGGAGAAACGTCAGGAAAGCTCACAGAAAACCTGGTCTCTTTCAGACAGTGGGCGTGGGGTTTCCCTTTGCCATCTGTGCACGCTAGAACACTGTGAAATCAGCTCCGCCCCACGTTGTGAGAAGAACTTACTGGAAACTGCCCCCTGTAAGTGAAGACAGAAAGAGAAAGGGATACAAAGGTATTTGGGGGACCTGAAAGGCGAGCTAAGAGTAAACTACCTTTCATGCCTCCACAGAAAAAGTGCGTGAGCAGATACTTCAGAAAAACGTAAAAAGAAAATGCACGCACGCGCGCACACACACACACACACACACACACACACAGGAAGACTGAGATCCAAGGATGATGGCGAGAAAAGCTGACAAAAAATAACGAGTTCCCGTGGACCGTGAGTCTGGGTCAGTAGCCTCAAATATTAGGGGGCTGGTAAGATAAAACTGCATTCCCTTTGTTCATGTTATTTCTCCATTGTATGACATTCACTCCACAAAATCGCTCCACAATGTCTCCTTATGTAAAGCAGAGATGCAGGAGAGGGTCATACGACAAGTGTTTGGATGCACTTTTTTCTAGTTGGTTAGAATATGACACTTGTAACTATTTATGTAACCAAATGGACACCTGGCCCTTAGTCAAGAATTTAATTCCCTATTACAACAGGGAAAATTCAGTTCTGACCTCTAGTTATTTAAATTTAGATACTAGTATCTAAAACTGTGGTCCATTGTAACTCAAAAAAAGTGTCTGTCAATAAGTCAAGATACACACGTATCAACTTTTTAAAGTCAAAAATATTTTTAATTTGTGCATAAGTACACAAAAATATTGGACAAATATATTTCTACATGTCCATCTTAACCTATCTACGTATGTAATATATACATATGTAAGTATCTATGTAACATATACATTTATAAATATATATTTTATTTTTTAAGTTGATAGAATTATTCTTAGAAATTTATTTTCTTCTCTTTTCTGTAGTGTATTATCCTAACTTTCCAAAATGAACAAATACTAGTTTTATCATGAGGAAAGGGCTATTTTTAAAACATTTAAGTTATGTTTCATTTGTCGTCTCTAAGCTATCATGATATTTGTTACTTAAATTATATTTTACTCATTTCGATAGCTATGCGAATACTGGCGAAGGTGAATGACATCTGCTGTCAGAATATGTAACTATCAGATACAGTTATTAAACTGAGAAAATGTATTTCTGAAGATTAATAATAAGAAACAATGCAAAAGTAGTGACAATTTGGGGAAAGCCAAAAACTCGTAGCTCTCTTGATGGAGATGTACTGTTAACAGCTAATCTAAGATATCTGTAAACAGTGAGGCTTAAGAAAATAAATGGCAAAAAGGATATGCCGAAATTTTAAATTTATTTTTCCTATAAAAAATAGGGCTCAGATGACCTATAAGGTCTTTTTCAGCTCTAATATTCTTCATTTATGAATTGATATTCAGATTCGGTTTGTTATGCAGGCTGAATATCTTAACCAAGAAGCGAGCTCTGAAAATATGCAATTGAATGGCTTTAATTCATTTTTGCTATTTATACTTCAACTTGTGAAATAAATGTAATTAGTTTTCTTTAATATTGAAGAAATAATCTGTTGGGTAAAGATTTTGTCAAAACGCATTGAAAAGCAAAATGAAGGTATCGCATTCTGTCACTTCATTAAAAAAAAAATCATAATGGAAATAGTCCAGGGAAGTAATTAAAATGGCCCAAGGGACAGTGGCTTCCTATGAAGATGAGCTGAAAACATTGTGGTTCCTCAGACTGAGATGGCTAATGATGAAGCTCAAGACCGCATACAGAAAAATGGCAAATATTTGCAACTTGAAGATTATAGCAAGAGACATAAAATAAGAGAAAATTCCACTATATCTGACAGAGGGTAAAAATGTAGTTCGCTATTCAAGAGACCGCGTGAACCAAAAAATTAAATCCAACTATGCCATGTTTTATAAAAGTGATATGCATGAAAATAGATTATATATTGAATTTTGGAAAATATCGTCACATTAAATGTAATAGGGGGAAACTATTTGAAGTTAAACCTGTCTTACTTTTCTAAAGAATTTCAACCTCTCTCAAATTTACCAATGTTTCGAGCGTTAGGTTTTGTGTATTAGTGTCTCACAATGAGGCATTATTACAGATTGAATGGCTCACACAAAGACATGTCACAATCGGCTCCTCATCGGTTATAAAGGAGAGTGGCTTTGGATTTTTTTTTTTTTTAACTTTTGGATTTAGCTTTCTTAGAAGACTTTTGTGCTCTTCTCAAATATCCCCTTAGTTCTATATTATTAAAAAAAAAAAAAAATGACCGTCCTGAACCAGTATGGTGCTGAACATGTTTACTGTCGGTCTTGAAACTGATGCTCGGCTCTATTATTTCCATGAAAAGGAAGAAGAAGGAAACAGTGGAAAGCGATGCTGACAATAAGCAGATTACCTTCCCCCGCGGTCAGTGCTGTGACACGGGATGCTCCTGCATCGCCGCAAACGAACAGACATTTGGACCTTCTCCCGGCAAAGGGACTCCGCCCACTCGCATCGCGCCAGATGGAGGATTCTTTTAGCCAGAGCCACGTATCACCGTTTCTAACGTGTCGAAACCGTACATCTCCCCAAAGATACCCCGTGCCAGACAGCGCACAGGCTCTATCGCTTTCAACTCCCCGACGGCTTCACGAGACGGGTCGACATCGGTTCTCTTGGATGGAAAACTGAGGCTCGACCTGGCTCCGTCCATGCAGCCAGCGTGTGACCGAAATGGGTTTCTCCGTCTCCAAAACTCACGCTGTTCCTTAAAACGCGGTCTTCAGTCCTGCCGGATAAAAACGCCCTGATGCTCCTTAAAAATGTGACACGTCGATGCTTCCTCCCTTCTCTCCTCCCCACGTGTTCTCGCGAACTGGGTCTGGTTCGAGGCTCAGAAACCGTTTTTCATAAGCTCCAGAAAAGGTTCTTCCGCTCTGCAGCGGGAAAACTACAGCTTCCCAACGCCCCTTGTCCCTGGACGTCTTGGCTTGAGAAATAAACGTGCGTGGATCTCCCCCCGCCCCGTACGCTCCCCCTTTCACGCGCGTTGGTTTGCATGAGGTCACCTCACCCCTTGCCCAACAGGTGGTGCAGGGGGAGCATTACTTTTTTGAGCAGATGTGGGCATTGTTCCAGGAAAAAAAAAAAAACAGAAAAAAAACGATGGCAGGTTATTGCCCTAGGGTAGAGGACCACCCTAAAGTGGTGGCAGGGACCTAGCACTCAAATCTCAGTGATCAAAAAAGAAAAATGAGAAAAAATCGAATCGATGCTTTGTAGAGACATGTGAGAGAGAAGGCTTGCTGGCCTTCACGTCCCCCTCCCCCGACATCGAGCTGGTGGTTCAGGGGGCAGGGCTCATGCGAGGGGACTCTCCGCTGGCTCTGCTGGTCTCAGGGCGGCCGGACGGCTTTTTCCCGCTTTTGTTTACACACCCTGGTTCCTGGGCTTCACGAGCATTCACGCAGCAAGAAGAAGATTTCTCATCACGAAGCGCCGAGCGTTACAATAGACAGTCGGACGGGAGTTAGAAAGTGGACAGAAGTGACAACACAGAGACAGCGTAAGGGGAGCTGATGACGTAGCGAGTTGCGACCATGATGCTGAGAAAGAGCCAGTAAGGAAAACCTCGGAGGGAGGAAGACAAGCCTTGGACGTGTGGAAATAGGAGGCTTCCACCAGTGGAAAGAAGGTGGCGGGGGGTCCACGCAGGGCACAGCGGCGTAAGCTAAGGAGTGGGGCAGATGGGGGTGCGTGCTGTGGAGAGGGGGTGTCCAGGGAGCGGGATGCTACAGGATAGGAATTCAGTCACGTCCCGCTTAGCAACGGGGACGCGTGCCGAGAAATGCACCGTCGGGCGGTTTCGTCCTTGTGCAAACATCAGAGCGACTCACACTCGCCTCCGTGTGGTTCAGCCCCCTGCCCCCGGGCGACAAGCCAGGCGGCGCATCACTGCACCGAGACGGCACGGCGCTCAGGTAAGCGCGAGACAAAACGGTGCCATCGGGAGACACGAGATGGACCAGGACGCGTGAGGCTGCACACGGCGCCCTGTGTCACAGCGAACAGTTTCCCCCGAGCAGAAAGAGTCCGCGCTAAAATAACGGCACACTCTCCGGGGTGCTAGACGCATAAACCAGGAGCCGTCATTCTCGTCGCCGGCAAGTGGTACCTGCGTCCTGGACATGACTGCTCTGTGTCTTCAGGAGCTGGCGGGCCGGCGGGCTTGTCGACACCAGTCACACGGAAGGAGTGATGTGGCCACAAGCCAAGGGATGCTGGGCAGCCATCAGGAGGCAGAAAAGGCAAAGAACGACCTCGCCCCGAACCCCCCAGGGAGAGCAGCCTTGCCGACACCCCGGTTTCAGACTTCTGGTGCCAGAACTGGGAGACAATAAATGTCTGGTATGTGAAGCCGCTGAGTCTGTGTAATTCGTTACGGACTCTCCAGAAAAGCCACACGCGGAGCTAATGGGAGGCCAGTGAGCGACACCAAGGTCCGCTGGCCACAGACAGAACAAACGAATGACCCCGTTCATTTTCGCGAATGTTTACCGAGTAACGGCCTAGTGCTGCTCCCGGTCAGAAGTTTTAAGATGAATGGAACGCAGTTCCTGCCTTCAGGAGCTCACGGTACGGGAGGGTGACAGGACATTTGCACAGATCACTGTCATGGGGGCAGACGCGCTCAGCCCTTTACCGGTCGTGCGAGTGAGGGCTTCTAGGGAACGAAACAGCTTCTGTCTACGGAGGAGGCAGGAAGCCTCGCTGACCTTATCGGAGGGTGACGGGGTTGGAACCGGACACTGAGGAGCAGACAATGGAGAGGACGGGCCCCCGGGGAAAGACACGTCTCGTGGACAAGCGTCCCACAGCTCGTCCGCCAGACACGACGTTGCGGGGAGTCTGGATGCCACGTGAGGGGTCGGCCTTGTCTCTGTGTGAGGGGGACTCAACTGTGACATCCAGACAGCATGAGCTGAAGTCCAAGAAGGAGCCACTTCTCTGAGAAATAGCCAACTCATGAGTTAATTAAAATGATGAGAAAATCAACTGGGTAAATTAGAATTTCATGAGCAGAGGCCTAAGGAGCCAGAGTCCTGTGCGGCGCATTCTGTCGGCTCGTCCCCCGGTGCCCACGTCCCACCCCCTTTTCTGGCAGAGTCCCCATTCCGCTCACGGGCCCTGCTCCACATCCAGGGTGACAGCCTGGTTCGTCTGCACCTGTTCTCGCGGGCACTGGCTGGGCGTGTGCCACCATTCTTCTCTGGGGACATGAAGCAGTCCCCAGAGAAAGAGTCCGTCGACCCCTTTGAAGTCGCGGGAAGGGACCGCCCCTTCTCCTTCACGTGGAATTGTGTCTGAGGTTCCGAGAGCAGATAGAGAAAAAGGTTCAGGAATATTCTGATGAGCCCCCAAACACGGGGCTGCGTGTTTTGCCATCTAATAAACATCCTACTATTTCAGTCAGAATGATACTTCGAGCTTAAATCATCTAACCTAAATACAGTCCCCGAGAAATATCCTCAAACGCCAAAATCGCCAGGGCAACCTGAGCTCCGGCTCTGCAATTGAGGAGTTAAAATAATCCAGTTAAAAAGACTTTTAAAAACAGTTAGCCTTATTTAATTAGTATCATTTAATTACAGATACCGTAAGAAGTCCTGCCTTTGTACAGTACTGGACATCCATACTGTACACCTAATTATGCCATTCGATTCTCACGGCTTTTGGAAATGGGCGACGTGAGCCTCATTCGTTCCGTTTTTAAATGAGGTCAACGAACGTTCTGCCCGAAATCCTTTTGTGAAATCGGCAACGATTCAAACAATCCATCTTCTTCCACTTGTCGTATTCCGCTTGGCTGTGCACGTCGTCCCTGTCCGGCACATACTCGCATACCTTAAATTTATAGCCCTAAGATAACGTTGAAGGCAGACAGTAAAGATGATGTCCAAACTCTCGCCCACATGAAACACTCTGGCAAGGTTTTACCCACAGACAGGCAAAGAACTGCCAAGTTTGTTTACATTAAATGCTCGGTCAGCTTGAAAAATGGCAGTATGCTTTCTCGGTGCTTAGTCACCCTCACGCTTTATGGGGGCAGGTCAGAAAAGAAGGAGGAAGTTCACGACATTCCTCTTTGGGTCCAGCCTAGTACCAGGAGCCCTAGGGAGCCCGGGCGTATTATTTCACTGACGATAAATTTAAGCTCTGGGCCATTTCACATGAAATGAGCATTTAAGAGCATGTTATCCGTTTTAAATCATCTGTTTATGATGGTTCTTTCTTTACTGTTACAGATATTAACCGTAAAGGTAAACATTAGTTTTAACGGCTACACCCTCCTTTACCGTTTTTCTTAGTCAAACATGACAAGCCGACTTTTAGAAAAACATATCGTCTTAGCATGCCTGCTAAATTAGCTTGTTGCTACGGATTAAGTTAAAAGATTACTTTAACTGTTACACCAACAGTCGAAAACAGATGGGGTTTGCTGCAAGATGCTCAGAGACGCTCTTGGGACACAGCCGAAGTTTGCTGTCTTAATGAGGACTGTTTGCAAATTATTCTTTTTTCAAGTCCTTGCCACAAAGGAGAATCGTTTTCTCTGTTTACGGAAAATGTGGAAATTCTCAAATCAAAACAATATTCTCTAGTGGAAAGGTGTTACACAAATCTAAGAAACAAAAAACATAATTATTCAAAGTGTGTGTTCATGCTACCCTAAGTCTACACGGGTCTTCAAAGGGGAGTCATGCTCCCTAAGCCCTGCTTTCGAAAGTATCTGCAAATACTTTTTATATAGCAAAGAACTGAGTCTGAGACCATGGAAAAGACCACACACGAGAGAAACACTGGAAAATACGGAAATACAAAAAGTAACACGTTTCCCCCCGAGGCTTAGTTACTCTGGGTGCGTCTCTGTCTTCACATTTTTAATAATCCAACATCAAGGCTGAGCCGAGTTTGAGACTGGGGCTGTTGACTCTACAAATCACTTATCTATCCATCAAATATTTACGAAGCGCCTACTCTTTGCCGGGCACTGTGGTAGGTGTGACATGGAGGCCGATATTGGACTGTGCCCCAATCCCGTTGAGTTTACATTCGAGACGCTAAGAACTTTGTTATGCGGCTCCAGACGGCAGGAAGCCCCTGTGTGACATTTCGCTGTGACACCTTGTGAAACTTTTCTTCTGGTTTTGGTTTTTCCTCTCTGGGCCATGACGTCCGCCACCTGGGTTGTTTTTATGGATGTCCATTTTGCGGTCTGTTATTTCTTATTTTCTGCCCATAGTCAAGAACATTCCTCGTATTCGTCTCATCAGGATATTCATTGTCCACCTGGGTATCATTCAGAGAGGTTTTCCTCACTCGATCTTCTAGTCGGTAGACATTAAGGTAAAGCTCATTCATAAATAAAATAGCCCGAACACCAGCGGGTATCTCGACTCGGGATTTCATGAGAAAATAAGCCATTATTGAGAAGGAATCAGAATACCGCTCCACAGACACGTGTTCCGCTTTCTACAGGTAAAACAGTTCAGATGTCATCAATGTCATGGGTTCACTTCAGAAGAGAGATTTCAGGAAAGATGCTGTGTCCGCGTCCCTCGTAAGCGCTGCTGTCAAGGACCATGCGCTGAGTGTGGAAGTTAAGACGTGTGCGAGGCTCTAGGGAGATGGAGCCGACGGGTGCGTGGAAGGTGTGTTGTGTGTTCACTCATGTGCTGCCTGCTGTGTGCTGGGCACCCTGCTGGGCCGTGGGTACACAAAGGGGACCAGACGCGGTCCCTCGGAGGCCGGGAAGGGCTGCGGCCTGTGGGACCTCAAGTCCCACGAAGCCCGCCTAGCGACGGCGCTTGGCCGTGCGACTCTATGTGCAGCTTTCTTCGGTCCCTTTAAACGGAGCTTGTTTACTGATTTGGCGGGAGCCTGCACCATTTGAGGCCAGAGCCCCCACTCCACCCGATAGGCTTTACCACGTGGCAGCTACATGTCATCGGGAACACACGCGGGAGGGAGGGGGATGGGGACACGATGCCACTTCGATCTGTTGTTTCGGGAAGGTTTGCTTCGGAGTTGACAGGAATCCCAGGATGACGGGAGAGTCCGAGCGTCCAGGATCTGCTCGATTTTAACCGGCGGTGCTCAGCAAGCCTGGAACATTCCACCCCCAAAAGCCGGCTTTTCTGTTCACTTGTAACCAGATGAGACATGACAGCCCTGAATCGCTAGCTGGCACTTCTCGCGAAACTGATGTTTCGTTAACGGGGGAGCTAATTATTAGACCGCTTTCTGGGCTTAAACGTCTTGAATTCTTCTCCTCGCATATGCCCGGGGCTCGAAGAACAACAAAACCAAACACAGGCGTTCTGCGAGTTAACGTGAGTGAAATAACCCAGCCGCGTTTTAGTGCAATTGTTTGTCATCAAATATACATGAAGGACCTGGTGCCCTACCTGACTAGACATGACAATTTAACTTGGTGTTTTCCATTGTGGTGACATGATCATAAACATATTAACAAGTCTCACCGTGTGATCAACAACAGATGTAGAATTAAACGTGTTGACAAGTTCCATCAGGCTTTTGGGCCTTATGCGTTTTCCACCAACACGAGATCCCACTGCTCCGAAACTGTTCTCTCTGCAAAGCTGTTTGCTCTGAAAACGTCTCTTTGGTTTCTCACTTGGACTGGATAAACAGACCTGGATTCCCTTGAACCCACTTCCGGAAAAAGAAAAAAAAAAAACCTACTTTACGATGCCAACTCCTCACTCATCACAGAGAGGACCCCGAACGGTTTTACCCCACTCTGAAATGCGCGACACTCAGCACATTTTCACCAGATGCACCTCCTGAAAGAAATACTTTTAGGAACAAGTTTATTGAAATAAATTCAGTGTTTTGACTCTTATTTACCGAAACAAAACCGAAAAAAAAATAAGCTTTTAAAAAACACGAAGAGTGGGTTTTCAGTAAGCATCTGGTGCTTTTTGTCCGCTGGCATCTTTTCCTTTTGGGGAATGTCCCACTACCCACGCGTGAGGCGACCTGTCCCCTGCTCTAGGGTCTCCAGATATACAAGCGTGAGCACAGGACCCAGGCTGACTGGTCAGAATCCTGCCCCCTCAGGTCAGGCGATTCGTCCCACCAACGAGCTGTCGGATTCCTCCCGTGGGGTTTTGCTGTCGCTCTTGGGGTGTCACGAGCTGCGGTGACCATGGAGGTCTAGAGCTGCTCGTGGAGCATTCTGACAAGAAGCCGAACCCGGAAGAAAGCAGAGCTGAGGGACTGCAGAGGAGAAAGAGAGACAGAGGCAAAACCCTTGGCGACCACAACCCGAGGCCTCTGGCTCCAGCCAGGCCTGCAAACACGTCCACCCCCGAAATTCCCAGTTAGGTGAGCCAGCGACGCCTTTTCCGTTTTTTGTTTTGTTTTGTATTATTTCGTTGTTTTTGCTTAAGCTAATTGAGATGGTCTAGCCCAGGGAAGGCAAAGTTTTTCCCTAAAGAGCCAAAACATGCACAGGTTTACTTCAGCTTCATATGCCCCACGATCAGCCTTTATTACGATGCCCCTCGGTGTCGCCCGAAAGCCACCACAGACGTAGACAATCGAGCAAGACTGTCATCCTGAAAAGGCTTGTGCTGTGGACACCGATTTTGAGTTTTATATAATTTTCATGTGTCACAAAATTTGATTTTTTCCCCCAATAATTTAAAAATGTGAAAACTCTTCTTAGCTCAAGAGCACAGTGAACAGGGGACAGGCGGCATTTGGCCCCCAGGCTATGGTCTGGTAATAATTTTTGGTGTCCATCCTCTCTGCCACGACGCCTAGATTCCTGTTTGGAGACCCCCCCACCCCGCACCCCACCCCTGGTACCCTGTTCGACGCTACTCGAGCCGAACAACCTCTTTCTTTGCCCGGCCTTGGTCGGTACGTTTTCTGATAGATTTCTACGTCTTAAACAAAAAGAATCCTGGTAACTTTGAAGAACCCTGGTGAATAGGCTGTAGTTTGGCTACAGAGGAATCGCTGGGTGGCCTCCCGTGACTGGTATTAGATTGGTGACACAGCAGCAGACGGGCTGCCACCCGTAAGCTGGACAGGGACTTGTCATCTTGGTAAGTGAAGCCTCCTTCCCATCGGGTCCTGACGTCACTCATGGCCTATTTGGCCCATACATTTCTCCTTTAGGGAAATGATATCATTGGAGAACGCAACCCGGAGAGCAGAACTAGACCTTGACTGAGAACCCAAACCCTAACTGCGGAGGGGAGTTCCGGAGGCTTCTGGGAAACAGACACACGCCCAAACAGAAATGCACCTGTTTTCCAGTGGAGCTGGCTGCAGGCATCGTGTCACGGCCTCTTCCAACCTCTCCAAAGACGCAGTCAGGCTCTCGGTGAGGGCTGCCTGCCTGGCATCGCGGTCAGCCGAGGCGCTTTATTTTATTTTATTTTATTTTATTTTATTTTATTTTAGCCTCCGTGCAAGCTGTGAGCGCCCACTCACGGCACCCACTCACAGCACCCAGCCTTCTACGAGCACTCGCTCGTGGAACGGACATCTCTGCAGGAGGCTTTCCAGCACGCTGAGCTTCTCTGCTTCGCTGAGCGTCTTAGGCGGCGTGCCCGATCAGCTCAGGGAGCCTTGTAGTTCCAGAGCGTTCCGCAATCGGGCACCACCCCGAAAGGGTATCTCGCCTGCATATTTACGGATCTCTAGCTAACGCCAGGCTCTGGAGGGTTCAGTGGGTTCTGCCCTTGTGGGGCAGAGGGGGTCTCGCCCCGGGCAGGAAGTCAGCTTCTGGAAGTAAGATCTGCTGCAGCATATTTTCCCGTTTCAGTCTGAAGATACAACGTGCAATAAGACTGTGTTCTCCAACAGCATATCTACCAAGCCTATTCTGAGTGTAGACGGGTCATAGCTAGAGATTTACGTGGTCATGAATCACCCCTTCTTTAACTTATGGGAGAAGAATATCAGAACTCAGACATTACAGTGATGAATGGAGATGTGTGAGCTGGACAGTAAGGTTGCTTGTTGGTAAGAGCTGTGCATTTTCGGGGAGCATCAAACACCCTCCATGACAACCGACCATCGCATTTAAAGGACAGCCCAACACCAAGGTGGCAGAAGCCTCCACTGCATAAGCTGCTCCTGCGATGGCACTTGATTAAGGTGACTAGGCTTTTGGCCACTAGATCAGGAGAGAGACCATCCATCTAAGGTGATCGCTATGAAATTGAATCAGAAGTCCACGGCTGGCCTGTATCTCTCATCTACACATAGACAGGAAGCCGAATGAGAATTAGGTCAAGGCTGAAGCGAGTGGCAGTTAGGACAAGGGTTAAAAGTCACAAAAGTCCTTGCTCACGTTTGGGTCCCCAGAGAAGAGGTTCCATTAACAAGGACTTTAGCAGGTCACCTGGGGATGTCACAATTCCATACAAGTTGCAAAGCCACTGCCCGGAGCAGTTGACGAGCCCGCAGGGAGATGAGAGTCCTTTATCCACAAGAAAGAACACAAGGCTGTTTAGTATAACTCTTAGGGAAGTCGGTTTTCCATTGTGATTCAAAACCTTTAAAGTTGCCAACGTTTGACAATTCTCCTTTTAGTAATTTACCACAAAAATTTAACTGGACGAGCCATTTATATAAGAAGGTTTCCTGCATCATTGCTTATAAGATCGAAAATCTAGAGACGGTTCAAATGCATACATCACGTGGGTCTAACAGCACCTACTATGCAGCAATAATGAGCGAGTAGCAGTAGGTAAGCGAGAAAAGATGTTCACAATATACTGCTGAGTGAAAAAAAGCACGTTAACAGTTCGTAGAGTTTGAATTGCCGTAAAATGAATATAAACATGTATGTGATTCATGTTACATCTGTATTATATATTATGCTATACTATTAGGAAAGAGTTCTAGCTACTTAACAGAAAGTTCACAGTTGTTATCTCTAGTGATCTTTTTCTTTGTGTTTACCTGTATTTTCTCATTTTTCTGTAATGAATATTAATTGCTTGCATAGCAGAGCATGTACGGGGTTTTTTTTTTTCTTTTTTTTGCAGAAAGAGAGAGAGTTAATTACCGATGTCTACTTGGCTGCACACAGTGGTTTCAAGCTTATTTTTAATGAGCAAAATCTGGATTAAAAATACGAGCATCTTTTGAGGTTAAAAAAAAACATGAAATATTCCCCACGCATAATGTCAGTGCTCTACTCACAGAAGAAACTAGGTTTACAATTACAGCGGCCTTTTTGTGTTTTCTGTTCCTACCGAGGAATGCAGCCCATAAAGAAGCTTTGAAAAGCAAGAATTAAGCAATAAAGTACAGAAGATAATATGCTTATTGAATGGAAATGAACTCCAGAGGCATCGAAAGTGTGATATATTGCTGAACACAATGGTTTCCCTCGGGTGTAATTAAAATCTGAAAAGCTTGCCCCAGAATCGCTGATGTAAATGGTCCTCCTTGTGGATAAATATGGTTCCCACTGCTGTCTGGGTGCTTTAGTCGTATTCAATTAGACACGCGAGAAAAACATAACTTAAACCGATTCTGAATTAAGGTTGGGGAGCAATCAGGGCAGCCTAACAGATTAATCCTAATTCTAAAGCATAACTAGACCAAATTAGTGACAACCGCGGTAACAATTACCGATACGATCATAAACAACACAATAACAACAACAGCAAAGATACTTCAACACCCGTCAGGCCAGGTAATCTTCTATGTCTTATAGACCCAGACATAAGCCCATTAAATGTTTAACATTGAAGCATTTCAACTGGCATAGGTTAACCAAGCAGAAATTAAGTCTGAAATTTCAAGTCTGTTCAACCTTATGAGGATCTTAATTGAAACACACTGTTGAAAATGACATGATCAGGGAAGAGTAAAAACTGATTATTTTGAAAGTTAAAAACGAATTTTTTAACTTTTATAATTGATAACGGTATTGCGGTTGTACTGTTTTAAAAAGTTCTTATCGTTAAGAGATGTATTCCGAAATATTCACGAATAAAATGATACGATGGCTGGGATTTGAAATTATCCAGTGAGTGTAATTATTTGAAATTATCCAGGGGGGAGACTGGCTTCAAACTGTTAACTGCCAAAGCAGGTTGATGAGCACGTTCGTCCATTATACTAGTCTCTTCGTTTTTGTGAATGTCTGGAATTTTCCACCAAAAGTGTTTTTAAAAACTATTTGCTTCAGGAAGAGTTCTGATATACTAATCATTCTGGATTACCATACCTTATGTGCAGTTTGATGAAAGAAGTCACTATAAGGTAAAATTATAAAAAGTTTCGCTTGCTTGGTGATACACAAAATCTCACTTGGTTCATAAAAGACTGTTATTAAAAAGGAAGCAATATTAATTATCCAAAACATAAAGTTACCCGAGTAGAAACCACCGAGATGAAAGCAAATAAACGTATAGGACTCTGAGTGCGAGTCAGTCTTAAATATTCCAGGCTTCAGATTGTCACCAAAATGAGCGGGAAAACATAGGGGTGGGGGGGCGAGTGCCCTACTTGAACTGAACTGAGATAAACTGCTGAAAAAGGCGATTTTAAAAAATCCGACTCCTCGTGAAGGACAAGTACCATTAAATAAAGGAGGAACGGTGGCTGGCTATCAACAGAGCGGAAAGAATTCGGCTGACAACATAAAGTAAATAAAAGGGCGAGATGAAGAAATGAGAAATCGTTTTCATTTCAGGGAGAATTTGCAAGATTGCCAAACAGCACACCTTCTCTCTTTAAACGGTGACTGCCTGTCATCGACGATGCCTTTATAAAACCGCTCGGGACCACTCTCTGCTGTGAGCGCGGTGGTCCCCGCTTATTCGCGGTTTTACCTTCTGCGGCTTCAGTTACCCGCGGTCAATCACAGTCCAAAGATATTAAATAGAAAATTCCGGAAATAAACAATGTATAAGCTTTAAATCGTGCTGTTCTGAATAGCAGGATTCATTTAAATAACTCCGTGACCGTGTAGAGGTCACTCCGGATTTGTCCTACCATTTTGACACACTGGGGGTCAGTTTTATGCTCTTTGTTAGATTTTACTGAAAACTGAAGTGTCTTTGGAGAGAGTCGTCACTAGGCAGGGCTCAGAGAAGGAAGCTGTCGGGGGAAGGAGCCCCACGAAGCTACTGGGAATGAGTCCCTCGTCTAAAGCGGCCGGAACCGTGCTGTAAACGAACAGGCAGAGAGTCCCATAAGCGACGGGATCAAAACTTCCGAAATGAACCCATTGCAGTCGGCGCTGCGATGGCTGGAGGCAGCTCAGAGAAACGACGGGCGTGAAAACGCGCTCACCCCACAGACAGCCTGAAAACCCCAACGGCGGGACTCGCATTGCGCACGCTAAGCAGAGAAAAGGCCAAAAAGTCATAATAAAAAAAAAACCAGCGTTAAGCGCGATGTGTCACTTTCTCCCGGGGCTGAGGAAGACCCAGAGTCAAATCGAGTGAGGTTTGATCTCCTTGCCCTGCTGTTTATCCGACTCGGCCCGGGAGGAAGTGGCGCTGACAGGCTCAGGGCACACCTTCCAGCCCTCGTAAGTGGCAACTGCTCCACGAGCATCGTTCGCATTTCATTCCAAGCACCGGTGACTTTCGTGACCTCGCTGTCTACACCTTCCCAAAGAAGTCCAGGACACCTATGCAAAAAGCCAGTCCCAATCAAAGTTATTACTTCCCACTGCCTGCTGGAGCTAATAATAAGTATTCTAGACTTTCACCAAGTTCCTTTTATTACCGCTTATTTTTTTTCTACCCTTACCCGCTTTTTCCCCGCTTCGATTCTGAAAGATTTAATTCCTATATCATAATAGTTTTGATCCTATGTGACTTAAAGCGATGGATACATAAATACGTAAAATACAAATAAGTAAATGAAAAAAGTAAGCGTTCAGGACCATCTCTCAACGTTTAATTCCTGGCACGTCCACTGAGTGTGAGCTGGTCACTTCTGTTTTCAGATTTCCAACGTCTCAAACCCTCATTTGGTCCATTCCTTAAAACCGTAAAAACTGAAATGGAAAAATGAACGGGAAGCAAGTAGCTTCCTCCCCAACATCGCCCCTTACCCCTGCTCCCCAACATCCCCCACTGCCTGCTCCCCCAATGACGCCTTCCCCTTACCCCTGCTCCAATTCAGTCTCTAACCGTATCGGCGCAGAGCATATTAGAGACCTACATCATTTTATTTCCAGTCTCCTGTTCTGGGCTCCCAATAACCTCACATAATACATAATCACCTTAGTGTTTTGCAACATGGAAATATTTTTTACTGCTATAAAATCCTCTTGTTTACGTATCCAAAAAGGAAAAGAAAGAAAGAAAAAAAAAAACATAGATGCCCAGTTTTGGGAGATGGAGGTCAGAGCAGGCTGAAATACCCAAATAAATCTATAAGTGGCTCGTAAATAATTGAACGGGCCAACAAGCTAACTCAATTATACCAAAAAATGATTGCTCAGTACCCATATTATATCACTTGTGGTAAGAAAGGCATTTGAAGTTAAATATAAATTTGAGCTCCCTTCCCACTGCATACGGGTTCCAGAAAGGTCTGTCTGGTAAGGTGAAATTTTCCATGCTCAGTTTCAGCCCAAAGGGGAAACCGTGATGGAGAGTTGAAGAAAATGCTCAACAAAAACCAATGATTTACGAAGGGCAAGAAACGCTTTTAATTCGATCACAAAGAAGTTATTTTGAGAATACATAGGTGATCTAAAATAATCTAAAATATGTATGTTAGTCTCAACATAAAATGATTACATGTCAAGAAAACAAAGGAAATTTCAGAAAATTTCACGCGAAAATAAAAATCCATGTTGGTGCGTACCCAGAATAAAAGAATCAACTACATTTAGAAGCATCTGACAAATGCCCCAAAGCTTTTAGACGCACAAAACTTAGCTATCAAATAGTGAAATGTGCTTAGCCTTCCCTAAATTTGCTTTGATTCGATTTATCAGTCTCTGCCTTAAGTAAATAGTAAGAAAGCCAACTACTTTGAGAGTGGCTCTTGACATCTTGTTTGTGATCCAGAGTGTGTCGTAACGATGTATTTCATGGTCTCCCAACTCCTGATAATATCTCACCTCCTCCGGGAAGTCTTCCCAGATTCACCCCGTCTGGGAGTTTGCATGCCATTCATCCTCAAGCCCTCTTTCATAAAGCAGCCCTTAAATGCGTTGCGCATCTCCTTCGGGTAGCAGAAATCGCAAGCCCGGGCATCACATAAATTACCAATTTTACTTCGCAAAGCTCCTAATCGAGAAGAGTCATCTCAGTAGATACGCACTGTGTACATCCACTCTACCCTGCCCCTTGCCGAGTTCAGAAAAACCGCCACCTGACCACACAGAAAACACTGTCACGTCCACTATCCTAGAGATATTACAACTGAACTCGAAAAATGGGAAGCAAAGGGAAAGAGGATGTTATGATCACATGCAGCGTATGACACCAGTTACCTGCGAACGCATGAAATCTCTTCACGAGAAGATTCAGGCTTACTCTGTGTTCCACAGAAACCAGAAGCGACCAAAAGGTTCCTTTCTTTACTTTAAGGGAGAATTCATAAATGACGTGAGAAGTCGAGAAAGATGGAATGAGTTTCATTAAGAGACAGTAAATTCCCTCGACACTGGACAAAACAGTAGCTGGATTACCCATCAGGATGTCGTAGGAGAAACGCAAGCCTGGGACGGAGAATTGGACCCCATGTGCCACCTCTGAGGGGCTCTCAGACACGGGGGTTCTAACCTGGCACACCCAATCTCTGATTTTCTAGGCATCTTTGCTCATTTATTTCAGGTCTCTGGTATTTGGGCAATGGCCGACTCCTAAAAGTCTTTTAAAGGAAAGGGTAAATATCCTCAATAGAACCGTTTGTATCTCTCCTCTAAAAGGCTGTTTTAAAAACTCCCTTGGAAACAGCCCCAGAAAAGCTTTTGGAGAAGAGCTGTTACTCCGAAGATAATTGCACCCCGAAATCAGAATTTCCCCTCAGTAAGGTATCATTTTTCAAAAATCAGTCCAACGTGGCCAATTAACGTGCTGGAGAATAATATGCCTTCAGAGAGATGAACACGGAAGCTTCTTCTCCCTGAAATAAATGACAGCCTAATGCTCACAGGTTCTCAGGAAATTTTTCTCTGACACCGAAATAAATACGGGTGATTCATCATCAGAGGACCAGGGACAAGCCCACCGCCTCTCGCTTACTTCTGCTGTGCCGATTTCGGTAACTTCAGTGGGCAAGATTCTAAAAACGGGCCGTTCCTCTCCAAAACCAGCCCTCCACCTCCTTGGTTAGAGAAGGAGATAAAGACCCCTCTCCTTGGCCTCAGCCCCTCCACCCCTTCTTCCTGTCCCCCTGCCCGGCTCCCCCAGACTCGAGATAAATTCATTAGAACCGACTAAGAGGAGGTGTGGCAGAAGGGGACGTGGTCAGGGGCTTTGTTCCCAATGTCTTTTCTGTCGTTAATTTCCACGACTTCGGTTTCCGCATTGGTCCCGCCAACTCCGGATGCCGGACACAGGCGGACATTCGCACCTTTGTATCACCTGTCTGCTCCCTGGAGGCACTTGAATTTGCATCCCTGAATTTTATGCAAAAACACATCCCTGTGCACCCTCACGTTTGTGCGTCTCTCTGTTACGCTGCAGAGTGAGGGTACCGTGCCTCCTGTTGATTCATGTTTTCTGACTTCTAAAACAGTGCCGGCATTGTATGGCTTTTTGCAAACACTTAGTGTTTGAGGGGGGAAAAAAGCGACTATCAGAAAAAGAAGTCTGTGCTTTTTAGAGTTTCTTTTGCATGTGTGCAGGACAGAGTGAAAATATGACTTTATTCTCCTCCATACTACATAAAACTGCTGTTTCTTATTACAGCCTAATAGGTGGAAACATTTTTTTTATAAAGAGGTTTAAAATTTTTATTTTATTTTTTACAGAGGGCAAAGATTGGTGGAAGAAAGAATATGACTTTGTTAAGACTAAAAAAAAAAAGCCTTTTTTTTTTTTCTTCATCTAACTGGGTCCTGGGCTTCATTACAAACTCCCTGGAGAACACGGCAGTGGTCATTTGACAGCGGGTCCACACAGGAAGTGACGTTTTAACGAGGAGAGCTGCTTGCGTTTTTTTGGGGGGGGGGTTGTTTTTGTTTGTGTGTTTGTTTTTTAGTGTCCAGAGAAGTCTCATGAAATAGCACATCTGTGTAAACAAATACAATTTCAAATCCGTCATGGGAATTTGGATACGCTTCTCCCTGACCATTTTAAGTGAGATTTTGAGGATGGAGAGCGAAGGGTTTGGAATGGACCAAACAGTCAAAAATGGGGTGATCCACAAACACAAGGAGCTCTGCTGAGTGTACAAGACGGGTTTCCACCGGAAAGGATTTCTCTGGAAACTGGAGGCTTTCTTCACAAGGCGGTTCCTAATTTTTCACACATCTCTCTGATCCCTTCCTCCCTGCTTTTTGGGATTCGGGTCCCGTTCCTTTTCTCTAGGGTCCTTCATGTCCTTCTCGCTGCCCTGTGATTTCTCTGGCTCACAGCCATGTCCCCATTGTCACCAGCACCCACACTGCTACCCCCCCGTCACCCCGCTTCCCTTCAAAACACACACGCATCAGACACCAGTCCGCAGAAGCTCCTTCGGGTGTGGCATTCGAGCAGCACATGGAAAACGGCAGACGCCATCAATGGGGACTCTGATCGAGTGGCAAAGCATCTGCGCAGCGACTTCCCACGAAGCGAGTGTGTTTGGGGGAGGCCGTGACTTCTCTCACAGAAACTCAGAGGTTCTTAATTCTCGCCCGTTTTGCACATTCAGCTCTGAGGCGAGAGGCTGCGTCAGACGCTTGGGGCCCGTGCGGCTTCCAGACTGGCTTTGCTTCTCTTTCCTCTTCCCGTCCACGGGCTTGTGGATATTTTTCGAGTATTTCCCGCATCGCCGTTTATTTTCAGTCGCCACGTGCTCTGGGAGGTTGCACGCCATTCCTCTCGATAAACTCCTGCAGGTGTCATTGCTAGGACGTAGCGTCTCGAGCCGATGGCGAACTGTCTAGAGAAATGTGGGGCCCGCCTGTCATCACACAGAAGCGGGCTCGGTTGTGGGTCCTCTGAGGGTTTCCCCGTAACTCCCAGAGCGAGGATCGCACCCCCTCCTCTGCCCGATCGAATTCTATCGAGAGCCTTGCCTGGGGCCAAGGAATGATGTGAAAACTGATTCGAAATTATGAAAACAGCGTATCGAACAATTCCTGAAACACCCTCAAAAGAAAAGCGCCATTTACTCCATTCTGCAGAGAGTTGGGGACACAAGGAATCTCGTTCCGCACACAACTACTGTCTTTCGTGACGTATGGTTTTCTGCCATCTCATCAGTCAGATGTCCGAAGGGAGCCGATGTCATATTTTTAAGTGGCCTAAAACACCGAAATGGTCATTTTTCAAAGAATTGTTTCTTCCTTTGGACGCAGCATCCACGAGCCCTTTCACAAAGGCATCTCATGGCTACCAGACAGCACGCCTTTCCAAGACACCCCCGAGGAAAGAGATCGTTCACGAGAATGTCCTCATGCTTTGTCTCGTATAGACGTTTCCAGGGGGTTGTGAATAACTCGCCATCGAGAATGCTTCGAAAGAACCCCCTTCCTGTTTAATTAACGCAGAAGAAACCGGATGGAGATGCTGCTTCACCTGGAACGAGCTCCCGAACCTCCACGGCCTTCGTGTCCTCATCTGTAAATCGGGGATGAGAGATGCACTAAGCAGCTTACACAGGAGGAGCGCGTGCAAAGCAGCGCCTGACACACAGCTAACGGAGAAACGAACGGCGCAGAGTCGAACCCGCACACTGCGTGGCCATCGCGAGCTGGGCCCGTCCTTCAAAACCGTGAGACACGCTTCAGAGGACAATCTCCCAGGCCCATCGGCTTATTCACAGATGTTGTTGGATCGCCTTGATAAGTTTCATGTTAAAATGACATAAAATAAAAGAGAAAACTGTTTTTGTGTAAACCGAACCTCTCTGATCAGAGCGGCCTGGTATGAGAGGAGCCCCAGGGAGAGAAATCTCTTCAGTTGCCGAGTCGTGGCACCGTTTTAGGCTGGTTCTCCAGTGAGCCACTTGCTGGCGTGTCCTGGCACCGAGCCTGGCAGAGGGGAGGTGCAGATTTTGCTGAAGGAAACTTCTCTGTGATCTCAGGTTCTCAAGTTCCTATTAACCACAGGATAATGAGGACGAGGGCCAACCTGGCATAGAGTCGAGTCACGGCTGTGTCACTCCGAGGAGTGATACCACTTCTCTGTGAGTCTCCTCAGCTACACAGGGTCGATCGTAGCCCTACCAAACCCAAAGACTCTACCTTAAGAGTAAATAAAACAATGCACGTCGAGCACACTCGATGACACCCAGCACACAGCAAGCGCTAGATGTTAGCTACACGTGGAACTTACGTCATATCGGTGTGTGACTCTGCATCACACATTTTTATTCCCAAATATGAGACTTGGACTCTAATCAGGACATGAGGGCAAAGTAGGGTTCTTACAAAACATAGACATCGGTTACTCCCTGAAAGTCAAATCGGGATGAGTCGGTGTTGGGAGGGACAAGCTCTGGGTCAGACAGAACCGGATTTGAATCGCACCTTGGTCAGCATCACGCTCTGCGACCCTCGGCAAGTCATCGACGCTCCGTGAGCCCCAGTTTCCTTACCTCTGGGCCTCACCACACACAGTCTGCAAGCGAAGGCACAACGTGAGCCCGATGGCATGTGACAGGCTGAAAAAATGGCAGCGATTATTACCACGAGATCAACCACCCGCGCAGGAAGCCCCCGCTGAACTGTGGTCTCGAAGTGGAGGGCCGAGACGTTTGGAACTTCCAAGTCCGGCCAGCCTCGCCGGGCACGTGGCCACAGGAAAACAGCACTGACAGATGGCGTGATGGAAGACCGCGTCAGCACAGGGCCCGCAGCCCGCGGAGGGCAGGTACAGGCAGACACGAGGCGCGAGACTTTGACCGTGTTCATCCAACTCCGAATCAGAAAAGAGGAAAACACGGAATCCAGCAGATGAGTCGCAGCAGAAACGCGCCCTGTCGCCGAGCAGAGCGGAGCAGAGAACACGCCAGGATCCCCGCCAGCTCATTAAAATCCCGTCCGCGCGAATCCGACGCCCTTTGCTCTGAATCCACAGCCACCGAGCACCATCCCAGCGCTTAGCATGGCCTTCCTTGCACCTTGACCTGCGGAAACCAGACTCCCTAAATGGCAAACACAAATGCCTGCGTATTGGAAAGGAATACTCGCCGGAAATTAATAAATCGTCGCTTTGAATAAAATCGGGCGTGTGTTGTTATGGCTGCTGTTAATTTCGTTCACATGAGCCTGACTTGAAGAGCCTGATAAAATCTGAAGGTGTTGCAAAAAAAAAATCAAGACGCTTTGCTTCCAAACCGGGGGAAAGGTCCCAGAACAAGGAAATGCCACCGAGGGACCATTTCCCTGTGAACACCCGCCTGGCTGGCTAGCCCACCTGCCTCCGTGAATTCTCTACTGTGATGATGTCTCGTCTTTAACATCACCCATCAGCGTGCCGCGTGGTGACTGAGTCTGCACTTTGAAAAGCCCTGAATAGATCAGCCATGAGATAGATAGATACCATTCTCTTTCTCCTACAAGGAGAATTTCAAAATAATATCCGGGGTCTTGCTGAAAATCATCTGCCAAGTATTAACAGAGCAGGGATGAAAATGTTTAGTGCCATCTCAGATCCTGACACGATCACGAATCCTCTTTCAAGTTTATAGTCATTTTCCCCCATAAAATCTGATCCACCGTTGATAATAGGCCATTAGTAGGAAAGATTACATTAATAACAGCTACACAGGTATATTCGTCTTGGTGTTCTAATCTACACACTTCATAAAACTTGGTTAATAAAATTAAAAAAAAGTTATTCTTTATCCTTCCAGCCTGATCCTCGCTGAGGTGCTTCTGATAATTCACCCACGAGAGGTATTTTTTAAAGTCGTTTAAATGAATATGGAATCTAGCATTCTGTTTTTTAAATATAGTCATATGAAAACCACCAAACGCGAGTTAAATGCCTTCCAAGTGTTTTTAGATCAAAGAATTATAGAGAATTTCACAGTTTACTACTTGGGTGAGGATGGTTGCTCAAAACATGAACCATTTGGTGGTTAAAAGCTCCTTAGCAAAACAAATACAGGAGCCAGAAGGTGTGTAAAACTCGGATTACAAAAAAAACGAGCATTAAATCTTTTTCCCCAAATCTCCTCAATGAAAACATACATTCTATTAAGAAGAGAGAGAGACGCCCCCCTCCCCATTTTACTCACAGAAAGGAGGATTTGTGAAGTGCTGCGGCCCCCAGAAATCTGTGACTCACGGCAGACTCCGTGGCTTCACACCTGTTACTAAACTATTCCAAACAGACGCGGAGACACACAGCCACCCGCTTGGCAGAGGGGTCCCAGGGCGCTCATGAAATTCAGAAATCTCCCCGAGAAATGCAGATTTTCTTTTTGTTTGTCATGCTCCTAGCACAGAAATATGTAACTAAATATGTCGCAGTTACTAAATATGCTACCGAATGTGGTCAAATTTATTGAAAATCTGTGCTGCGATTGCCTCAAACGCTTAAAAATGGAATGAAATCGGCGTCTCTGAATGCACATTTGCTAAATGAGTGTGAGTGTGCTCAGAGAGAAAAGAACACTGAATTCTGCCTCAGCACCATCTGTGATTCCAAGTCGAAGGAGAGAGAGGGTTCTGGAAGGCAGACCCTCGCTTATCATCCGTCAGCTCCGCGCACTGACCCCACGTCGCCCGACAGGCTTCTGAATGTGGCAGAGCAGGGACGGACCGGCCGGGAGAACCAGGCTGACTAGTGTGTCACACACGCTGTCCCCAAATGCTCCCCAGTCTAGGACAGAGCTGGCCCAGCGAGTCACCAGGCACACAGTTGTGCAAAAATGGAACCATGATGCAAACTCTGTATACGTCGGCCCAGGTCCCGTTTAAATCAGCCTCGTGATATCAAGTCTTCTGTGCTCGTCAGTCCTGGGTTGCTGCGCCAGGCCACAGCCTCCCCAGGGAACCTCAGTGCCCGCCCACCTACAGGGAGCAGGGTGCCCTTCTGGTCGTGGCCATGTGACCCTGCCTCTCTGGCAAGGCCCTGACCACGAGGGGCCTGCCAGAACCTCTGTCAAGAGCTGAGAACTGTGGCAAGGCCAGCCAGCCACTCCGGTCCCTGATCCTGGCACCGGCACACCTGGAAGCCGGGGTGCAGCCATACTGACCACGTGTCTGCAGGATGCAGGCGAAGCCCAGCTGGGGAGAGAGAGGGGTAGAGAACGCACCCTCCCCTACGCCACCCCGAGACCGCGCGTTTCCCCCTTCCCACTGCCTCCTCCTCGCACCTCTCAGGTGGCATAGGTTCCACACGCTTCTGTGGCTGTCTCTTGCCGCGGTCGATGAGGCCGGTTCAAAATAATCCATCTTCGTTCTCGCTTCTCTCCTGAAGCGGGGGCGTGTAGGCCCCTTTATTAAATAGCCTTTCCTTTTAGAATCCACTTACCTTTAATCAGAACCAGAAACACCCGCCCGACCGAGAGCCACAGCAACCTCGGCCACAACGCCGCCGTCAGAACCTGTTTTTCTCCTTCACTTTGATTTCTGGCGAGTCTGCCTGGCGTGCTGGTTTCCAGCCTTTAAAAAGTCAAAAAAGAAAAGACTTCCTATCTGGCTTTCCACGTTTTTAATGATTTAGCACATCGACCTGCCCAAAAGTCCAAGGCTCAAAAACCCTAATAACGGCTCATAATAATAGCGTTTCTCTCCAGAACAAACGCCCCCGCCACCCCACCTAGAGCACCTGAGTCAGCTGGTTCACTGTGTAGCAAGTCACCCCGAAACCAGAAGGGAGGACTGTCCCAGAGCAGTCCCCTGGGAGTCCCACGGGCAATTCAGGCCGCTGCTGACAATCAGCAAAGAGACAGCGCCAGCCCTCGGCACCCGCGGGCTGTATTTAAGCGGATTGACAGTGGGGTTTTGGGAATTCAAATCTTACGTGTTTTTTTCTTCTTTTTTTGATGTGGGGATCACGATGCTTCTGAGCGGGACTTCATGCTACTGTTACAAATGCACAAGCGGGCAGGAAGATCGCTCTGTGAGAACGTGGAGGGGCGAGACGCCCCACGTCCCCACAGACAGAAGTCCTTCGGTGCCTCTCCGCCAGGTGAAACCCTTCTGCCAGGTGGCACTCATGCAGCAAACTCTAGCTGGAAACTGCCTTCGGGGGGTTAAGGGTTATAATGTGGATGACTTTGACCTTCTTCTCTCTCTCTCCCCTAAAGGGAAAAAAAAACAATGGACAGAGGCTTTACATATAGTCGAAGCAGTCTACAAAACTGTAACCTGATAGAGAGGTCTAGAGCGAAGGACTAATTCGGCTGAGGACCAGCACTTTCTTCTCCGAGGTGTTTAGGATGAGGTCATCTGGAGGGAGCCTCTCTAACGAGCTTCCAGGCGTCGGGGCTTTATTGTCAGTAACCTCCAGGACATGCTAACATTTTAAACCGCCCGCCTCCGTTTGTGGACATAGTCACAGACTGACTTCACGACCAGGGGACAATTTCAGACCGGGCTTAAAATCTCTATTAACCAATGGACTTTACCCGTTAGCCAAAGGCCGTTCGGAAGGTCGTGCTGTGAGGATGTGGGACACAACTGAGGACGCCATCTGCATTTTCGGAATCCTGCTCTCTGGGGGCGGCCGTGTGTCATCACCGTGCGCGGCTCAGCTCCCCTGGTCCCTCATGATCACTGCTCGCTGGGTGGGGCCCCGCGCTCGCCCCGCCCCCGCTCGCTCTGTCTTCGTCCCTGGATCAGCCCCCTGCCTGGTCCGGGCCTGCACCTGCTCAGGCGACTGCGGCCGGGGCAGGCTGGGCTCTGTTGACCTTGACAGCGTAACCTGCCGGGGCCCGTCGGGCCGGCAGGCCATTCCGCCATCGCCTCCTGCGCCACGGTCTGTCCCTCTCCAGGGCACCCCTCCACGTCTCGTTTTCATCGGACCTCCCCCACTTCGCGCCCGCGTCCGCTCCCACGGGACCCCTTCCTTCCTTTCTAGCTGGGAAGACTGAGGGGACCCGGAGAAGCGTCCGCCGGCCCCCACGTGGCGGCGCCCGCCCCTGCCGCTCTGCCAGACTCTGCCTTCTTCCTCTCGTTGGGAACAAGGCAGGGACCGGCTTCCATGCCTGCCGCCCGCTGGACGCCATCGCCCCGGAACCGTCCCCTCCCTCACCACGGTCAGCGTTCCCATCTCGGCCATAGCTTCCCCCCCACCAGACACACACAGCGCCATTTCCGCCACCTTAGCTGAATGATGTCACCTATTCCGATTCTTAACAGTCTACACTCCAGCTCCCCAGACCCCCTGACCAACCGCGCGCAGCTTCCCCACCTCAGCTGGTGGCAATTCCGTCCCCCTAGCTGCCGACGTTAATTAACATTTGGAGAGTAAGTCTTAAATCCTTTCTTTCACAGGCCATGCTCGAGCCGTCACCAGATCGTGGGAACTTCACCTTCGAAATCCGTCCACGTCTGACCACGGCGGCCGCTCGGACGCGGCTGTGGACGGCAGGCGCCCCCGCGCCGGCGTGTTCCTCCGTGAGCCCAGCCGGCCCTTGGCACCTGGGCCCGGTTTCCACCTGCTGCTGACGCGGAGCCGCGGGCGCGAAGGGCCGCGGGGCCAGGACGCGGGGCGCCGGGGTCGTGGTTGAAGGGGCATCGTGCTGCTCGCCACCTCCAGTGTCCCGGCCTGCTCGGACCGCCCTCGCTTCTAGCCGGGCTGTCGCGGCAGTCTCTAGTCCCTGTCCCCAGCACAGAGGCCTCCTCCGGCCGGGGCTGTCCCCCAGCCGGCCCCCGGCTTAGCCCCTGCCCCCCACGCACAGCGCCCTTTCCCCTTCTCTGCTGCGCCCGTCCCCGTGTCACCGCCACCGTCCAGCACGACGCTGTCTGCGGGGACTCACGTCTGCGTTGTGCGCCCTTGGCCGCAACACGCAACGCGCTGGAGCGCAAGCTTCGCGCACGCGGGGGTGTCGTCTGCCCGCCGCTCGGCCCGCAGCACCTGGCACGGAGCCCGACCCGGGCCGGGTCCCCACGTGTGCCTGTCGGGCGCACTGGCACCGTGCGAGGGGTGCCCGCCGTCGCCGGCAGCGCGCCCCTGTTCACCCGCCACGCCCCGCGGTTACTGCAACGCAGGAAAGTCCCCCTCGCCGGCTCACCTGTTACCACACCTGTGACAAAAAAGCAGAACCTTCACGGGCCGTGTTGACGTGACCCTGGACCTGCTTCTATCGTCCCCAAACCGAATGTGACAGGACCCTTGGTCCTGCTATTTTGGCTCCGTCGACACCTGCTGGGGACAGGAGCGATGTCACCGAGCGCACTCGCCTGGAGCGGCTGCTCCTGGCCCCAGGCCCGGCGGTTCCCCTGCAAACGCAGCAGGTGGCGAAGGTGGAACCCGAAGTCCACATCGACAGAATCTGGCTCCCCACACTCCAAAGATGTCCTTAGCCCACCCGCCTTTTCTTCTGTCGCTGCCCGCGGTGCTCAAAGGCTCCTCTTCTGCCCGCTTCCTGCCCGATTCCACAGCTTCCCTGACCCGAACCCCGGGCTCCAGCGCACTAACCAGATTCCGTCCCCGGGCACAGGCTCGCTTTCCCTCCGTCCTCCCTCGCTCCCCGGCTCCGCCCTCTTCCGTATACGCTCATCCCATCCCGCCCTCAAAACCCAGCCCCTCTATCCTTTTTTTTTCTATTTATGAAAATAGAAAAATCAAAAATAGAAAATATTCATTCGATCCTTCTTAAATGTCCCTTAAGGCTCACTTTAAATCCTACAGACTATTGGTATCATCGTTTTTAGTCCAAAATGACTTTTTAAAAATAAGCAACAATAGCAATTATTGGTCATAAAATTGACATAACAATCGATTACATGTACCAGTAACAGACGAGATCATGGCATATGTTTTCTGTTTCTAGCATCCATGATTTTTAAACACAATATTTTTCTTAAACTCAAATTTCTCTTATCTGCTATTCGCACCTGAATAAAATCGCAGATTTCTTGACGATAGTGAGCATGGCACACTAATTCCCTAAAGCAGGGGTCCTCAAATTGTGGGCCCACGGCAGCAGCGTTATGTTGGAATGTGCTGGAAATGTAAACTCCTTTGTGACCCCGAGACCCGCCGAATGAGAAATTCTAGAGTCGAGGCCCTGCCCCCTGTGCTTCAGTTTATTCTGATACTAAAATTTAAGAACGAGTGCCCTATGCACCTAAAACAATGCCCGAACATACTATTATTCGTTCAAGCCACACTCGTTCAGTAAGTACTTACGGAGTGCCTACCGCGTGCCTGGTATTACGCTCGGGGTCCACAGCAAGCTAGAAACGTCTCTGCCCTCACGAGTTTGGAAGCTAGTGTGGGAGACAGACATTAATTAAGAAATCTCGCCAATAAATAGAAAAGAGCAGCTCTTGTAAGGTGTACGAAGGAAAAGGCACACGATGCTACAAATCCTGGAGTGGAGAAGCGAACTTGTCTGAGCTGGGCTTCTGAGAGAGCGTCCCCTGAGCCGGGAAGGGCGAGCCTGTGCCTGGACTGACACACAGGCCTGAGCTAAGCGAGAACGTGGCCGCTGTGGCTGCAGCCCAGGGAACCGGGAAGAAAGCCTGTGCCAGGCGGATCTCCCATCCCACGGTAAAAACTCGTCTTTTTTTTTCCTAAAACGGTGGCAAGCCATTATGAAAGGTTTTAAAGCAGGGAGGTCGAGGTGAATCTTGCGATGACACGATTCGAATTATGTCTGAAACATAAGGAACATGAATTGACGAGGGCAGGAATGGCCGTGGCAGGACCAGTTAAAAGCTTTTGCTGTCGTCCCAAAGAGGAAAGATGGAAGCTTAGACCACAGGAGTGGAAGAGGGGGGAGCTAGGTGTGAAAAATATTTTGGAGGGATATTAAAGATTAAAAAACAAAACAAAACGCCTAAGTGTCGAGGAGGACTCCGTGGTTTCAGGTTTGCATCATGGGTAAAAGATGGTGCTAGTCCCCAAAGTTAAAAAAAAATCAGATCAGTTGACAAACAAGAGAGATGAAGGATTGTTGTGGAAAGCTTCTGAAAACACTAGAGAAATGGACCCACGGATGGACGGATTTTATGTAGGAGACGTAACCTCTGTTATTTATGTAGGAGAAAGAGAGGTGGGGTCCCGATGCGTCAGGCTGGTCCGTTCCAACGGCAGTTGGTATAGTTTCCACGTGATGGATTCCATTTCCTAGGAAATAGCCAGTTTATCTGTTTCTAAAGGGTAAGATGTGCAGTTGGGTGGTATCACAGAGGAGATGGAGTCAAATAAGAGTTTAGCAGATCTGAAGATTTGTGGCAGAAGGTGATAAATTAATTTCATCAGATTGTAGGGAATAGGGAGATTCATATTGTGAATTTATCACAGTATCTGTCTAAGAAATCGTGCAAATGTGTCCAGCAGAGCTCAGCTGCTGTACTGTTGTCATGGAAAAAAGGCATCACGGGGCTCACTCGAGGTTGAATTTTTGTTATTCGAATGTGATGAAAAGCTGGAGAACTTACAGTATTAGCAGTGTGTGTCGATGCGTGAATGGATGCACGATGAGGGATGAATGAGTTCTAGTCCGTAAATGTTTTAAACTTAGTTCCTCGAAACTTCAAGTATGAAAATAAGCACCGCCAGACCGTGCTACGGACGATGGCGTATCCTAGTAACCTTACATTTCTTCTTCCGACCTTGCTCGAAGGCAGGCAGCCCTCGCCCGACCGCTCCCATATTTGCTCCGGATTTTGGCTGTCACCTCCCTTCTCTGTGTTTGCCATCTGATGAGCCCATATTGCAGTGAGCTTGACTTTACCATCGGGGGCTGACCCTGGGGAAAGTTTCCAGGATCTCATTACTGGTGACCTGATTGGGAATGAAAGGGCCTGAGTTATGCCTATGGCATCCGTAAAAGCCACTGTGTCCCCTCCCGTGCTGCCTGCATTCTGGTGGCGCTTGAAACCAGCCTCTATCTGCCTCACCTCGGTGACACGCACCTTCACTCTGAGTATGGGAAAAACAGGGATGTTGCCCTAGAAAAGCTTTTTAAAAACGGTGAGGGGGAGAGGAATGGAGAACTCAGGAGGCCAGGAATCATCTGAAAATTCATCATGAAATTACATGAACATAGCCTGTACGACGTTTGGTCCTGTCTAAAATGTCTGTGAATTAGATTAGGTCCACGACAAAAGGTCCTTAAAATTTGAACCCGTCCGTACGTCCATCAAAACATTTGGCCCACGATAATACTTTTTAAACGTTAATCTTATAAGCCAAAAGTATAAATAAACATTATGGGCCATCGGAACCCAGGGATGCTTACTAAGTAGGGACATTTTGAACAGGACCAATCAATGATCAAGGACCTTTGCACGTGGACCAGTGTTGCCCACGGCCATATTTTGCACATGGCCACCTGCGTGGGCTCTGACCAAGCTTCCAACAGTAGGGGAACAGCCTGGTTATGTAACTTGTGATATATTCACGTTATGGCGTAGTATGCAGCCAGGACAAATAGTAATTAACCGTATGGACGTGTGGTTATATGGCAGTAGCATGAAAATGTTCATGAAAAAGCAAGGTGCAGAATCACAGCTTCCTGGCGACCGCGCTGGTGTGGAGACGCGACACCCGGTATGGTTTGTCCAGCAGAGACGGGACAGGTGCCCAGCCTTCCTACCCCGAGTCCCTAACCCAGCCGAAGGGAAAACCACCGGTGGAGGAAGTGGCATCGCCTCGTTGGCTCATGTCGAGCCCCTTCTACCCAGCAGCCTACAGACCGACAGTCCTCCAGCTCTGTCTCACGGGGGCCGTGGAGGAGGGGAAGGGGGACCAGGGAGGGGAGGGGTCCCCAGTTCCCTCACTCCCTCCTCGCCAGCACGGACTGTCTTTCACAGGGGAGCTCTGGCGAGATTCTACCTGATGGGCGCGTTCCACGGCGAAGCCCCGGCCGGCGTCCGGGCGGGTGGGCTTCAGGGCCGCCGTGTGGCTTCGTGTGTTCTTCCCAGTACGTTTTATCCCCTAGGTCCAGCTTGGCACCCAACCTCTTGGTGCCCTTTCAGTTCCGATTCTGCCATCCGCCGTGTCCTGTCCCTCCTAGCTTTGTGCCATCTGCAAGTGCAGTTAGCTTGGCAGCTCTGCCCTGAAACGAATTCAGCCATGAAAAGGTCGAAAAGGGCCGAGTCCTTGACCCACCCCCCAGACGCTGTCCTCGTCCTCGGTGTGTTCTTTCATTCGTTGGGCCCCTCGGGGACCGGTGTTTCTAATCAGTTCTCCATCTGCTATGGATGGTGGCCCGCCACCTGGAGCCCAAGTCAACAGCTTACTGAACCCCAAGATTCCAGACCGCTGTGTGGGCAAGTTTTCTGGGAGCGGTACCCCTTTACAAAATTGCCATTGCTCCGTCGTGTTTAAATTTGCATTTAAATTTCTGCTTTTCAGAGTTGCCACACCCTTACCGGTCTGGAAAAAAAAGTCCCCTGTCTCAGAGGTTATGGAGGACAAGGGGCTCCGGGGGATCGTGAAAGTTACAGGAAGGGTCTGAGCCAGAGGCCCCAGACCTCTCTGTCCCTCGAGCCTGTCCCTCGAGCCTGCCCCTCGGGCCTGTCCTGGAATAACAGGTTTCAGGCCTCTCATGTGGACGAGGGGGCGGCCAGAACCCCTCTTGGCAGCAAGCCCTGCGGGCAAACTCGGGGCTAAGGCTGCTCCGCTGCTTTGCCCACGGTCACGGCTCCCAGTGCCGCTCGTGTCCCCCGTCCGGCCGGCTGCCCCAAAAGCATCACCTCGGTTCCCTCTACGCATCGTCAAAACCCTGATCAGGGGCTCGGGACTGGGTCCGAGGTGAAGCCAGCACCTGGAAGCCCACAGACTCCCTCGCAAGGCCAGGGGCCACTGGGTCGGCAGGGGTTGGGGACACCAGGGCCTCGCCACACACCCGTCTCCACCGGAACGGGTCTCATCTGGTTTGTGTATTCCGTCCTGCGAAAAAGTTCAGCGAGCAAGCGTTTGTTCTTTAAAAGAAGAATTGGAGAGCACCTGATCTAAAATAGTCACGTCTGCAAACTTGATCATCCTTTCAAAGTCGACCGACCTCAAAAAAAAAACAAAACAAAATAGAAAACAGAAAACAGAAATGCTTCAGAGCCTCTCATTTCAATGTTCATTCGGTGTTCGTTAATTCTCACTGCTCGTAACACCTACATACATTTATCTAAAGGTCATCTTTATTTTATTAATGTAAAGACGGCCAATAACCGGTTACCATTTACCTCAAAAAGTGCATACTTAATTAGGATGATTAGCAGAGATTCGGTGGAGGGAATCAAAACCTGTTTTCCGATGTAAAAAATACCCAAATCAACAGCCGTGCTTGGAAAATAGTAGGCTACGTAAACACCAGCGAGCTGTGGCCTCATGGGGAGAGACAGCATGCCACCCGCTCTAAGGCGGCAACTCCCAGCCACGATGACGCAGCGTGTGGCAGCACTGTGAACCTGTCACAGCTATGCTGGGAACCCCGCAGAGGCCCGATGCCAAATTTTGATCAATATATAAAAATGCATCTTTGCTCTGAATTTATATCACTGATAAGGTGACGCTAAGCGCCAGACACGCTTGGCGTCAGCAGCAGAAGGCAAATGGAGCTTAGCACCAATGTGTCGCCAGAGACAAACTTACGCTTGTTTAAATGGGGAGTTTGCCTTGCGAATATTTAAGGGAGCCTGGCCAGGGCAGTACCCAATCTTACTGAAACCGAGGCTTGGAGCCGAAGGACAGACGAGTGGACGGTGCCACAGCTGAGTGTCACCGTCATGCACGGAAGCCCTTAGGGCTCGGCCACTGCAAACCCTAACTGTGTGGTCATCGCCCATGACTAGGGCTTCCCCGAGCTTTTGCATCCCTTTCAAATGCGCCCCCCAACACGAAGACTGGCGTGTGTTCCTAACAAAACAGGAAGAACCAGGTCGGTCCCCGGCGCTTTCTACATCCAAAGTTCAGGTCAGAATATCTCCTCTTGTCCATCCCAACCACTGGGCTGTGAGCGTTACCGCTTCACGCGTCAATTTCGGAAAAAAAACAAAAACAAACCAAAAAACGCTTACAAGACAACTATTTCTCTAGCACCTTTAGAAAGACAGGCAAGTGTAAGATTGCATTCGTTTTCTCAAGAAAAGTGTCAGATTTGAGGGCGATGCAGGAAATCATTAGTTGTGACGTGTTTACGATCAGGCCTCGTACTGCTTGTGTTGAACGTTTGGGACACACAGGGAGGGAGACTCGGTGGCCGGGGAGGAAGGCATCGATCACCACCCGTGTTAACGCAGATGTTTTTTCTTGAAGATGCAGTTGGTACAATTTAAAGCAATGATAGTTTTGAGATTCAGATCAATTGCCATTTATCGAGTGCTTATTATGTCCCAGGTATCACGCTATGAGCCTTAACAAAATTATTATAATTTCGGGGAAAAAAAAAAAAGGACTGGAAAAGAACTTGGAAAAAAACGTATAGAGATGTTATAGGACGGTTTGGGGGCTGTAGGGGATTTTGTCTCTTCTGAAAATTTTTAGTATGATGCATGCGATAAGTAACGAAAAAAGAATTTGTAGGAATTTAGCAGATACGTACTGGAAATTTTTACTAATTAGTGAAAGTATTGAGCGCAAAACAAAACGAAACAAAACAGACAGTGAGAAAACAACCTGTGAAGGGGTCATGCTGGGAAGGAGCGGAAAATAAACTGGAAAAGCGAGGCAGAGTCACATGACGAAGGACCTTGACCGTCTGGGGGTTTATCGTGTTCCATCCCCTCTACAAGGAAGGACTCGGGTCTGTCCGGCCCAAGCCCATGATTCTGCTGCCTCTTCCCACACCTGTCACACGTGGGCGGAACCAGAAGCAGCTTGGGGACCGCTGGCCTCGTCCTTCTCAGGGTCCTGCAGTAAACTCCTCCCAAGGACCTCGGCCCGACTGGAGGGGGTCCGCCACCACCCAGGACCTTCTCCGAGGTAAAAGACCGCGTCTGTACAAGGCGAGCGCTCGCGCTTCCTCCTGCCGGGTACTCCCTTGTTTTCACGTGACATTAACCTTTAAAAATTGCATCAAGTAAAATCGATCCTAAGTCCAGACGGCTCCCGGCTGGGGATTTCTCGACTTCGGGACGGTGCGGGAGCGATGGGCACGCAGTGGAAACTGCACGCTGAAGTCTGGGCTTGGATCTTGTCCCAGCCACCCCCACGAGCACGAGCCAGCGACCACTGCTGTGCAGTGTGGCACCAGAAGTGCCTCTGACTTATGGTACCTGCCACGTAGGACGGGTTTTAGGGGGTAACCCCATCGTGAGGCGGGGATCGCGTGTATATTCGATTCCAAGAGCACGTGGACTGAGCGAGCTCCCTCCTGATCCTCCCGGTAAATGACAGCGAGTCCCCACGGAGACCGTCACCGTCTTCTAGATGACACGATTCTGCGTTCGCGAAAGTGCTGTTTCACATGATACGATGTGGCTTAAACGTCTGGCCCTGGCCTCTGCTGGTACAGGGGGTCCGGGCCCAGGGATGGGGAAGCGCAGCCACATCCGAAACGACTCTTCCGTCTCCACGCGCACAGGGCAGGGAGTGTCTCACCACGAGTCACGAAGCCGCCATTCTGCAGGTGGCCGCCGTGGCCCCAGAGAGCTGAGTCCAGAGAGCTGGTCAAAGACACGGGCTAAAGAAAGGCTGGCCGGGTTTGGCAGCTGTGACGTGGTGCAGTTTTTCTAAAGAGAAGGCAGCGGAGGAACTGATGGCCCCCAGTGTGAGTGACAGGGAGATGTCACCTCGTGTGGCAGAAACAGTCTGGAGGAAAAGTCGGCTGAAGAGCACGTCACCCACCAGAACGGTCGGTGGAAATGGCCCCAAGAACTTGGTTTGGAGCCATCGCTCCGAACTGAACCTTGGAGAGAAGCCGTGGAGGGAGGCGGCAGGTGCCACCAAGGCCGACGCCCCTCGGGAGTCGCTCTGGAGGGGAGCGGGCCAGAGGGGCGCAGCGCCTGGCAGAAGGGCCCGTGTGAACAGAGACGGGACCACGCCCCGGTGCGGGCGGGGATGAAGCTGTGAGCGTTTGGGGATCGTCGCTCCTCCGACGGGAATGGAAGTGGCACTAACCGGGCAGCAGAAACGGAAGGGAGGCCCGTGGCGACGTTGGTGTCCGCGACGCGTGCCGGTGAGATGCTGGGCGGCGAGGCGCCGGGCGCCGCGCTGCGCAGGTGCACAGACGTCTGTCGGGGCGACGGTCAGCGTCCGGCTCTCCTGCATGCGACGTGCGAGCCCCGCGTCGCACCCTGCACGCGGACCAACGGCAGAGGGGTCCGTCGGTCACGCTCGCCGAGGAGCAGGTGGAGGCCCGGCCTCCGTCACAGGTGGAGCCCCGGCCTCCGTCACAGGTGGAGCCCGCTCAGTATAAACCAGAAAATCCTCTTTGAACTGT
>NW_024349796.1:16664835-16672136 GCF_902729225.1 Pteropus medius | reverse complement strand
CTAGCTTTGTGCCATCTGCAAGTGCAGTTAGCTTGGCAGCTCTGCCCTGAAACGAATTCAGCCATGAAAAGGTCGAAAAGGGCCGAGTCCTTGACCCACCCCCCAGACGCTGTCCTCGTCCTCGGTGTGTTCTTTCATTCGTTGGGCCCCTCGGGGACCGGTGTTTCTAATCAGTTCTCCATCTGCTATGGATGGTGGCCCGCCACCTGGAGCCCAAGTCAACAGCTTACTGAACCCCAAGATTCCAGACCGCTGTGTGGGCAAGTTTTCTGGGAGCGGTACCCCTTTACAAAATTGCCATTGCTCCGTCGTGTTTAAATTTGCATTTAAATTTCTGCTTTTCAGAGTTGCCACACCCTTACCGGTCTGGGGAAAAAAAAAAAAGTCCCCGTCTCAGAGGTTATGGAGGGACAAGGGGCTCCGAGGGGATCGTGAAAGTTACCGTAGGAAGGGTCTGAGCCAGAGGCCCCAGACCTCTCTGTCCCTCGAGCCTGTCCCTCGAGCCTGCCCCTCGGGCCTGTCCTGGAATAACAGGTTTCAGGCCTCTCGTGTGGACGAGGGGGCGGCCGGAACCCCTCTTGGCAGCAAGCCCTGCGGGCAAACTCGGGGCTAAGGCTGCTCCGCTGCTTTGCCCACGGTCACGGCTCCCAGTGCCGCTCGCGTCCCCCGTCCGGCCGGCTGCCCCAAAAGCATCACCTCGGTTCCCTCTACGCATCGTCAAAACCCTGATCAGGGGCTCGGGACTGGGTCCGAGGTGAAGCCAGCACCTGGAAGCCCACAGACTCCCTCGCAAGGCCAGGGGCCACTGGGTCGGCAGGGGTTGGGGACACCAGGGCCTCGCCACACACCCGTCTCCACCGGAACGGGTCTCATCTGGTTTGTGTATTCCGTCCTGCGAAAAAGTTCAGCGAGCAAGCGTTTGTTCTTTAAAAGAAGAATTGGAGAGCACCTGATCTAAAATAGTCACGTCTGCAAACTTGATCATCCTTTCAAAGTCGACCGACCTCAAAAAAAAAACAAAACAAAATAGAAAACAGAAAACAGAAATGCTTCAGAGCCTCTCATTTCAATGTTCATTCGGTGTTCGTTAATTCTCACTGCTCGTAACACCTACATACATTTATCTAAAGGTCATCTTTATTTTATTAATGTAAAGACGGCCAATAACCGGTTACCATTTACCTCAAAAAGTGCATACTTAATTAGGATGATTAGCAGAGATTCGGTGGAGGGAATCAAAACCTGTTTTCCGATGTAAAAAATACCCAAATCAACAGCCGTGCTTGGAAAATAGTAGGCTACGTAAACACCAGCGAGCTGTGGCCTCATGGGGAGAGACAGCATGCCACCCGCTCTAAGGCGGCAACTCCCAGCCACGATGACGCAGCGTGTGGCAGCACTGTGAACCTGTCACAGCTATGCTGGGAACCCCGCAGAGGCCCGATGCCAAATTTTGATCAATATATAAAAATGCATCTTTGCTCTGAATTTATATCACTGATAAGGTGACGCTAAGCGCCAGACACGCTTGGCGTCAGCAGCAGAAGGCAAATGGAGCTTAGCACCAATGTGTCGCCAGAGACAAACTTACGCTTGTTTAAATGGGGAGTTTGCCTTGCGAATATTTAAGGGAGCCTGGCCAGGGCAGTACCCAATCTTACTGAAACCGAGGCTTGGAGCCGAAGGACAGACGAGTGGACGGTGCCACAGCTGAGTGTCACCGTCATGCACGGAAGCCCTTAGGGCTCGGCCACTGCAAACCCTAACTGTGTGGTCATCGCCCATGACTAGGGCTTCCCCGAGCTTTTGCATCCCTTTCAAATGCGCCCCCCAACACGAAGACTGGCGTGTGTTCCTAACAAAACAGGAAGAACCAGGTCGGTCCCCGGCGCTTTCTACATCCAAAGTTCAGGTCAGAATATCTCCTCTTGTCCATCCCAACCACTGGGCTGTGAGCGTTACCGCTTCACGCGTCAATTTCGGAAAAAAAACAAAAACAAACCAAAAAACGCTTACAAGACAACTATTTCTCTAGCACCTTTAGAAAGACAGGCAAGTGTAAGATTGCATTCGTTTTCTCAAGAAAAGTGTCAGATTTGAGGGCGATGCAGGAAATCATTAGTTGTGACGTGTTTACGATCAGGCCTCGTACTGCTTGTGTTGAACGTTTGGGACACACAGGGAGGGAGACTCGGTGGCCGGGGAGGAAGGCATCGATCACCACCCGTGTTAACGCAGATGTTTTTTCTTGAAGATGCAGTTGGTACAATTTAAAGCAATGATAGTTTTGAGATTCAGATCAATTGCCATTTATCGAGTGCTTATTATGTCCCAGGTATCACGCTATGAGCCTTAACAAAATTATTATAATTTCGGGGAAAAAAAAAAAAGGACTGGAAAAGAACTTGGAAAAAAACGTATAGAGATGTTATAGGACGGTTTGGGGGCTGTAGGGGATTTTGTCTCTTCTGAAAATTTTTAGTATGATGCATGCGATAAGTAACGAAAAAAGAATTTGTAGGAATTTAGCAGATACGTACTGGAAATTTTTACTAATTAGTGAAAGTATTGAGCGCAAAACAAAACGAAACAAAACAGACAGTGAGAAAACAACCTGTGAAGGGGTCATGCTGGGAAGGAGCGGAAAATAAACTGGAAAAGCGAGGCAGAGTCACATGACGAAGGACCTTGACCGTCTGGGGGTTTATCGTGTTCCATCCCCTCTACAAGGAAGGACTCGGGTCTGTCCGGCCCAAGCCCATGATTCTGCTGCCTCTTCCCACACCTGTCACACGTGGGCGGAACCAGAAGCAGCTTGGGGACCGCTGGCCTCGTCCTTCTCAGGGTCCTGCAGTAAACTCCTCCCAAGGACCTCGGCCCGACTGGAGGGGGTCCGCCACCACCCAGGACCTTCTCCGAGGTAAAAGACCGCGTCTGTACAAGGCGAGCGCTCGCGCTTCCTCCTGCCGGGTACTCCCTTGTTTTCACGTGACATTAACCTTTAAAAATTGCATCAAGTAAAATCGATCCTAAGTCCAGACGGCTCCCGGCTGGGGATTTCTCGACTTCGGGACGGTGCGGGAGCGATGGGCACGCAGTGGAAACTGCACGCTGAAGTCTGGGCTTGGATCTTGTCCCAGCCACCCCCACGAGCACGAGCCAGCGACCACTGCTGTGCAGTGTGGCACCAGAAGTGCCTCTGACTTATGGTACCTGCCACGTAGGACGGGTTTTAGGGGGTAACCCCATCGTGAGGCGGGGATCGCGTGTATATTCGATTCCAAGAGCACGTGGACTGAGCGAGCTCCCTCCTGATCCTCCCGGTAAATGACAGCGAGTCCCCACGGAGACCGTCACCGTCTTCTAGATGACACGATTCTGCGTTCGCGAAAGTGCTGTTTCACATGATACGATGTGGCTTAAACGTCTGGCCCTGGCCTCTGCTGGTACAGGGGGTCCGGGCCCAGGGATGGGGAAGCGCAGCCACATCCGAAACGACTCTTCCGTCTCCACGCGCACAGGGCAGGGAGTGTCTCACCACGAGTCACGAAGCCGCCATTCTGCAGGTGGCCGCCGTGGCCCCAGAGAGCTGAGTCCAGAGAGCTGGTCAAAGACACGGGCTAAAGAAAGGCTGGCCGGGTTTGGCAGCTGTGACGTGGTGCAGTTTTTCTAAAGAGAAGGCAGCGGAGGAACTGATGGCCCCCAGTGTGAGTGACAGGGAGATGTCACCTCGTGTGGCAGAAACAGTCTGGAGGAAAAGTCGGCTGAAGAGCACGTCACCCACCAGAACGGTCGGTGGAAATGGCCCCAAGAACTTGGTTTGGAGCCATCGCTCCGAACTGAACCTTAATGGAAAGCATGGAGGCGGCGGTGCCACCAAAGGCAGCGCCCCTCGGGAGTAAGCTCTGGAGGGGCCAGGCCAGAGAGCGCCAGCGCCTGGCAGAAAGACGTGTGGTACAAGAAGTGGGACCACGCCCGATGTGACTGAGGATGGCTTTAATGACTGGTTGGGGATCTCGTCGCTCCTCCGGCCGAATGGAGTAACTTTTAACGGGCGGCAAGAAGCGGAAGAGAGGCCGATGGCGGCGTTCAGGTGTCGCGGCAGCGTGCAGTGAAGAGATGCTGTGGCTGGCGCGCTGGCAGGCGCAGCCCCTTCGCGCAAGAATGCACAAACGCGCGTCTGTTCAGGCGGCAGTCAGCGTCCGGCTCTCTACCATCTGCGGCGTCTCTTGAGCCCAGCATTCGCACCTACCTGTATGAACCCGAGCAGCAAACCAGTCCATCGGTCCGCCTTCGCCGAGGAGAGCAGAGTGGAAACCCGGCCCTCCGTCACAGAGTGGAACCCGGCCTCCGTCTGAGTGTTAACTCAGTATAAATGAAAATCTCTTTTGAACTGTAAGGAATCTTTTTTTTTTTTTTTTTTTTTTTGGTTGTTTCCAATGTGCGTCTTTGAATAGAAGTAAAATAAAAAACAAAAACAAAAAAACAAAAAACCAAAAAAACAAAAAAAACACATCCATTTCAATAAAAGTTGCCCTTTTTTTTTGTTGTGGTGGTGATGTTGAAATGTAAGGCTTAGTCAAACTTTGTTGCACGGAAAAGTTCAAAACAGCAGCATGATTCCAGAAAGAAGCGAAGTGACGGCTGAGCCCGTGAAGACGGTGACCTACGCAGAACCTGGAAAGGTGACCGTACTACAGGGGAGGAGGGCCCAGGACACAGCTTCCTGTCGGGCTAACAAAAAGTAGGCCGATTACCGCCTCTCCAGCTCGAGGGACTACGCCATTATTTCGCGTTTTTTGTTTTCCTTTTGGTTAAACATTTGTTTAAAAGAGAGGAGCCCTCTTTGTTAAAATAATATATCTTTCCATGGTTATTGGGAAGAAAATATACAACGCGACACACACTCACACGCATATACACACAAACTCATGATGCTTAAGAAAGAAACGGAGTGAAGAACTACAGTAGAAAACTCAGAAATATAAAGATCTTCTTGTCATTAAAATATCCAGGAGGAGAGCTCAGATCTGCACTGAGAGAATAAAGGAGCTATGTAATTGTATTTATAAGACAAACTGTCTCAAATTTTATCACAGAAAAAATATCGCCATTTAATTATTTACATCATACCATTTGGGAGGCTTTTATAACTCTCTAAAATTCCTGTAGAGCATCTAGGTCAGTCCAGTAAAATGCTACCAATATTATATTTAACATAATTTTCCACTATATTTTTCTCCTAAAAAACCGCTCTGTTTGTTCGTGGAAGTCAAACGCTTAGGCTGCTTGAAATGGTGGGATACCTTCGTGCTTTTCAAAAAAATCTCATTTCACAGAGGGCATTTATCCTATAGAATTAAAGTTTGCTGAATAATAAATATAACTTTAAGTGATGCAAGCTGTCAAATCCCTTGAATGTCAAAGTCAGAGCGGAAGCCCTTCATGATTTTTGCTGCTTCTGAAAAGAAGCAGAAAGAGAATGATTAAGCACAGGCAACCTCACCTTTCAATCAATTTCTTCATCTTTGTGTATTTGTCATGAACAACAATTTAAATATCCCTTGAGGTTAATATTTTCGGGTTCAACAGGAGAGTACAGAAAAAACTAATATATTCACACATAATATGAGACAATGAAGACTGGAACATCTTATTTGTAGCAAATTTTATTTTTCAAATAACCATAAAAGGTATCCAGTTACTCTTCGGCTTAATTTATTAGATCATGCAAGATGTAAACATGAAGTACCAAAGGAAAAAAAAAAATCATCGTTCTCGACAATCGTAATATGTGAGGAAAAAATACACAGAAATGCATCCCCAGAACTTACTACCTGTGGCTAATCCTGAACTTCCATTCTTGCCTGCGTTCTGTTATTTTAACACAAGATGAACGTAGTACAAAGAAGCAAAAACTAATAATCCAAGGAAAGAAAAACATGTTCGTATGATGCATGATAAGGTAAGATTGACTATGTTCATATTCATAAAAAAATGTTGGGAGCAGGGAGTGACGTTAGATAAAAATATCTATTTTTTACACAGTTAAAAAGAAATTTAGCTGTGATTATATTGCTGCTTACATCATATTCATAGACATTTCCTTGAGTACCATGCACAGTTCTGAACTTTTTTTTTTTTTTGCTATGGAAACAGGTAAATTGCAATGGCGATCTCCCCAGAGGGCATTCAAAATAATATATTAACTTAGAATTATAACTCATTTTGAAAATAAGGTCAATAGTAATTTTATTCTGAAAAACAAAGTTTTAAGGGCAGAGCAGGTATGATAAAAATGTTTCAAAATCAACCGCACACCGTAAAGAAAATAACTTCCTACGTTTGACGTTGGCTGTCAGGCGAAGGGACTGTCTGTGGCTTTGCTTCAGAAGGTTTTTTTTATTTATTTGAATATTCAGAGTCGGTTCCCAATGACTGAAAACATAAAGTAGGTCCCAATGGCCAATCCGGGTTTTATCTGTCTACATGGTTCCAAAGAGAATACGAAACCGTTTCTTCACTTTGGACTAAATCCTGGAGTTCTTAGTTAACCCTGGCGTCTAGAGACCACAGAATGTGGAAGGTATCGAATCACCTCAAGTTCACGAACTCTCTGCAAGTAAAGCCAGCTTTGCTTATAACGTACTTGAAAGTAAAAAGCAACGCTCCATACAAAACGAGGTGTTTACCTTTTATACAACGAGATGATCCCTGCCATCCTCCTTCAGAGCCTGGAATGCCGTGACTCCGAATTTCCATTCTAGAATGTTCCAATTCTAACACTCTCCACCGAGACACCCCTTGCAAGCACACCGCAGCAGAAAATGAGATCATGTTTATATGTGGCTTATACAAGGCTGCCTCCCAAGATGGGTTATCACGGAAGAATGTGCAGTGGATTCCACGGGGGGGTTGTTACATAAAGCTATCTTTTTCTTTTTCTTTTTTTTTTAGGTGATGAAAAATCACCAAGGTCTCAAAAGTGTTTGCTTTGGGTCCTTTATTGGGGAGTTTTATCCTGATCTGAGGTAGATGGAAAAAGCCTACCCACTCTGTAAGCCAGCATCAAGGTGGCTGCACACTCCAAGCGGACAGATGCTCACGCACCGGAAAGCTTTCTTTTTTGGCCAAGATCAAGTTGCCAGAAGCGAGGCTGCCGCGGGCGGGCGTCTGGGCGGTGGGAGCTCCGGGACCGCGGTGTCCTGCCTCCTGCCGGGACGTCCCCAGCCTCCAGCTTCCTCTCCCCGCCGCCAGACAATAGCGTGTGCATCCTGGGAAGCCGACACCTTCTCGCTCGG
>NW_024349796.1:16644241-16664375 GCF_902729225.1 Pteropus medius | reverse complement strand
TTTTTTTTTTTTTTTTTGTATTCAGGAAGTGAAAGCATTTAAGAAAACATTCAAAATTCTGAGACTATATGTAAGTGAAATATTTAATGTCTGTCATTCATAAAAGTTACATCATTTACATAGGGTTCATTTGTATATAATAAAAATTTCATCATAATGAAAAATGTTCTGGAAAGTTATATGTTAATTTGTTTAACATATGCTTTGGATATACAGCTAAATAGGAATCGTTAAAAAAATTCTTCAAATATTCCGTTAAACAGTTAAAAAAAACTTCATTCGTAAGTGTGTGTTTTTCTTTCCACTGGCTCCTTTGTTTGTAATAGCATATGTAATTTGAACCGTGCAAAGATTGGATCTCTTCATAGTTCGGAATATATTCGTATACCAATAAATTTGCTTGTTGCATAGTGAACATGTAAACTGACAAAGGATCTATAAATTTTACACTAATAATCTAAAAAAGGTGCTGAAATTTTACATGATAGTTTTTACTGAGGTTTATTTTTGTTGCAATTTGGGTTTTCTCTTTAAAAAAATTCTTAACACACGCGTCCATCGATACAGTAAGAGGTCATGAAAAGTTAAAAACCAAAGAAGTAATTTTATCTGAGACTACCAGAACTCAACTCATGATTTCGCTTGAATTTTCCTCTGAGTATTACGCGTTGGAAATGTATTGTGCTGCCTCTTAAGACAGTATTCAAAATTAATTTCGACAGTGTGTGTTTAACATAAAGTTTACTATGTTTGCGTCAAATAAAATGTTTATTAATGAAAGCTATTTACCATACAAGGAACAGCAAAGAGAAGTCATCATACAGAGATGCACACTAGAGCGACAGGTGTAAGGGTGCATGCAGAGGTTTCTGTTTAAAAAGGAAGGAATAAACAATGATACTAAAATTACTGGGTTTTGATCCCTAGACTCTCAAGTGAGTGATAACTTTTCTTTGAATTTACAATTGGAAAATGCCATGAACAGATAGGACTATAATACACATTAGCAAGCAGGTGAAATGAAGGTTTCGGACTTTACAGCTACTGTGCTTGACAAATGTGTGGAATTTTTTTTTTTTTTCAATAATAATTTGTTTCAAATATGGGGTGGGCATATTACTGCCAGGTTGCTCTGGTTTCTACAAGGTTTACCACTTTTGTTTGAAACCACATAATTTGAAGCCTCCATTTGTGTTAGACACCATAAAGAACAGAATTTTGTTGACATTCAGTAAATGACATTTAAGTCTCTCTCTCTCTCTCGCTCTTTTTTGTTTTTGTTTGTTTTTTTGTTTTTGTTTTTTGGCTTAATAGATTTTAAAATGTATGGTTATCATAGCCTAATATTGTCTTTGTCTTCACTGCAGTGGGTTTCCGATCAAACTTTTCCCCTTCCTTTAATACTTTAGGGAATTTTCAAGCGTCGGGATGTTTGGCTGTAATGCCCCAAGATTTGTTCTCCCTGAAAAAAATCATAGTGACAATTTATTAACTACAGAGCAACTTGGCTTTTAGGGGTCTGCAATTTCTATTTAGATTTACAAATATCCATTGGTGCTTCATAGACCTAACATTAAATCTTAATCATATTTAAGGTTTCTTTTCATGCAATTACTTGATCTGCTAGTTATCTTTTTTTTTGTTTTTAGTTCTAAAAATGGGGCTGAGTCAAATCACTGGGGCATTACTTTTATTATAAGGAAATATATTTAAAGACGATTCTAAGTCGAATTACATTACATTTGCAATGGCGTGTACCTCTAAAATGAATCGGAAGTTCGAGGATCTCAAAACTATTGGTATGTCTGAATATTTAGAAAGATTTGTATTACTATTTTCATAGCTTTTACATATAGATATTGGAAACACGCTAGTCCAGTTAAAGCTTAAATAAAACTGATGGGAAATAAAACTCCTTAGATTCAAACCGGTTTATTCACACAAATTTAATAGGATATATCACAATTGTTTGGTCCATAAATATTTAGGGGAAATAGTTTCTATACAATGCATTTATCAATAAACAAAGAAACATGGACGATTTTGCTAGACCACTTACTGTACTATAAACACGAAGCTCAATATATAAGATTATTGGATTTATCCACTATACTTGGGTGCACAACTGCTGTCTATGACATGTTCGTCCCCTCTACCAGGATACACCATAAAAAGAGTCTCGGAAATCAGAGGTAAAACAGTACAAAACTAGTGAGGTGTCAAAAGGGCTTAAAACAGTTAATTTAACAAACGACACATATATCCTGATTTTTCACAAACTTACTTCCAAGTTATATCGTAAGGCACATAGGAGAACTGAGTTATAATGAGTCTACTTCATAAAGTAGATCTATAGTACCATATATTGTTCTGTCAAAGAACAAAGTTTATAAGGGTCAATATTTTACCTGTAAAAGTGTATTAATAAGATCTCAGCCTCACCAAGGTTGTTTGGTCTGGTTAGTGGTGAATGCCCGAAATGCAATAGAAATATGAAAAGTCAAGATTTAAGCTCCGTATAAGATGATAACCACACGTGCTACATATATAATGGCAATCACACTTTACTTCTGTTACAGTGTTAACTTATCTTCCATCATCTTTTTTTTTTTTAAAAAATAAGCTACTTTCTGTGCTAATTGTCTAAAGACCCTGAGCAAAAGTTACAATAATGCACTTTGATGTGGGCAGCGAACTGTCGATATGTAACCACACATTTATACAGCCGGAAGGACACCTTTAAAACCTATTAAATAGCCACTTCGACCACCAGCAGAGACTTCAGGGGTCCAAAAAGTGGAGAATATGTGCAAAGCTTTTCTTAACAATCCACTAAAGCAAGACATAGATCTTGACTTTTTAAATTTTTTCTTTAGAAAATCCACAATCTAATTGGTGTTTAACGACAACAGAAGTGTAGAGATGAACATTCGCCACTGCCCAGACCATTAAGATTTTAGCTTAAATTAAAAGGAAAAAAAAAAAAGATACTGTAAACTAGGAAATATATTCAGATCCGCATCCACGAGGCTTCTGAGTTTAGCTACATTAAGACCAATAACTTCAGATCGCAAATGTCAGAAAAGGTTTTCTGACAAATATATCGACCTGTGCAAAGGAAAATAAAAGCAAAACAAAACCCAAGAATTCTCATGTTGGTATTAGACTGCAAAGGTTTTTTTGTTTGTTCGTTTGGTTTTTTTTTTAACATTATTCATATAGAATGCCAGATACACTATCACGGTACAGCTGAAACCAATTGATAGAGCTTTTAATTAAATTATACTGATCTCTTTCGACTTCTTAAAAAATTATATTTTACTTATTTCCATTTTCCCTGGGGGAAAAATAATTTAGAAAGAATGGTTGTTAAATCAATTTTAGCTTTAGGTTAAAAGTATAGCATTTCAAATTCTATTTGAAATTTCATAGATACACAGGGAGTTTAAGTATTTTTCGGATGTTCAAATAACCGATGAAAGTTTTGTTGGTATATACATCTCTAAGAGAAGGGAAAGTCCCCTTTCTGGAATAGATTCCCGCCTAATTAATCTTTTTCTATTTAGAGTTGCTACAGCTAGTGCTTTTTTAATCATATTCTTCATTCCCAGAAAAAAAAAAAGAGTAATCAAACTTTTGGTAGTGTTTTAAAAATAGAAAAATACCAGTAATTTTCAAAATTCCATAAGTACACATACAATTGCAATGTTTAAAAAATGACAGTTTAACTCATTATCAGATACTTTATTACCCTAATCATTTAACTGGGAATATGATCATTTGTCCATCAAAATACCAGGGGTGTTTTTTTGTTTGTTTGTTTGTTTGTTTTTTTTTTACTCCTTTAAGAGTTTGGAAATAAGTAACATACAATTTTAAGAGGCACTTGGAATGATTCAAACCACCCCCCTACCGACTGAAAGATCTGATTCATTTTTAAAAAAGAAAAAAATCCAAATACACTTTGCAGACCAAAAAAAAAGAGAGAGAGACAATACCGTAAACTCATTTGCCAAGTGGCTGCGGATGCTACACACCGAGCTGTTGCTTCTATTTCCCGAATTCTAGAGTTTGGGGAGGGGAGGATGGGAAGTCTCGTAAATAATAAAATAATAATAATTAGAATAAAAAGAAGAAGGAGAATGAAAGGGGGGGAAACACCAATGTTAGAAAAGGTTCGTTAAGGTCGTTTGTGAGGGGCTCCCGGATTCGTGGCTGTCCAGGTTAGAGGTCACGGCTGTCACTACAGTGATAGTGGGATTGGTCAGGTCTGTTAAAGTGGTCGCCGTGCCCGCCGGGCTGAGCGCGCCGCTGTCCGCGGAGGGCGGGGCCGGAAGCGACGGGCCATCCGCTTTATCCACACCCCCATTCTCCTGCCGCAAAAGGTTCCTTCTGAATTTGGCTCGTGCGTTTTGGAACCAAACCTGCAAACCAATCCCAATGGATCTCTTTACCGATGTTGAGTTTTAGGAGTTTTGTTTTGTTTTGTTTTTTTCCTCTTTCTCTCTTTCCTTTTTTTTTTTTTTTTTTTTTTTTTTGGTGGACGTATGGTTCTCTTTTTAAATATAATTGTTGCCTTTTCTTGGGAGAGAAGGGCCTTTTTCTTATTTTTAAGAGCAGAGTCATCCGGGCTGCAGTATAGACATCTTGTCTCAAGTGCATGCGCCCCGCCCCCAGCATGAACCAGTGGCACTTGGGACAACCGAAGGGGGCAAGTGGGGACACCACGGAAGTGAAGGCTGCGGGACAGAGGGCGGGAAATACACCCTGATGCGTGACCCGTTCTCTTTCGAGACGGAGCAGAGAGGCAGGGGCCCTGGAAGTTTCTCAAAGTGGCGCTCACTCGGGTGAAACGCACGTCACTAGCTCAGACTTCAGGCTCCTCTCCAGACAGACACGTGGTCGGGGTTCTTAGCATCGAAGACTCCCAGGGCCTCCAGGCCCCGAGCAGCCGCAAACAGGGCGCCGGGATTTAAAACGCCCGCTGCGTGTCGCTGAGACGCGGCAGAGGGTCACCGGTGACCCACCGCGACGCACGACAATCTCGTTCCTTGTACACTCCGACTGTGCTGAGTTTAGGAAAACTGGACAGCTGATCTCACTCCCAATGTTAACTTCTAAATATGGTTCTTTAAAATAGGAAAATACCTGTGCCAATTGGTTACTAAGACACTAACCATAACTGGGGCTTTTCGGGCCTTGGAAAAAAGAATTTGGAAGGTCGTAACGCGTGAGCGGAGCTGCCGAGAGTTTGCTGGTCAGATAGCGCCAGCAGGACCCCCACAAGCCTGCACCGAGCCCCCCGTGAAAGGCAATCTCTCCAGCCCCGGCCTGCGCAGATGGCATCGCCAGCACCTGCAGAGCGGCGAGGCCAGCGGGGCCGACCTTGGAGGGCCCTCTCTCCGTAGGGAGAACGTGGCCGCATTTATCAGGGTCCTGGGTCTCTGTGTGGCCACTGCACCCTCTCGGTCCACCCTCCAGGAGGACAGCTAAGGTCAACTAGTGACGCAGCAGAGAAAATGTCTGGATCACTCTCGACAGGGGCGAGAACTGTCTCTCCTGGCACGGGGAAGGGCGCCGGACGCGAAGGCGGCGGCGGCGGCGACGTCTTACCTGCAGAACCCTCTTGGTCAGGCCCGTTTTCTGGGCCAGCTGCTTGAGGTCCTTGGCGTCCGGGTTGTGGTTGATGGCGAAGTAGGATTTCATGGTCCGGAGCTGGTGGTGCTTGAAGGAGGTGCGCATGCGCTTGGTCTTCTGCGAGGGCGGGTAGGGCGGCTGGTCCCGGTCCAGATGCTCCGCCTCGTTCTCGTTACAGCCTGTGGCGGGCGACAGGGGACAGACAAAGGCTCAGTGGAAACTCCTGCGCTGGCGGGAGCGATGGCGGCCGGAGGATGATGCCAGGATGACGAGACGACAGCGGGCAAGGCTGTCCGCCCGGCTAAGAGAAGCTTCCGGAAAAAGTCGGCCAAACTAACCTGTTCAGGTGGACACACCACAGTGTACGTCATAGGAAAGTATTAGATGCATCTTATTTAATGGCCGCTAGAAAACCTGAGATGGGAGCAAGAGGTTTCCAGGAGGACGGTGAGAGAGCCCCGCTTCTAAGGTGTCCATAGCGCGCAAAGATTAAGCGCTGGCTTCACCAACACACCCAGTGCTTAGAGACTCCGCGTTTTGTCTGTAATTGTGAAATCGGATGTAGTATCTGCGGCCACCGCTTTTTGTCCCGAGGAATATGCAAACGCCCGTTGCGGGGTTTCCGGATCTTGGCCCCCTTTGCTCTGGGTGTGTGTCCCCAGCTGGCCTGGCAGAAAGAGGGTGGCATCTTCTGATCCCTTGCAAAGCCTCCCCCAGCTCTGAGGGCAAAACCCACCAGCCTTTGAAACAAGCTGGAAAGTCGTTACCCCCAGGATATAAAGCTGTGCATTTAAAAGGTCATTTCCAAGAAGCTACCGGCTGCGCATAGTAAATATGATTACAAAAATGAAAATATTTCTGCTCAATATTTACTGATTCAGCCAACTCTGGCAGGTTTTTCGTTTTTTTGTTTTTGTTTTTGTTTTTTTCCCCTGTAAGCCTTACTTCAGATATTTATCTGGCGTATATTCAGATCTGATTGTCCGGCATTTTAGTGCGTTATAATAGGATATCTACCCTGGTCCCAACCATGTCACTGGGGGTGCCAGGGAGCGAGAAGGAACTGAGGCATGTCTTAATACTGGCTCTTCCACTCTGCTTGCCAACATACTAGTTGCCTGCTATGCTCCGGTTAGAATTACTTTTTTCAAAAAAAAAAATATTTTCAGTAAATTGGCATACACACAGAAACAGTCATTTTACAAGTAAGGGGTCAGCCGCGTCACGAAATCCATTTAACAAGAAATTCCCCCTCATGTAAGAAGACGAGGCAGAAACCTGTGCCCCTTTGTTTATATTTCCATAAATCCCTAAGCGGGAGGCCACACGTGGCCTCAGAGCAAGTGAGTCCATTGAGAGGAGGATGGCACCCCATTCACCGCTGGCTCTCTCCTAGGTCAAGTACGGGGCCAGGAGCTCAACGAGCAGCCAGTCAAGATTTTGCATGTTCGCTCGCCGATAAAAAAAAACTGTGAGCGACTATGAATGCAAAATCAAATCAACTTGAAATGGACTTTATTTAGATACATACATTCGAATATTGAGCACGGACTTCTTAACACCCCCCTCCCCCAGCAAGGGGGAACATGAGCCCGGAGATTAGAGAGAGAATATACGTCACATTTTAGCTTATTTAGGCCCAGTAGGGATATGTCTAGTTCGACTATCCTATAGTATCACAGACTCCTATTCTCAGACAGATGGGTGAAACAGAGTCTTCCGACCTCCTATAAATTCATACTCAGCTCCAGCAAACCGAGCTACATTTCGCAACCAGATTATCAATGTACCCACAGCAAAAGGGTTAAAGAGACACACCCAGTCACCACAGGCTTCTTCAAATAAGATTTCGCTCCCATCATCTGACACATAACTTCCTGAACAGCGCATTAAACGGAAAATTACCCTTGGGATGGAAGACTTAACTTAGTGTTTAAATAATGCCCTTAGCCACCTCCCTCCCTGAAGTAATATTTCTTAGAAACGAGTGTGATTCCGAGCCTAACTACATACTCATTAGCCTTTAAAATGAAGTTAGCAAAAAATAATTATAGAAAGCTTTGAGAAAACTGCTTCTCTGAACATGCATTCTGTGTCCATTATTGCTGATTAAAAACTCAGCAGAGAATTTTAGTGCATTCAACACAGGGATGGGACTTGTTTTCACACAGAACACAATTCAGTGTGTAAGGAGTTGTTAGCTCATTATGGAACAGAAACAACCACATATGACTTTCCATCGACTGCATTATCAGTCACATTATTCAACTTAATAGAGCCATCTATTTCTTCTACAGAGTAACTCGGCGCATTATCCTAAGTTACTTATGTGTAACTACAAACGCATTATGTAAACTTGCAAGCGATTGTGTTTCCTCTGGGTCTACTTTTAAAGCTATAGGGGCTTTCCCCCCCCCTGATTTATGAGATGAAATGATAACTCTCTTAAAACTGTCTTAAACATACCCCTATAACTACATATCTGGCATTATAAAGCTAATGAGAAGATCTAAATATGTCATTTTCCAGGTCTTTATGAAACGGTCACCTATGCAGAAATTTCTGTTCTGAAGGTGTGTCACTTCCTGAGAAGTATCCGATTCCTAGGAGACCGCTAGAGGTCACTGCCAGGCTGGCGAGTGTCGCCGCTACCAGGAGCTTGCGAAGTTCAGAAGCAAAGAAGAAACCCAAGGAAGGAAGATTTTGAGAAGAGGCAAAGATGCTGCCTCTCAGTGGATGCTCAACTATCCAAATAAGAGCTACCCGTGGGAGATTAACTCTTCCTGCCCCTTGGAGGGTTTCCCTGGAATCCAGGATTCCAGATCAACTTTCCACGTCTCTTTCTAAAAATATCTGCCTGGTTCCCGCACAAAGAGGTTATAACTAAATTCGGAAGAGTCTCATTACAAGGCATTTATTTGCTTTATGTCAAGCACTGACTGATCTTTGCCAAGTTTCACATTTGCTCCGGAAGTCTTCGAATCAGAGACATAGTTCACGTCCATGTTTTTGAAAATATATCGGTGTATAAATGATATCTGTCCGGCATCGGCGTTACTCTTTCTGAGACTAGTTTACATGGAAGGAGAGACGGCACCAGAAGATCCAAAGAAAGCTGAAAACGATTCGAGCTAAAACAGTGGGTCAGTTTTGTTTTCTACCTTTTGCCATTTTTAATTCGCTGAGGTGTTTCTTTTGCCTGTTTTGCAACAAGCTGGCGTCAGAGTCATAATCATTTTTTTTTTTAATGGTGGGTTGATTTGGGGGCAGGCTTCATTAATGCCATTTCTCTAGATTATTTTCACCTGAATTAAAATACATATATGCGGTTTACTCAGATCCCTGGGTGTTAAGAGGCCCCTTGGGGTTAGGGAGGCCTCCGTGATGCTCCCGTCCTCGGTGGGTGAGGCAGGATCGGCCTCCTCAATAACCTGGCAGCAGCGCTGATTTGCAAACTGGAGAGCTACGTGGAAGACGTTTTCATTCTTTTTAGGAAATCAGTTTGTACTCTCTGGTTCTCCTCTGAGTAGCAGGAGAAGCAAAATCCTACTGCCCTCAAAGCTCCTGGAATTTTCTGGCATAAGGTGAAGATCCAACGCGAAATCAAATCTAGCTGATTAAATAAACAAGGGAAAAGCCAGGCTTGTCGCCTTTTGGCTAGAAATGTCCTCCATCCTTCTGGACTTTCTAGGAGCTCAGGGATCCCCTCTTCCCAAAGGCCGAGTGCGTGCGTGCACTCGCGCGATCTCTCTCTCTCTCTCTAATTAGGGCACCAGGGCCTTGGTGACTGGCTCCAGATTCCGATGTCATCTTCTATTAATAAAGAACAATTACTGACCTGCCTGTCCTGCCCCGGGACCACGCATCAAAGGAGACCAAGTGCGCACGCTGGGCAGAGCCGCGCGGACCGAGCTCCCGCCAGGGCGCAGCAGGGCGAGCGCGAGGCCGCGACCCTCGGCCGGGGGTTGGCAAAACCCGGGGGCTCCCCTCGCCGAGCCGTGACCTAAGCCCATCCGGGCGGGGCCGTGGCGAGCCGGCCAGCCCTTTCCCTTTCGTCTGGAGACCCTGGCGTGAACCACTAGGGACGAGGGCAGCTGCACCACGCTCCGCGTCCCACTCCACGCGCAACGCAGCCCCGGCGCCTGCCCGGACCGGAGGGGTCCCCTTCAGGGAAAGCAGCGGAGAACCCCCGAGGGAGCCGAGCGGAGGGCTGGGGGCCGCTCACGCAGCGGGGTCTCCCCTGAAAACTCTGGGCTCAGCACAGGGCCCTCGGTCCCCGCTCGCTCGTCCTGGCAATGTGACCTTCGGCAAATCGTTTCTCCAGCGGGACGCTGTTGAGCACCAACAAAGGCCAGGCGCCCACCAGGAGCTCGGGGACCCGAGGACAAAAGCTAGCAAGATCTGTGCTCTACGGTGTCCTCCCGTGGGCTGGCACCCGATGCTGGGTAACAGAGCAGGGTTGCCACAGCGAGGTCTCCAAGGCCCATTACGACAGAGCAGAGTCCCCCGGCCTGAGTCTCCTGCCCGCTCAGGTGCCAGCCAGGGCCGACCAGGGCTGACCAGGGCGTGGGAAGTCCAAGCCGCGGAGCCGGTCCCAGCGTTCCCTACAGTGGGCCCAGGGCTTCTGAACCCCTTTCCCAGGGGCTGCGGCTCACAAGAAGAGCTTCCATCATGCCCAGAGTTGTGGTCCTCAGGCTTGTCACCACCCTCACCTGGGGCTAGATGGTTCGGGCAGGTTCCCAACGCTAGTGAGAGAGATTGACGGCTAGGTGTGTCCCCAAAGCAAGGAAGAGAGTGTGCTCCGCGGCCCGTTGCCTGCAATCTGTTTCTCATTAAAGAGAAGGCTGGTGGCGGACAGGAAAGCAGCCTGTGGCACCAGAGGCCTCCTCCGTGGGCCTGACCTGGAGCTTCTGTCATCTTCCAGGGGTCTGGGTGTCCGGCTGGCTCATGGCACAGAGAACGAGGTGGCTGGGGAAGACCCTGACCCACGAAGGGGCGGGCCAGCTCAGCCCTGGACGCCTCCAGACGCTTCTCACCAGGACCTGGGATTTTGGGTCCCCACACTCTTGCCAACTGTTTTCCTGACTCTGGGCTGGTAACCGCAGCCTCTGCCCCTCTAGACACACTGGGGCTGGGCTCCAAAGAGAGTTTTAGATCCCCCCCCCCAGTATTTAGGGGAAAACTTTCTCCAGGATCATTGTCATATAATGCTGCTTCCTGAACTGCCCAGGCTGCTTGTAGGTTCAATCTGGTTTGTGAACCCACAGGGGCTCATATTAATGTGTGCCATGCTGTCTGGCTGGGCAAATGCTGGGTAGCCCTGTCCTGGGCATGTTCCTACACAACCTCAGTAGTGTCCCTTCTCTGTCCCTCCCCCCCACCCCGCTCTCTCCCCAGCCCCCCACCTTTCCCTTCCTTCTGAGTGAAAGGGACTGGCCACGACAAAAGTAGCCCTCGAGCCAAGCACCTTCTGGCTGCGGCCAGATCTGGGAGGGGCAGGAGGGCTCTGGACCCCTCCACCCTCTCGGGGAGCCCAGCGTGGGCTGGGGGGTGGGGGTGGGGGTGGGGCCGGGACCCACCTGAGCTGTAGTTGACGATGTCTACGCCCAGCGCCGGGCTCTTCCGCTTCCGGGGCCGCCCCTTCTGCACCGTGCCGGCCCCGTTGAAGTAAGGCAGGGCCAGGCCGCCGCTCTTGGCCGCCAGCTCCGTGTAGCTCAGCTGCGGTGGGTACTCGCCTTGCAAGAGGGTCTCGAAGTGCGCGCGGCAGTACACCAGGCTGTCCTTCATGCCGAAGTGGTCGCCCGTGGTCAGGGTCTTGTTGCAGGTGGAGCAGGTGAAACAGCTCAGGTGGTAGACAGAGTCTCGGGCGCGCATGACCATCTCGGAGGCGGAGATGCCAAGGTGGCAGCGGGCACATCTCTGCACAGAGAACCTTCTGGAAGGAAACAGTCGCATTAGGGCCCCCGGCTGCGGCAAAGGCAGGGCCATGTCCCGCCCTCACACGTGGGGCTTGTCAGCAGTGGCCGGCGCCTGACACGCCAGGGCTCAGAGAGGAGAGGACGGGGCCCAGTTGGCCATGGATTTTTTCTGCTTTCAGACTCGCTCTGGGGAACAAGACAAAGACCCCTTCCGTTAAAATCAGAATCGGGTACCTGATCCTCAGTTCTCCTCTCTGTAAAATGCTGATTTAAAAAAACAAACGACAAAAATCCTGCCTCGCTAACTCAAAACGCTCATGAAGAACACGGAATTGCGACCCAACTGAAAACATGTCATCCGTTACCAACATTCTGTGAAGGAAACGGGGTGCTGTTTATGGGTGCGTGTGAGGCACGGGGACACACGCAGCCCCCGAAAGGACGGCTTTGCGGAGGAAAGCGTGTTCCTCCCCAGCCACCCCTCGCCGGCTGCGGGCGGAGCTGGGTCACCTGCTCAGTCCCTGCAGGTCCAGAAGCATCGCTGGGAAGAACCAACAAACGCGCCTGCCGGGCGGTTGGAGGCCGGCGGGCAGATAGATGCTCGCCAGCGGGAAGGGGTCCCCAGAGCCGAGGGGCTTGGCTTTGGGCAGCCATTCCTTCTCAAGGCCATGTACATGGTCTCCCGCCAGCCTCGGGAAAACCGAACGCCCGGTGGTGGCTGCTGCCCGGGCCACCAGCTCCGTTCCAAGGCGCGGACCCGGCCCGTTCGCAGGAAACGGAAAAAAAAAAAGCCGCTTTCGACTCAGAGAACGGGGTCACGGTCGCCGACTCCTCCCGGGTCTCCCCGGTTCTCTGCATGAACTGCGAGGGGACGCGAGCACCCGGCGTAGCCCCACATCGCCCCAGACCCCGCGGTCCCCCCACCCACCCTCACCGCCCGTCCGGGGCTGCAGCTCGGAGGCGTGCGCAGTGGCCTTCCCGGGTCTCGCGACTGCTAACCGCACCGCACCCCGAAGGGGCGAAGGGAGGGGGACCGAGCGGGGTCCCCGGGCTCGGGCAGGTGGCCCTGTCAGGTGTGCACACGTGGGGGACGGGGCGGGAATACCTGTAGTAATCCTCCTTGCAGTAAATGCTGCCGTCCTTGGCGAAGCAGGTGAGCTCGGACTCGAGGGCCAGCTTACATTCACAGCACTTCAGGCACCTCAGGTGCCACTGTTTGTCCACGGCCAGCAGGTAGTACCTGTCGGAGATCTTGCCCCCGCAGCCGGCGCACAGGGCGGGCTTCTCGGGACTCAGCGGCGGCATGGCCTGCAAGGCAAGCGCGCACGCTGAGGCGGCGCGGCCGCACGACGCGGGGGCCCCGGGCTGCGCGAGCCCAGGGCGCCCCCGGAGCCCCGGCCAAGGGCAGGGGCGGGCGAGCCAAGGCCGACGTCCGGGGAAGCGTTCGCAGATCTGCTTTTGCCGCTCGCTCCCTCTCTGCGCCGACTGCTCGAACCCCGCGCTCCTTCCTCCCGGGACGGGTCACCTGAGGACATGCAGGCCCCCTCGGTCTTCTTTGAAAGAGGCCCGGGAGCGCAGGGACTAGAGTTTCGTGCGGGTCTCCACACGCGGAGAATCGCGGGCTAAAGAGCGTGGCTTTCCACGCGCACAATGAAAGAGAACGGAAACCGTTACCGGGAAGTGGAAGGGACGTTGGAACGAGCGCCGATGGTTCCAAAGACCCGAGGTGACACTTCTCTGAATCTCTGTCGCTTCGATCAGAGTGGAGAGACGTTTGTACCTGAGCTCCTAGTTCGGTAGGGACATTGTTTCGCTGGCGATGTACTCGGCAGATCTTACCTTCCCTAATTTTCGGGGTACTGGCCCTCTTCCTAGTCACGGGGGAAAGTGCCTGTTCCCAGGGCGGCCGTCGTCGGGCCCCCTGAGCATCCACACACCCTGGAGACTTTTGCCCTGAAAATCTGTTCAGTGCCCAAACTCAGCTTCCCGCCTGCGTCCCCACTCAGGTGGCCAGGGACCAGGAGACCTCACCTGGAGGAGAGCAGCCCCTTCGCGAATTCGGGGTGCCGCCTTTTGTTTTTAAACAGAGTGACCACGAAAGGGGGAAAGAAAGAAGCTGAGCTCCGTACATTTCCCTCGAGATCGGCAGAAACGGGTCGGACTTGCCCACGAAACTTTGGCGGGCCTGGAAAACTAGTTTCTCCCTTGACTGCGACCCGGGGCGCGTGCTGGATTCGTGTTTTAAATGTAGAGACGCCCCCGCCCAGCTCCTTGGTGGCCCCGAGACGCGGCTGATGGGCCCAGAGCGGCCACCGGTTATGTGAGCCACACGACCGGGTGCGGTGCCCAGCCGTCGACCTGGAACCGCTCCCCGAGACTTGCGTGGTTTTTCCCCTCCGGCTCGTCAGTCCGGAGCCCACAGATTATTAACCGGCTTCCTTTACGAAGCGGACGGGCCTCTTATTATTCGGCCCAGGCGGCTGCGGCGGCTCAGCACGTTCTCGCGCTGGGCTAAGGGCCCCGCGCCTCCGCTTTTACTAGAGGTCCCTGCACAGGACACGCGTCTCCCGGGGCGCCAAGCGCAGTCCTGACCGCTGGAGGGGCCACCGGAGACCCCCCAAGATCGCCGGCTTTGGGGGTGCCGGGCTCTGAGCGTCTGGAGAAGCGGAGGAGGCTCGCTCGTTTCTACTCCGCTCCCAAAGTCCCAGCATCACACCCGAGGCCAGAGCCACCGGGCTCCCGCTCGGGCCAGACGCCTGGGCCGTGAGCCTCGCCCCGGAGGCGCCCGGGAGCCAAGGGGACCAGAGACCCGACCCCGAGGTCTGCCGAAGAGGACGCCCCCTCCTCTCGCCCCTGGCTCGCCCGCTGCGGCAGAGGGTGGGGAGCGCGGAGTCTCAGGAGTGGAGACTTTTCGAGGTGGAGAGGGGACCGGTTCCGAGCCCCGCAGACAGGCAGACCGCAGAAAACCCACCCGCCGGTCTGGGGCGGGCGTCCCCACGCCTCGCCGTCCTCCGTGGGCCGCCGGGACCCGGGGCTCGGCTTCCAGGGCGCGCGGGGCGCCGGCACCGCGTGGGGCCCTCCTTACCGCGTCGCGGCCGTTGAGCTGGGCGCCTTTGGCCAGGCGGGCCTCGGTCTTGGATCGGCGCTCCATCTCCTCCATGATGCCCTGGATGTGGCCTCCGGCGATGCCGTGGAAGAGCATGGCTGGGGGGCGGAAAGGACACGCGCTGTCTTCTGTTCGGCACCCCACTATTTCCATACACGCGCGCCCCGGGCTCTCAGCTCATCGAGGGAAGGAGACGAGTCCGCGGGGGCTGCGCGGTGGCGGGAGCGCAGAGACGCTCGGGGACACGGGGCGGGAGGGAGAGCGCGAGACAGAGCGGAAAGAGGTCCGCTCGGAAGAGAAAGACGCAGCGGCAGCAGCAGAAGAAGGGGCGGGGGGAGCCCCAGCGGCTCCCCGAAGGAGATGTGCAGAACACAAACAAATACGGGCGGCGGGGATGCGGACGACGGAGGCGACTCTTGCTGCTCCGAGAGATCGAGTTACTAATGAGAAAACAACGGGGGGGTAAGCGGGGGCTGGGGACGAGATCTGGTGAGAGAAAATAGTTTGGAAACACAAAAGAAACAGAAAAGAAGTGCTATTTCGGCGGTCCCTGGCTGCTTGCAACCCCGGTGCCGGTAGGTTAATAGGGGACTGCGCGCCTGGGAGCCGCGTCCAATTTGTTAAGCGCCTAAAGCCAGCCCATTTTTGAGCGACTATAGGAGGAGTCCGCTCCCAGGGGCTGCCAATGGATTTTTGTCTGTGACAACAAAGACCTGTCATACTCCCCTCAACCCCCTGGTGATGGGCAAGCGGGGACAAACATTACGAAGGAGGGGGGCTGGGGGGAGGCTGTGGCAGGGGGCATTACTTCCCCCCCAGCGCCCGCGCGCGCACACGCGCGCACACACGCACACGCACACACACACACCCTTCCAAGAGTTCCCAGCAATCCTGTTTTAAAGGAACCTTATTGTCCCTGGCCTGGTGCAGGAGGCAGCGAGCCTGCCTATTTGGTCCAAGTTCAGGATCAGACCCCGCTCAAGGCAAACAGAATGTCGGCTCCAAACTTGGGGCTCTCTCCTTGTGGATTTTCTGGCCCTCAGCTTACGGAGACCCCACATACTGGAGAGACCGTCTTGTCTTCCACTGCCCCCTCTTTCTCAGCTCGGCTTTTGAAAGCAGGTCACCTCCCTTCCCCCCTGAGGGACCCTGACCTTACCAGGGGCCAGAGCATCCTCCAAAGTAAGAAGCAGGCTAGGAGAACTGATGCTTCTGGAGTTTACTTTTGGCAAAAAATATTTCTTTGAAAAACGAGCGTGGAGGACATGCGCGTGGAGGACAGGGGCGGGGGCTTGCTGGCCGTGAGGGCGACGTGTTCCCTTACCAGGTTTGGGTCTGAAAGGTGACTGCCGGAGAGTCTGGTGTCCTCTCGGAAGGGGGCATTCTGGGCAGCGACTTGGGGACTCCCTCAAGCTTGGTGCACTCCCTACTGCATGCTGTTCCCATTGCCCTGGCTGGGCAGGGACTTGAGCAACAAGAGAGTGGACATTTGGGAGGATTTGGAGGGGGCCCCTCCCTGTGGAGGAGGGGGACTCGAGAGCCGGTGAGCTGCAGGCTGGCCTGTGCCTCACAAGACGCCAGACTGTTCTGTCTCCTTGTGCTCATGAGCGGTGACCCCTCCGCGGCCCTATTAAAAAGTGTCCATGACACTCTGAGGTTGTCGATTCATTCAAACCGCCAGAAGCGGGGCAGGGGCAGGAACCAAGCCCACTTTACCCGGAGAGGAGGAAGCCAGGGGGTGCTCGCTGCCTCCTCCCTCCCTCTTTCCTGCCTGAGTCGGACTGCTCCTCGAAGCTTTCCGGAGAACAGGGGGCTCGAGTCCCCACACATCCTGGGTACCTCAGGGAGTCCCCTGGTGGCAGACTCGCTTCCCTCTTCGGGAACTGCCAAGGAGCTGCCGCTGAAGCTAGAAAGACGAAGGAATGAAGGAGGAAGGAAGGAAGGAAGGAAGGAAGGAGTGGAGGGAGGGAGGAGGGGAGGGAGGGGAGGGAGTGAGGAGGGAGGGAGGAGGGAGGGAGGAGGAGGGAGGGGGAAGGCTGAAGGAGAGAAGGAAGAGAGAAGCAAGACCAGGGATGGAGAGGAGAGAAAGGAAGGAAACGAGAGGCAGAAGGAGGGAGGAAGGCAGGCAAGACTGGAGGGAGGGACGGGGCCGCAGACTGACTTCCTGTCCCAAAGCATCATTTTCTGAAGCTGCTGGATTCAGCTCTTCCGTGAAACCCAAGACTCCATGCTTCCCCTTGCTCTTTTCTCGGGGTCAAAAAATAATGTCATTTGCAGACTGGACGCTGTGGCAGTCCTCCGGTTGCCAGAATGCAGCTCGTGAAACACAACTTCACACAAAAATGAAGCCAATCGAGGGAACCAAGCCGAAGACCTCCTCTCCCACTGTGGCAGCCTACAGGCCAGCACGGCTGCTGTTCACTGCAAGCAAATGTGATCAGCCCTTTTGGACAGGAGTCAAAGGGCTTTGCAAACGCACGTGCACCAGCGAAGGGCTCCCGGGAGGGGCCGGGGCGGCCACCCTTTCAGAGACTGTGAGTCCTCTCCCAAAGGGACAGAATGCCTCCCTCCCACAGGTCAGCGGCTCAAAGGACTCAGAGCAGGGGGAGGAGGGGAGGAGGAGGGGTCCCCGGGAGGAACACCAGTCAGCTGACCCAAGGAGGCTCTGGGGAAAAGGGAAGATGGAACCTCAATCCAGGGACACGCTTTCTCTAGTTTCTGGGCTAAACTCTTGTCCCCTCCCCAGTGGCGGTTTGGAACTCAGTTTGGCTGTTGTCGGATGGGGGAGGTGGGGGGAGTGCTGAACAAATCAACAAAGAACCCAAGAACACGCTCTCCTTGAAGAGGGAAGTCTGGAGATTCCATGAAGTGAGAGTTTAACAACTCCCAGAAAAAGCCAAAACGCAGTGAAAAGCCTCCAGGGCAGCCCTGCGTTCCCTGACTCACGCACGCACTCATTCATTCACTCATTCATTCACTCATTCATTCACTCATCCATTCCTCTGCTCCACCATATTTGTTAGTCATCCTTCCGATCCTGGCCGGGCAGGGCACCTTCTGCAATCAGCTTCTGGGCTGGGTCCCGGCTACGCCTGCTTTTTCTTATAAAAGTTGAGTTATAGGTTCCTGCACCCAGTGGGATTCGCTACGTCCATGAAGAAGGAACTGCGGGCTTGCTCCTCGTCCACCAGTGCAGGAAGTTTGCAGAAGGCGAGGGGTGAATCAGGAGGCTGCTGGATGGAGTCTGGGAGGTCCTCGTTAGTTCTGCAAACCTGCAGCCCAGCCTCCTCCTACAGCTCCTTAGAGGAAGATGGGGCTGGAGAGGGTGCTCCAAGAACTGGCTGTGTGACCTGGAGTGTCCTCAATTTGGTGTCTTGGAGCCCCAGAAAATTACCCAGAGGGCCCTCCTCGCCCCCTCTACCTCTCAGAGGACAGTCAGCTCTTCACAGAGAGTTCTTGGTGGCTCTGCTGTCTTTGACCTCTCACTAGGAGGGGCTGGGCCCAGGCCGCACGGTGACCCTCCAGTGCCCCAAAAACGTGGTCTGTCAGTCCAGCCCGCAGCCGGAATCCGGTCTGGAGCCACCCCTCTGAATGCAGAGCCATGGGCCAGGCGCTGGCCGCTCGTCAAGCCAGCCGGGCACATGCAGCCGCTCCTCTTTCGGCTCCGCCCGCCACCCGATCTCTACCGTTGTCGCTCTCAGGAAGGCGGCTGGACTCTGGGGACACGGGAGCTGGACCGAGGGCTCGAGGTGCTGGACTCCCCACCAGGGCGAGGGGTCCGAACTCCCCCAGGGGAGGCGAAGGAAAGGAGTGGGGGCTGCGGGGGCTCTAGGGTCCAGAGAGGAAAATAACTGGGACAGGCGTCTCTGGAGCGCATGAATGGCTCAGGATCACTTTAGATCTGAATTTTGGAAGCCAAGGTCCTGTGTCCCCGGGTTTGCCCTTAACAGAGCAGAGGTCACCTTATCCCCTGATCCTGGTAAGCTGGTTGAGGAGCCCACTTGGTCTGGAAGGGGCAGCCCTCGGAGCGGGGTCCGGCTTGGGGCACTGTCGTAGGCCGTGCCTGGGGAGTCGGTGTCGTCCAGGGGTGGGAATCGCGCACGGAGCGCGGCGCCCGCCAGCCCTGGGCGCACGGCTGCGCCGGGCGGGCGGGGAGCGGATGGCGGGCAGGAGCTGGGCCTTTCTCCAGTAGGTGGACAGAGGCATCCCTAGGTGCCAACCTTCCTCACCAGCGAGGGCGGCAGGTCCAGACTGGGCGCTGCCGCGCGGGCGCGCCTCTGATTCAGCCCGGCTCAGAGGGCCTCGCTCGGGACGGGATGGGCCAGGGGCCTAGCTGCGCCGAGGGGGGCCGGCCGCGCCCCTGTCGCACACATTCGCGGACCGCCGGCTCCGTGCGCACTTGGCCACGCACCCGCCCCGCGCCCGCAAAGCCTCCGTCGGCCGCCCGCGCCTTTCACACCCCTGACCTCCAAGGCCCAGGTTCTTCTCCAAGGGGGCGGCCACCAAGTCCAGGCCAGCGCGCTTCTGAAATCTGCCCCAGGAATAAGGAGACTTGCCCCGCACCGCGTCCGCAGAAATGGCTGCGCGGGGCTTGGAGTGAACAAAAGCAATGTGGGTGAAGCCGCTTGGCAGCGAAGCCCTGCCTCGGCGACAAACGCTCTTCCCTGTCCCCACCCCTTCCCAGGTGGAGACGCAGGCAGCAACGCCGCGGGTGCGAGCGCACCCCTCCGCGCCCGCGACAACTCGCGGCTCAGGGGGCACTGCGACCTCCGCCCCCCACCCTCATCCCGCGAAAAGTCAAGAGAAAGGCCGAAGGCGGGTCACGGGGGCTTCGGGAGCCCGGTCCGGGGACGCAGACCGAGATCGAGTGTCTTAGAGCCGACGCGGCGCGCGGTAATTTCTAAGACAAACACACGCCCCTCTCCCTTCCACCCAGTGACGGCGCGCACACGCGTGTGCACACACGCGACATGCCCGCCGGCCCGGAGAAAAGGGCGCAGAGGAAGAGGAGGCCCTGGCGTGTGACCTACCTGCCTCCAGCGGGGTGCCGTTCAGCATATTCTCGGAGCCGAGGGGGCCGGTCACGCGTGATGGTGGCCGCCCTGCGGAGAAGAGCGGGGCGTCAGCGGGCGCGGTGCCGGGGGCCCCTTGCGCCTTCTCCCACCCGAGGGGCGCCCAACCACTGTCCCCCGCCAAATCCCCGCGACCTCGGGTGCAGCCGGGCGGCGCGCCCTCGGGTGGGGGCCCGAGACGCTCCCGGGGCGCCCAGCCGTCCGCGCGCGCCCAGCGCAGCGACTGTGCGGCCAGGCGGCGCCCATCCGGGGCTCACCTTGAGGTCCAGGTTCCCTCAAGACCCCGGTCCTCGGCGAGGCGGCGGCCGGAGCTGATGGCCGGTCCCCAGGTCTCGCCGAGGGTCCTGTTAATCCCCCAAAATAAACCGTTAGATGGGAACCTTCTCGCTCGCTCGCTCGCT
>NW_024349796.1:16599803-16644227 GCF_902729225.1 Pteropus medius | reverse complement strand
TCCCTCCTTCTCTCTCACCCGAATCCCTCACCTCTGACCCGCAGCTCCCTCCCCCCGCCTTTTATTTTCTGTTTATGCTTCCAGCTCGGGAGGGGGGAAGAAGGGGGAGGGCAGAGGGTACCCCACCCCCGGCGGGTGCCCCGAGACGCGCTCCGTCCCGCCCTTCCAGCCTCTCAATAATCCGGGGAGGTGTTAATGGAGGCCTCGCCAGTTACTGAACCTCATAAAGCCCCAGCATCTTGAGGCTCAGGCCCCGCCGGGAGCCGGAGTCCCGCGGTGCGCCCTGGGCTCCGGTCGCCAGCCGGCCGCGGCCTTCCCCGAGCGCGGACCTAAAAGACGCGGTCGCCAGCCGGAGCCTGCACAGACGGCGCGGGGTGGCGGCTGGTGCGGGAACCCGGCCAGGCCACTGATCGCCGCCCTCACATCCGCCCGCGCCTCCTGGTCCTTCCTCACTCTGGGCTCTCCCGGCGGGCGAGGGAACCAGGCACTTTGGGGTGCGCTCTGCGCTCCGGGGTGAAGGGGGGTGTTGTCGGCGGGTCAGCGGGCAGGCGTGAGGTCTCTCTCCCGCCCGGCCGTGCAAGGAGATGGGGATGACGATTAACCTTCTGGGGGAGAACCGACTCAGAACCTGGGAGAACAGCCTTTCGGGGGCGCAGACAGACGCCCAGACGCGGGACGGGCGGGGCCTTGTTACCTGGTGGCAGGTCCCTGAGGGGCTGCGTCGCCCCAGCAGCCCCAGGTGCAGTCAGGTGGCGGGGAAGCGGACGGAGAACCGGGAAGCCGTCTCTGGCCAATGATTTACCTACTCCCCCACGCAGCGCGCCCCTCGCAGCAGGAGATGGGGGGCGGGGACCACTCAGAGGCTCCCGGCGCCGAAGGGGCAGGGGATGTGAGCAGCGAGATTGGCCGCTGTGGGATGCGGGTCCGGGTTACCATGCCATCGTCCGTGCCGGCTCCTCCCCGGCGACCCCATGGTGTCTCCGCATTGCGTGCGCCCAGGGCGCGGTGGGCCGGCGGCGCCCGCGCGCCTGGAATCCGCGCGCGTAAACAGCGTGGAATGCGGGGCACGTGGGGCTCGGCAGGAGTGACCCACCTTTGCGGGGGCCTGCCAGCTCTGCCACACAGTTTAGGGGGGCGAGGGGTCTCGCAGGAGCCGCGAATCCCAGCCCCTGGCTTTCACCTTGCACCCCAAACCCCGAATGTAGCTCAGAACACCCCGTACAGAGTTCCTCTCTGTACTGGAACGCTTGGCTTCACCAGCCGGAGTCCCAGCCAATTCGTCCACTAGTTCACCTCCTAAGTCCCCTCACTCAGACTCCTCCCCCCCCCACCATCCCGGCCTCCTTAGCTCTCTCTCTCTCCTCCAGAAGCCCCCCATCTCGGTTCGTGTTCACAGCCAAGGAGGGGACAAGCCTCCCGGGTTCAGCTTCTGTGCTCGCTGGCGAGGCCATCGGATGGACGGCGACACCCACCCGAAAACGCTTAGGTACTTAGGTCCAAAGCAGCGGTTTTTATCCTGTTTTGAGTGACGAACCGATTTAAGTATGTGATAAACATATGCATTCCACACACACACGCGCGCGCGCGCGCGCGCACGCACGCACACAGGAGCGCGCGTACTGCACCGCACACCCCTCACACTTCAGAATACAATTTGGGGTGGGAAGAGGCGTCGTCAGGGATCTCCCACTCCCCTGAGGCCACGATCTCCGTTTACACTCCATGACTCCCAGAGCCTTGGGAAGGGCCGCGGGCCTGGAGCTTTGTATCTTGAGCCCAACCTTGAAGCCTTTCGTGGGGACGAGGCACACCCAGCGCGGGCGCCCCGCACAGAGCAGGGCATCCAGAGGGCCTGGGCGGTGGGCGTCCCGGGGACCACTCATCCCGTCGTTAGAGAGCTGCGAGGTCTTCCACAGTCTCTCCTAGAAACTAGGCTCTCCACAGGAGCGCGCCAGAGGGTGCTGCCACCCCTGCACTGACACACGCGAAGCGCGCGCGCGCGCACACACACACACACACACACACACACACACACACACACACCTTTTTTCTCCCCAGAGGGGAGGAGACGGCTTGGGCAGAAGTTCCCGTTGGATGGTTGCCGGGAAGTGAAAAAAAATGCACCGAGGTTTAAATCCTCGCCCACGTGCACATGTCCAGTCCGCACACTCAAGCCTCTGCGGGAAGGTGGGGACGGTGACGAGGCAGGCGCTGGCGTGGAGTGGGGCGGTGGCGGGGGTCGGGGGGCGATGCCCTCTGGGCTGGCCAGGGGCTGTGCAGCTCCACGTGCTCGGAAGGCGCCTCGCCGCTCGCCGCTCGCCGCCGGCCTGGTGCTGAGCCGGGCACCAAGGGTCTGGCCGGCTGGCGCCGGGCGCCGGAGCCGCGCGTGCGGAACGGCCCTGGCGAGCTCGGGGTGCGGGGCGCTGCGACGGAACAGAGCCGCGGGGCCCGGGGGTCTTCCTCCCTTCTCGCAATGCCCTCGGTTTCCCAACGCGCTGGGTTCGGGAGCCCCAGGTGTCGCCGAGGGTGGGGCGCCGGTGTGGCTCCGGGTAAGGGGACGCGCGCGAGGCGATCCACCTGCCGCCAGGCCCGCGGAGGGCAGGGCCAGGGAAGCGAGGGTCCCCCTGCTGGCACCCCCGCCCGCCCTCCGACCCCGTAAGCCCCACGACGAGACACCCAGCTTCCTCTGGGTCTTCCGTGTTAGAAACGACCTAGCCATCGGCGCCCCCCGGCTGCCGGCGCCCTGCGGCGGGACTCTCCAGGGACCCTGGACGTGGAGCTGCGCCTGGGCGGGGTTCGGGCTGGAAGTCTCCGTCGCTCCACGTCCACCGTTTGGACCCACACGCCCAATAAGGAACCCGCGTGCTCACTTTACAACGTGCGAATACGGCGTAGCTCGAAGCCCTCGCGGGGAGGCGCGTTTCTGTGTCCACACTGCGTTTCATGTGGGCGCCCCCTCCCCCAGGATGGCCCCGGGCCTGGGCGCCCCTGCCTCCCCTCCCCCCACCCCCGCCCCCAGAGCCACAGATGGCCCCGGGCCCGGGCGCCCGCCCCAGAAGCGGGAAAGTGCGCGCGCTGCCCGCCCCATCCCCAGCAGCTCCTTTGCTGTTGTCGCCCCGCAAGCCTGAAGTTCCGCCAGGAAGAGTCACAAGCGTCCCACAGAAAGGTCCTGCGCGACGGAACCCGGGTCCTCGCTCCTTGGGCCAGGCGCCCGCTGCTGGGAGCGGGGGAGAGCGCGCGGGGAGGAGGCGCCCATCAGTCATTCCCATCTGCCCGGCGCCTCTCTCAAAACACCGCCTCGCCGGGGATGCGCGTCCTGTCCTCTCTCCTTAGCTTCTCTGGGAAGATGGCCTTTGCCGGCTCCATTTCTTTCCCTTCTCTCTCTTGGCACTGCTGAGGGGAGCAGCATCCAGCCCCCACCGGAAAGCCGCCTTGGTTTTCAAATGTGGCGGGAAATGTGGGGTCAGCTGGCGGCCCCAGACCCGGCCTGGAGAGATCGATGGGCTCAGGAGTCCGAAGACAAAGCGCCTCCCCCATCACAAGGCTGACCCCCTTCCGCCCCTAGATGACTTCCAGGGAGGGTAGCACCTGGCCACAGAGCCCTGGACACCTGGCAGAGCCAGTGGCCAGTGCTGCTGAGGGCACCTAAGCCAGAGCACCAGCAAAGCTGAGGCAGCAACATGCAATTGTTTTGGGAAACAATTTCATATTTGCCGTAGAATGAACAACGGAAGTGACAATCCATGGAAATATTAGAACCTTCCTGGGCTTCTTTACGCTTATTTTACCGTTTGAAGGGCTTTTATTTTGAATCTCACATGGGAGAAGGCTCCAGAAGGTTTGGGTTGCTTAAGATCTTTAAAGCACTTATTGAGGCCACAGGCGGAGACCAAGGCCAGCCCCTGGCGCGCTGGGGAACATCCTTTCAGGGTCTGTGGGAGACAAGGCTAATAAAACCTTCTAAGACAGAGCCACCGGGGAAACGGCATAGGAAATGGAGGAGAAAAATGTGGGGGAGAGAAGAAAGGACGGTTCACTGGAAGCGGCCTGACACCCCCGAGTCAGAGCGATTTAAAGTTTTCATCGAGAGAACAGATGGACGGTGAGAGCGTCTCCCAGCGCACACTGGCACCTTCCGGGCACCGGGGCTCCAGGGCAGGCAGCCTCACCTGGACCTCCTCACCGCTCAGGACACGAACAAAAGGGAGGATGCGTTCGAGCTCTTCCGTTCGCCAGCAACTTCCGCTGGGCTGCTGACGGCGAGGAGAACACAGCAGGAGAGCCGAGGCCCCACGAAAACCGAGAGCTGCCAATGGCACCGATCGCTTCTGTTCGTTTAATGGAACAGTCATTATTTTCTTTCTTCGACATATGTGTTGAAACAAAAAAAAAAAAAGAAGCAAAAAAAAGAAAAACTATTAACGTACAATTTTGAAACACATTTGCTGCTTTTTTTTTTTTTTTTTTTTTTTACTTTTCTTTTGATGTTCTTTTAATGTAGTTAAAATAAGGTTTAATTAGATGGAGAACAGAGATGAAACTGTTGTCAAATGTAAAAATAGGAATTGAATCGCTTTCTTTTAGATGGGTCTTTAACGTTGACGTGACCATATGGACACTGCAGAAGAAATAAAACAAAGTATTATAGAATTACCTAACTATCATCTTGGAAAGGTACGATACCTCTGGTGAGAGAGACTGCCACTCATGTTAAGAAGATCGTTTGATCTCTCAGCTCCTGGAGACTAAGGAGAATAATGGCAACCTTCGGTGAATAATCCTGATTAGGGTCCAAGAATCACGTCCTGGATGCCACTTTCCAACTTTAAGAATTTCACCGTTAAACACTCTTAGAAAATCCTCAGTTCCCCAATTTATGCAAATTTCTTATGCCTTTCATTAGAAACAGCTAATGGTACAGGTAGGAACATCCATAAAAGTGGAAGCTTAATTTTTCAATGCCGGCGACATTCAATACACACATGTAGCATCGAGGCCTTAATTACAAAGTGGGGTCGGTTAAAGTAAATAATACCTTTTTGCCCCAGTAAAAGTGGTCTATAGACAGAGGTTCGTATCCGTTTATAATCCTAGCTCTATAACAATTTACCTGACTAAGATGTTTCTAAAAACTTACTGTGGAGAACCCATTTCCATTTATTTTACTTTTTTTTTTTTTTTTTTTGCTCAAAATAGAAAAGTAGTGAGTTCATCTAAATCAGTGAATATATATACACACACATTCCACTGAAATATATATTTTAGGAAAGGCACAGCAGTACGTTTGGGGTAGCTAGTGTCATGGTTAAAGACAGTAGAAAATGCCACAGAAAGAGAGAGAGAGAAAGAGAAGCAGAAGGAGGAGGAGGAAGAAGAGAAGAGGAAGGAAAGAGGAAGGAAGGAAGGGAGGGAGGAAGGAAAGAGGGGAAATGGAACAAAGAAAGGAAATCATAATCATTCAAAAGACACCCACCTTTCAATGCTGGGCAAGTTTCTATTTATTCAGCTAATAATGAAGAAAAAACGTTTTCTGGGATGCAGTGTGTGCACCATTCCAGCTCCTTTTCCTGCCCTCTTTGTACTTAAATAAGTGAACACAACTTATTTAAAACCTCATGAAAAGTTTCCTTGTAATAAAGAACTCCCATGGATTTCGAATCACGGCATTTCAAGGAACTGGTGGTCACAGTGAAATGCCACCAAATCCCATTAACTTAAAAGGCCCTGTGCTGGCCCTGAGGACTTCGCTGCCCCTGGCTTGAGCAGCTTGTGAAAAGCGTGCTACGGGTCTATTTAGCTTTTTTATTTGACTTGTTTTTCGAATGACAGGTAGTTATGAAGTTACGGAAGCCCCGCCAACTCCCACTGTGATGTGGGAGTTTGCCACTCACGTGTCTGCAGGCAGAGCCACAGCATCTTCCTCTCTGCAAGTGAGCGACCTGGGTGAGCACCACGTAGCCAGTGGCTGGGTCCACGTAGTTCAGCTGGCCGGCCTGAAGTGTAATGAAATAAAACAAGTCATCCATCTCAATATTCATCAGACCTCCTCACCGTAAGTTCTACTCAGAAAACACTGCAAAACGTTCTTCAAACAACATGAGACTTCTCCCTGGCCATTTTCGTGGCCCTGGCAATTCAAGACTGAATGCAGTCCAACATTATACGCAAGCCAACTTTATGCGACAGAAGGAGAAAATATACAGTTTGAGAAAAACGAGAAGTTGATGGGAAAAACAACAGCCCCTCTATACGCAGTGACCATGTAGCTACTGCTCGGGTATTTTTCATTCAGTTTCTAGGTAACAAAGTTTAATACCCGGTGATTGAGGTGATTTTAAGAGCTTAAGAGGCTGAAAATGAACTTTCACTCAGAAGTTGCACTTGTAATTTCAGTTCTTAAAATATGTGGATCATGATTTAAACTTACAGAAAAGGTGCTAATTGAAACCAACAGTCCTCATAGAAAAGAATTACCTTCGCTCTTATTGAATACTTTTCTTTGCCTACATGATGTGTGACTGCAGTGAATGTTTTACTATTTTCTTTTTTTCCGTGTTGTTTTTAAGCAAAAAAAAAAAAAAAGTATTGTTTTAACATTAACGCTCACTACTTTCATGAGTTTGATTAAAAGCAACTCTTCCCATGCCATTTCAGATGCCAAGGAAGCACACTACCTCCGTTCATACATGGTTTTTAAAAGCATCCCAAGTACACAACGTGAAGGCAGAGTGAATAATCTGACCACTTCTTTGGGTCTTGGCCACGTGAGCGACGTGATTTAGCCTGGAAGTTCTGTAGGGGAACTCTCTCCCGGGGCGTTTATAGAACCCTCTGGTTTATAGAGAGTGGTTTACAGAACCACTCTTGTATAGAGTTTTTTTTTCGTTCAAATACGCATGAAATTCGGATGTCGTCTAACATTTGTTTTTGGATGTGCCGCAGCGTGTTCTTCAGAGTGTCTTCCTTAATGGCTGAATGTCTTACTCCAGTTGAGGTTTTCACCAACTATGCTTCATGAAATTAAGCCTGGAGCACAAAGACGAACGGAGGTCCAGGCTCGGTCTGCTCTAAGGCCTTCCAGCAAAGCTAGACTGGGCCAGCAGAAATCCAGCAGGCAAGTCCCAAGGCCAGTGTAAGGGGCCTTGAAAATCCTGTGGGACCGCAGAAGCAGATTACCTGAAACCAAGAGCTCGAAATGCTATTGTAGAATGACTGTCAAACCCTCACTTGTTTATTGACAGAGCCCGTGTCTGGAGAGTTGGAACACACACACACACGCACACGCACACGCACACACGGAATCCTGTTAGCAGCCTTCTTTTCACTTTTCATGGCTTTTGGGTCTTCTGAGGGCAATTACCCAGCAGCCCAGAGCCTAGTACATCAGTCCTGCGCATGCTCGCGTCTGTTCTCCTGCTTTCCTTGAGGACAGAGAAACCCTGATCTTGTTGGCCGTCCGCACAAACTTAATTGGTCTTCAGTAGATGAGCCTCAGGTAACAGTGACCACAAAGACGCAACAGGGGCGCTGACCGTTTGCCTGGAGAGCAAGGTGCCCAGCGACGCCAGTCACACAGCGGGGGACAGTAAGAGACCTCCCTCCCTTGAGGCACAGATGGAGGAGCACTGTGAGGGGCATTGTTTGTTGAGAAAGGAAAGCAAGCTTGTTTGGGGGTTGACTTGTGGTCTCCTGGACAGTTGACCTGTGATGCTGACGCTGATGACATATCTGTGGATGCCCCAAGCGAGAAAAGGCTTCTTTCCCAGGCTGATCGAACCCATCTGTACATGCCACTGGTGTTTGCTCTAAAAAGAATGAAACTTTTTCTTTATCATACTTACATGCTGAAATATGGGAACAAATTATACAGGGTTATTTTAAAAAAGAGTACAAACAAGAACAGTGAAAAGCTGCCAGTTATTTCTTGATGAAACTTTATGCATAAGTTTCAACACTTGAATGAGTCAGGCCAGTGGATCTTCAGGGCCTATGATCCAGGAAAGAAAGTCAACTTTAGGCAGCTTCCAAGGTTTTCTTGCATGCTTCTTTGGCTCAAGCCACACCAGACAACACTAGTCCAGTCGAGTACTGGTCACACGCGGTGTATTACATAGGTTACTTTCATATTGTTTTCGCATGTTAATTATAAAACTCACTTGCTCTCTCAATAAAAATATGGCCACGCTACCTTTAGACTCATGTAGTCTGAGGTGTCAGAAAGTAAGGAGAGATGGCAAGTTTCGATATTGGTGTTAACAAGCAACTGTCAAATCCCCAAAACGGAAGAAAACACCGCTCAAGACTGTCCCGGAAGGATGCAAACGCCCGATTACAGTTTTTTCTGTAATTGTGCTCCGTTAGAATAGACGGAAAGGACGAAAGGAAAATTAAATTTTTGGTAGCAAAAATCGAATTTGTTTTTTTTTCGTTAGTAAAATCATTAGATAGCAAAGTGTTTAACTGATAATGTTGATAAACATATTTTTCCTGTAACTTCTCAGCTCCTCTACCTCGTGCATCAATCCCTTAACCCCGTCCGCGCACACACGCACACACGCGCACACATGCGCGTGCACACGGACATGCACACACACGGGGCGATGGGTGCACACTGCGGCCGGAGTTTAGCTCGGACGCTGATCAGAAACGAGTTGTGGCCCCACTCAGGACAGAGAAACGTTAACTCAGCCCAGGATAAGAAACTATGGCCACCGTTTAAGAGAAAAAGTCGGAGCGGGAAGTGTGCGAGCTCCCACCCGCCAGACGCAGGACCACACAGGGTCCCCAACCGCTCGCTTTGCCGGGGACGCGCAGGCCCAGCAGGAGGGTCGATACTGCGCAGGCGCGCGTACACTGGGGCCTACGGGGTGGGCCGGGCCGGGCCCTCACCGCGCAGGCGCAAGGGCCCCGGGGCCGTGCAGGCCGGGCCGTGCCCTCACCGCGCAGGCGCAGGGGCCCGGGGACGCGCAGGCCGGGCCGGAGGGCCACAGCGCGCAGGCGCACGGGTCCCGGGGACGCGCAGGCCGGGCCGGAGGGCCACAGCGCGCAGGCGCAGGTGCCCCGGGGCCGCGGGGGCGGGCGGGGCCTCACCGCGCAGGCGGCCGCGTGTAGGTCCACGATCCGTCGCTCCGCGGCCGTTAACTCTTCGCTCGCCGGACGCCGCACCTCCCCCTCGGGCCTGTCCTGCGTGCGAGGTCCGGCGCCGCCGCGGTCTCGTCCGGAAGCGGAGCAGAGGGCGACGCCGAGGGGCTGTCGCCCTGCAGCGCCCCGGACGGGCCTCGGCGGCAGGGCGGCGGGGAGCCGGCCCCGGAGCGCCGCGCCCGCCAGCGCCGGCACGCGCGTGGCCGCCATGGCCGCCGAGGCCGCGGGAGGCGGGGCGGCCGCGCGGGCGGGCAGCGGGAGGCCGGACGGGCGCGGGGCCGGGGCTTGCGGGCACCTCCAGCTTCCGGGCTTGAGCTCTCAGTGTCCCCTTTATCCTCTGAGATGGAAAGGGCACGTTTTTGTGTGTGTCATGTCAGACTAGACTTGGACGGTTCAGCGTGATGGGCACAGCCGTTAAGATGCACTGTGACTGCAACAGCTGGGGTGTGTTGATGGCCCATCCAGGGAGGGCCAGGGGCGGCAGGTGACAGGTGCGAGGACCCACCTGAGAAGCTGGCCCGGCCTCAAGTGACCCAAAGTGAAATCAAACACAAATGGAAGGGAGAGGTTCTGCCTGAAAGATGACAGTTATACCGATATCCCACCCCACCCCCAATTTTTTTTTTTTTTTTGAATTGCCAGTTAGCGCAAGCCCAGGAGGAAATTTCAGGTGTTATGATGAGATTAATCCTCAGCCTGGGTTTCAGGAAAAGGGCTGGAGAGGAGCCGCTTCGTAAGGGTCGTAAGGGGGAGGATGACAAAGCCACCAGGAACCATCGCCGCCCCTTTGGGGCACCTGTCCCTATAGTGCAACGCTGACAGCAGTCACGATTGGATTTTCTTGATACTGATTGAAACAACCCTATTGATCCATTAGGAACCTCAGAGTGTATTAATAAATTGGAATCCTGTTTTGCAAATCTGTTTCTTTTGTGTTGGAATAAATGAGTTAACAGGATCCAGAGACTGCACAGTGATTCGACAAGAGTTTAGAACCTGAAAGGCTAAGGAGGGTTCCTAGGGAAAGCTACGGGGATTTGGGACCAAACGAGATCATCAAAAGCAACAAACTGCCATTAGAAAAGAGAATTCACTAGTAAGCCTGTGTGTGTGTGTGTGTGTGTGTGTGTGTGTGTGTGTGTGTAAGCCAAACCGAATCCTGAATAAAGGAAATAAGTCTGGGAGTTCAGAGTGAGTGCATTGTTAAAATTGAAGATGACCTATTGATGGGTTATGAAATGAATGCACAGCGTGGGGACAGCATTTTACAGAAATGAAATAAACTAAGCCAGGTTCACATAGAAAATAGTCATGTAGAAAGAGTACTTTTACATGAAACTTATTTGGATGGGTGAGGGGGTGGGTGTGAGTGTAAAGGGTTTGAGCAAGGGAGATCTTTGTGGTGACGAAAGCTGTGTGCTGAGCATGACGGTTACGCAGGTCTACACATGTGGTCAGATATGGAGCCACAGACCTTGTTGCAAGGTGGAACTCTCGATTTTGGTATTGTAAGTACAGAAGCTGTAACTATTGGGGAAACTGGGAGAAGTCACCTCTTTGTACCATCTTTGCAACTTGTGAATTTATAATTGTTTCGAAATTAAAAAAAAAAAAGATGTAAAAATTGTTTTCAGATGACTTGGTAAGGCAGATCGCTGAATTGACCAGAACCTTTCCGTCTCCTCCATTCCCAGGCTTAAAGATCATCCTGTTAAGGCTGATTTGGGGCATTTAGGCCGAGAAAGCCATTTTGTTCTGTCCCTCGTTACCTGTGCGTGCATTTGCGTAGATCATCTACCTTTGGAATAGAATCAAAGCTGGGAATCTGCACAGTTAAGAGTTGATAAAGCCTGTTAGTGCTGGAAATAATTTCCAAACACTGGGTCATTTGACTAGAGTACCATTTAGACATTGAGTAGATTCTCGGCACCCTTCGGTTTTCATTTACCTTCCTACTTCAAAGGAGGTATCATTTCACCTTAACTTAGATTCACTGAGTCCTTTCAAGACGTTTCCTGGGGTCTCAGCCCTTACCTGTTCCATCATGCATGTGTGGTTTCTTCTCAGGTTCTCTGAGCTCCCAGTGGACAAAGCCATCTGAATGCGGGGTGTGGGGGCACAGTGTTCCCCGTTAGCGTGGTTAAGTCTCACGTAATTCGCAACGCGTTTACGGCTCCATTAGCTGTAGACCGAAGAGTTGCTTGGTGCCCCGTCTCTGCATGTAACATGATATTGAGTATATTTTATAGTCTATCCCATCATTTGAGGTGTCTACATTGATAATGAACGTGCTTGTTATTTGTGGGGAGGTGCATGCACTGCCCTAAGTTTCACTTAGATTCATTTTTCGTCACATTGATCAGGCCTCTCCAGGTCGCAGGGCATGGATCACGCAGCTTCCTCTGGTTACCGTAAAGTGAATGTCGTCCCGGATCCACGAGGCTTGACTTGCCTGGGGCCCGCTGCAGACCAGGGCTCGGCCTCCAGCTCTTGGCACTGCCCCTTCGGTGATAACTCCCTGTGGGCAGGCCACGTCTCACCGGTAAAAGGTGGCTGCCAGCAGCTCCTTGGGCTTCATCTCTTTCCATCCCTGTCCAGCTCAATGGGGAGTCTTGTTAGGAGGCTCCCTCCGGCCCCCGAGCAGCCATCTCTGTCATGCTCATCACTGAACCATCTCAGTGCAGGTTGTACTGGGGCCCATCAGGGCCTGTTCCCCAGCCTCCTGTGTGCAAAGCCATGGCTGAGAATGGCTAAAAACCGCCCACTACAGCGTGGCTTGCAAGGGCAGCCTAAATTCTTCCTGCCCACCAGACCCCTTTAGTATTTAATTGTTTATCAGTTAAAACATTTTCCTTGTCCCTCTGGTTCCCCTGTAGATGTCCTTCCTTTAATCTCCCACAATTATCTGTTCCATTTTGGCTTTTTACCCATATGTAGTAATTGCTTCTGCATTGTTTTCCAAACAGATCATAAGACAGCAGGGAACATGTCATTAGCATCTTTGTATCTCCCAGGCAGCCTTGTGCTTTTAGGCAGAGAACTATGACACTCCATGAGTAATAATGAGTCAGTGGTTCTTCCTTCTCAAATACATATCAACTTCATTCCATACGAAATTTTAAAATTAACATTCTGTAGATAATGCAAATTTGAAAACATTTACTACATATTAATTGTTGCAAATAAAACTTTCAAAATCTAGGTGATAAAGATAGTAACTCTGAAGTCTCACTAAGGTGTGTTTATTAAATGACACTGGGCCATTTTACGGGCTTACATTATCATATTTCCTGATCCGAGGCCCGGCAAGGCTGCCTCTGACTGACTTTGTTACCTCGTGATGAATTATGAACGTGTCGCACGTTAGTGGACAAATGACTGCCAGAGTCACAGAGGCGCTCACAGACCTGCGCCCGCTCACTGCCTGTTTTACGCACTTCTTCCTGGACATCGAGTTATGTATTCGATGTGTCTCAAACAGCAGAGCGGCGCGTCGTGACACGTCACGCTCCATGGAGAGCGCATCCTCACTGCCAGCGCGTGATGGAGAGCAGACGCAACATGCCCTGGGGGCGCCCGCGGCGAGCCTTCGTTTCATTCCATGCGACACCCAACCGCGCCCGTGGTCTCAGAGCTGGTCTCAGGGGAATCTGTCCAGAATGAGGACCGGTCCTCCGCGCGCCAGCGCTGTGAATCCATGCTGACTTCGCGGCGGTGCCACCCGCCAGCGCGGCCTGCCCAGGGCGCCAGTGCCCGCGGCCCTCACCTTCCCATTTCGTTCTTGCCCTTCTGGACGAGCCGTAGATGGCTAGGTCGCACCAAGTCACCCAGCCATCTGGCCCCCTCTCGCACCCTCTCGTTCTTCAGGGAGGAGTCTGGCTTCCATCCGCACCGCCCACCAGCGCGTCGGGATGACGGATGGACACACCCAATGCACCTGTCTGCGCTTACCTGAGCCGCCGGCCCGCGCGCCATGCTGCGTTTGAAGCGGAGACGGACCCCTTCTGCGCAATTCTCGGACCCCTTCTCACTGCACGACGCACCCCCGAGCGATTTTACCTTCGCTTATGTTTGTGATCTGTCACCTACACGCCCACGACTCCCAGGTCTCCACGTCAGTGGGCGCTTCTGAGAGGCGCACCACTGTCCGCCTGCTGGACGCACACGCTGGAGAACACCCCAAACTCGCCACATTCACGGCCCGCACTGAGTCCTCGCTTCCTCGGAAATCTTCCTTCCTCGCTCATTTTCTCTTTCAGAGGCGCGGCTGACTCAGAGACTTCCTATGGCCCTTCAGTCTCTTCGCAGCTCTCCATCCCATCGCCCAGTCCTGCCAGCCTGCTTACCTAGGTCTCGAGCTGGGCGGCCCTCCTTGGCGTCTGCCATTCTTCTAGCTCTGCTCTTTGTCGTGTCTTTCCCGAGGACGACGACAAGAACGGGTGGGATACTGATAGATAAATGGCATGTAAACGACGAAGAAGAGGACTTAGTGTCAGGGCCCTTCTTCAAGGGCTGGAGACTTACTGTTCCCACTTCACGCATGCCAGCTGTCGTGGCAAAAGGGTCCCTCATCTCCTCTCGGTGGTGAGGTTGTGCCCCCCTCAAAGCCTCAGCCCACCTGTCGCCTCCCCTCCTGAACTTCGGTGACTGCTCACTTGTCTCACGGTCGCCGCGGCCTCCCCCGCAGCCTCGGCTGGGCGCTCACCTCCACGCTGGTCGCACGGGCCTCTGCGTTCTGCTCCCTGCGCGGTCCTATGTTTATGGGGCTTTCGTAGTGGCCGATTGCGAGGTCTTTGAGGGTAATTACCTCTGTGTCTCTAGCAGCGCAAATATATAGGAGCTGCTAAAAAGAAGTGCTCGTCGAAATGAATGAATGGCTAAAAGCCGCAAAAAGCCGCAAAACCCCGCATCGGAGTCGCGTAGTGAAGAAACGCTTCAAACGCGTCTTCCCCTGATGTCCGATGGTTAAGAAGCAGTGTCCGGTTTCATCGACACATCAGTGTTTCTCGGCTACTGCTCTGGGACACGATACACGGAGACAGCGAGGCAGCGCTGCCTTTACTTGGCAACCCCGTTCCCCGTTTCCCCGGCACAGGCGACGGATGAATGGTGAGCGCCGCGTACGAGCCACATTTCAAATGAAGCGGGTTGATGTTGACAGCGACACGCGGCCTTGTTAACCCCGAACAACCGTTCCAATTATAAACTACATGCACGAAATCACTCTCATATAAAAGGTCCAGACTAATTACTTCTAGCCCTTTTGTTATGCAGGTGTTCGCAATGAAAGCTACTCTTACGCGTACTCAGTACGAGGAGTGTAATTCCCAGAAAGAACATCACTAAAAAGTGGCCAGAACGGAGCTCCATTTTACTTTATTACAAGAAATGGATTAGTATTGTGCTTTGCAACTGACACAGTTGTGGGGAGACCTTGGCTAAGGTCACGAATATCACATACAAATCCAAGTGTTGTTCTCCGTGCTCTTGTGGACGCCGGAGGCAGAGAAGCGTGTCCCCTGTCCCATGACTGAGTTTCAGGTCGAATATCCACGACGTTGACGTGGATGGCTCGTCCGCTGAGCATGACGCAGGTTGATATCTCCCCAGAGGCAGGCATCACCTCGACTCCAGGCTTCCCGCGGGCGTGACACCGATGCATCTTCGAGATCCTGTGCGATGCACATCTTCGACATCTCCTGTCCCTCCTCCGCCTTTGATAGACACACCAGGTGTTCCTCGTGGGCATATTTCACTCCCGCCGTGCCCCCCGATTTTGTTTTCTATCTGAACCTCCACTGAGTCCGTTCCCTTGTGATGAATGTGGACGTTTGGGTGGTTTTAATGAAGCTTTATTACCGTACGTTCCAGATCTCTGGGTTCCTGTGACTGGAACACTGTTATGCTTGTCTCTCGTGCCAGTCTCTCACTTGTCATCGTCCCCCCAGAAGACTTCATCCTGAGGCATGTGGGGCGTTCTGCGGGAGGCTTTCTGGGTGCATGCGTTTCCCTGACGGATAGGTTCATCTTCCCCATTAAAGCTTTGTGCCGTAACGCTGGGTGCTTGGTCCCTCCCTGGGACATTTTTAGCCCCGTTTTCTATAAAGATGCACAGCTGACTTGACTCGAGGTGGGTAAGAAGTGACAGATACGGACATGGCCATTTCCTCGCTCTCCCGTTGTGTGAGTTCCAGGACCAGGTCCCTGACCTTGCTCAGGCTACCGCTGACCACACTCCAGCGCTACAGGCTAACGGAGCAGAACCGCAGAGCTACCTCCAAGTGTTTGTAGCCTTTTCATCCGTAAAAGCTTGTAGGAAAATCCACAGACATTGGAGGCATCGGAGGAGGAGGTGCGAGGTGTGAGGCCACAGGCCGGCCACAGACACAGTGCCTCCGAGCCGCCTCTGGGAGGCAGTAGGTGGCAGGGGCAGAGCACGGCTTCCCGGTGACTTCGAGCCACCTGCGAGCTGTGTGGTCTGTGCCTCGGTTTATTCTGTGAAATCGGCGTTAACAGCAATGCCTCCTCGACAGGGTCTTTGTAAGATTAAGTGAGATGCTTCCTGCAGGGGACTTTGAGTTGTGTCTGGTACAGAATAAACATGCAGTAAAACTTTGCCTTTTCTCTATGGAGCAGGCTGTGTGCTTTCGTAGGCTCCCCGTCATTAGAGGAAGTGAAGCAGAGGCAGGACGAGACGTTGGGAGGGGTTTTATAGGTAGCCCCTGAGACCCCTGTGATGTTCTGTTTCTATCATTCTGTTTCCGGTGAACATCCAGGCACTTTTCACATAGGACAATGGCGGTGTTGACCTGTGTGCTGTGCTTTTTTCCTGATGGTACATTTCCAGTGGCACAGTCTCCTCTAGGCCATCTAGGGCCTCAGAGTAGGGTAAAGGATGTCACCGCACAAGTCCAGTCCACGTGCCGACATCATGGAGCAAATCAACCGCAGACGCCACAGTTCTACAGGCATGGGTCGTGACCTTGATTCGAGGGAGGCGCTAGGGAATGCTTCTTCCGATCACTTAGAACCTTTCTTATTTGATGGCGAAAATTTAAAAGGGTCATAACATTCATTGTTGGTAAGACATAAATGGAAAAATGAACACTAATATGTTGTCAGTGGAAGTAAAAGCCGAAAACATTTTGAAAAGAAATCTGACAATGTCTATTATAAATTAAAATATATATTCTCTTTGACCTATCAGCTCCACCTTTTAATGGCTTTTCTGTAGAAATATAAACATCTTATTTTTAGGCCACATCAGCATTTATCGCGGCAGCCAAAAAATGGATATAATCTCAGTGTCCACCAACACAACGACAGTTCAACGCAGTGCATTTTTGCTACAGAATACAATCGACTGTTCAAAAGAACGACTCTGACTTCCATCTGCTGACTTGAGATGCCCACGAAACGTGTCAGTAGAACAAGTTCTGGCATCATATTTACAGAATCGTCTAAAATTTGGACCAGCAAAGAAACAAACAAAGAACTTCCCAAAACTCTTCGAATGCTTTCGTATCTAAGGGGAGCGGTGAGGATGGCCACTCACCACCCTAGTGACATTGCTTAGCTCAGAACTGGGGCCAGGAAGGTTTCAGCACCTTCTATACATGATAATGCATCGTTTTGCATATTGCTTTTGGAATGAAAGAAACTAAAAAGAAAGTGTTTTAGTAAATGAAGAAGTTAGTGATTACAAAAATGTATCTACTTCTGACACATGCAAATTTCTTGAGAAAAATACTCCTGCTCTCCCTTTCCGCCCTGATTCTCCTTCTTTTTTTTTTTTTTTAACTCTGTCTTCCCCCACGTGGTCTCACTTTGTTCCATGTCCTTTTTCATTCTCCACTTCCCCTCAAAAAAACAAGATATTTTTGTGGAAATGGGAACATATCGCGAGTTAAGTGTTTCACTAGACCGGAAGTGTATAAAGAAACAGTTCATTTTTTTTTTCTTTTTCATCTTAAGCACTAAATATATGTTGCAAAACTTCTTTTTAAACAGAATAAGAGAGGACCCCGCCGTGGTGGGATTCTGTCGTTTGCAGTAGAACGGAATTTTCCCAGCAGGCCATTCAGAGAGAACACGAAAGCAACGTGTCTTTTTTTCCCCCTTTTTATAAATAGGCAGTTGTGTTTTTCTTATGGTAAGCAAGAATGGCTCTAAAAAAAAAAAAACAAAAAAAAACACTTACCTCTGGCTTTATGCGGACAAGCATGAAAAAAAAAATGTAAAATGAAGAGACAAATAAAGCCAAGATTTTTCTCATGTGGTAGTAAGAATTAGCTATTAATAAATACTGGTGCAGATAAACAATTCGAAGTTCCTCTCCCTGAAATGGTATATCTTTAAAGTTTGTCGTGAACTATGTAGTGAAACACATTTTGTCTTTATTTCTGGAGGACTTGAGCCTTGGCTGAGCTTCTTTTAGAGTCGCTATTGTCTTGCGTTAATTTTTCTTGCTTTATCCTTTTTTATTACCTTAAAATCTTTATTGCAGAATCCATGCAACAAACACAAAATTATACAGAAAAAGTGTAACGAATCTCCCACCTTCGAGGCCCGTGTGCCCACGGCGACTGTGGTTTCACCGTGAGCATGTCATCTCCTCCAGTCACGTGATTTTGTAGCAAATGACAAATACCATAAACATCCTTAGGTTTAAGGATATAATCTCTTTCAGATATAACCACAACACTATTAGGACACCTAAAGGAAGGATTTTCTTAATATCGGGCAAATAGTTCCTGTGAGAATTTGTCTCTTAAATGGCATGCTTTTTCTTAGTTTTTAATCTATCAATCACTTCTTCCTCAATATATTTTTTTCCCCTTTGATACTTATTTGCTGAAGAAACTGGGTTGTTTTTACTTTCTATAGATTGAAAATTGGATTTAGAGACTTGATCAGATTTAAATTAGATTTTTCTTCTTGCCAACACACCTCATAGGAATTGTTATGCTCTATTAGGGAGACACAAACTGTCTGAGTGTCTCTTTTTTTGGTGATGATCGCCACAGTTAATGCTTAATATCTAGCTCCATTAATTCATTAGAAGTTGCAAAATAGTGATATTCTAATTGTGGCATTCTTTCTTTGCTGGAATATTTCTCTAAATAGAAAATTCTACTTACCTTCTATTTCAGTAGCCCAGTGTTAACAGGATAAATGTTTGACTCTGCCCTTTTACTTACCAGTTTTCAAAATAATGAATTTGTTCCCTAGAATCATCCAACAGTGACGAATTAGGTTTTTTGTTTTTGGTTTTAATATCACTGCAAACACATGGGTTCGGACATATTTTCCACGTTTGAAGACATCACAGCTGTTATGCTTACTGATGTTCGACGTGCCTGCCCAGTGTCTTCCATGGCCTGAGTCTTGGTGACAAGACCCTAAGTGGTCTCTGACGGTTTCTTTGCTCTTGGGTATGACCAGGTGTTCCACTTGCATTTCCCACCCTAGACTTGAAATTAGCAAGGCTCCTTCTGGTGGGTTCTTGGTTCTGTTCACGTGGTCACTATTTCTATGTCTTTTCAGAGGACAGAGTAGGGAACACTTTTCAGGTAAAATATATCAGTATATCATAAGTTTATATTTATATTTTAAATTCAATATCAGGACTATCGTGTCTGTAGCTCTTGTAATTTGTATATATATATATATATATATGTATATATATATATATATATATATATCTATTTCCTTTGCCATGTGAAAGTCTCAGTTATCAAAGTCATCACAGAGGATATAGTTAGACTATCACATATTTGCCCATTTATTTTATCCATAACATACGATAGAGGAATCACAATGCAGTAACGATACCAGTAGCAACAATACGATTATTGGAATCAATTTTTTTTACAGCTTTAACTTTTTGCCGTTCTAATGCGCGTGTGGTGATATCTCCTACAGTTTTCTCCATCTTCAGACTCTGTAATGTGATTTTTTTCCCCCTTCTGTCTGGCTACTGCTAGGATTTTCTCTTTATCACCAGCTTTCAGCCGTTTAATGATGATGTCTCGGTGCGATTTTCTTCTTCTTCTTTTTTTTTTTTTTTAGTTTATTGAACTTTCTGGATTTGTAGCTTTGTATTTTCATCACATTTGGGACAATGGCTGCCACTATTTTTTTACATTGTTCCCCCCTGGTCCTCTCCCTCCTCCTTAGCCTTATTTACATGCATGTTAGTTTCCTATCGACTCACAGGTCATTACTGCTCTGTTCCTTGTTCCCAGTCTTTTGTATTTCTGTGTTTCATTTCGATGTGCCTACTGATATGTTTCCACCTTCAGCCATCTTTCCTTATGCCGTTACTCCCATTCAGCATAGTTTTCATTTCAGATACTGTCTTTTTTTATCTCTAGAATTTCGATTTTAGTCTTTTCTAAATGTCGAATTTCCTTCTCATTCGGATGATTTTTCTCTACCCTCCTGCACATATGGAATCTATTTATAGCAGCTTTTTAAGAAACAGCTTTTCTGATGATTCTTTGTCATGTGGGGTCTGTTTCCAGTGATGGATTTTTCTCCTGGTTAGGGATTGCACTTTCCTGCCTCTTCCGATGTACGCAATTTTTGATTGGATGCCAAACGTTGTACATTTTATGCGGTCGATGTTGTGCTTTGCTGCATTTTCTTAAATATTGTCGACTCTTGTTCCGGAATGCTAAGTTTTTTGGAATCAGTTTGGCTCTCTTGAATCTTCTTGTTCAGCTTCGGTAGGGCAGGTGCCGAGCAGCCTTCTCTCCAAGGCTTATTTGATTCCACTACGGAGTGAATAGCCTTCTGAGGACTTTACTTAATGCCTATTGGTTCTGGGGTCTTTCTACTCTGAGCGGAATAGGAACTATTCTCCCAGGGTGCAGATGTCCAGGGAATATCCCACCCCCTCTTTCCTGCTGGTCCTTGTTGTCAGGCTTCACGTTGTCTCTTCCCATGACGCACCGGTCAGCACTGGCCGAGGACTGGGCAGCCCCCTCTGCAGAGTCTTTCCTGCACTTCTAGCTCCTTCCCGGGACTACACCCAGCAAATGCTAGGCCTTTCGGCCTCTCCGAGCTTTGAACTCTGTCTGCAACTGGTTTATCTAAGCTCTTTCATTGTTCCCTCCGGATAAATTTATTTTAAGGGCTTAATACCCTGCCCTACCACTGGGCCTTGGGAAGAACCCACCCATTCTCCCGCCCCCACCCCAGCTCTTGCAGACTTTGAATCTCAGAGAGCAGAAATTGGGGTACAGGTCATTTCTTCTCGGAGGTGTTTAATGCAAATTGTTTTATATGCATGCGCGCATGCGCACAGGTACCCCAAGGGGAGGAGCAGCCTTGCCAATCAAACAAAAGATGCTGTTATCCTTCCCCAAGGCAGGGACCTTCCTGTCTTACATTTGCAAAACTAAATAGTATCATTCAAAGGACCCCAAGAGCAGAGGGGGATCCGAGGTCACTTTCGGTCTAGGAAAGGGACGGGCTGATAAGAGAGAGAACAAAGGAGAGCAAGAAGCAAGGTAGGAAAAGGAAAGAAAAGAGAGAAAGTTAAACACGCTTCGCCAGGCGCGTTTATCCGCTGTCTCCCCGGTTCGAGGCTGTCCCCAATTTGCTTACTCGGTCCCTTTTGACGGCCCTTTACGCTCCCTTTCCGCTTTCCCCGTTACGAATAACTACAATTCTACGGACAGCTTTGTGTGCCTGATAGGGTTTCTCTATAGGACACACGAAGAGTATGAGCATTTTGTAATCCTACGGTCTTTCATTCGTACTGATGCATATGCGTGTGCGTGTGGGAGCGAGTGCGTGTACACTGCGGAGCACACGCGATCGGCACGGGGACCGTGTCGACTCCTCTCGGGAGTCTGAAACAGGTCGGCCACACGTAAGTGCCCTGATAACAGCGTAAACACAAAGGGCACGGAAGTGGCCCCTTCGTGGACACACGCATGAGGCGTGTAGTTCGGGAGGAATCCAAGGTCACCTCCGATGCACTCGCCCGGTAACCGACACTCGCCAAGGAGCGCAGCGTAAGTAAGTAAGCGGAAAGGGCACGAAGCAGAGGGGACAGTCCAGCTGCGGACGAGCAGCAGGAGCCTCAGGCTCGCTGGTCCACGGGGACGTGAAGGGTTAACCTTGGCTCCTGCTCTCCGGGGGCGGCCAGGTCCCCAGGAGGGCAAATCAGAAGCGGAGGAGCCATAGGCCCTGGGAAGCCCTGGTCTCTCTGCCGGTTGATAACTTATCTCTCCCTGTGCACTGAAGCTGGATCCTGGTGTTTAAAATGCAGTCGGGGTGTATTTTATGTTTGCGGGCCCGTGGAGGCGTTTGTACAAATTTAAATCTTTTAAAAGTTTGTGTCGTGTTTTAAACTAAAAGATACATAAAATAGAACGACGCCCAGTTAGATCTAACAGATGTTAAACCACTCAGGTAATAGATTTTTCCTCTCGTTTGCTCCCATTTTTTTCTTCTGTCTCCTCCTTCTCTAAAAAAACTGACATAAAATTTCAAACCCATAAAAGAAGAAACAACAGGCTCCTTTCATCTCCGCCTCTATCCACTTCCCCCAGATTATTTGCAAGAAAGTCCTAACCATTATATGACCGCATCCACGCATTTTTAACATCAATATATAAAAGGCAAAGTTTTTAATATATCCAAGATGTCATTATCTCACCTAAATAATTAATAGCAATTCCATAATATTGTTGACTATCCATTCAGTGTTCGAATCTTCCTGTTTTAAAATAATTCTGATAGTTTATTTGTTCGAATCAGAACCAAAGTGATGTCAACACACTGCAACTCGTTGATGGATCCCTTACTGTTCTGTAACTGGGGTGCCTCGTCCCTCTCTGTTTTCTTCCTTGCGAGTCATTCCTTGAAGAAACCCACACTCTAAATTTTGCTGATGGCATCCCTACGTTTAACACTTTAATTTGTCCCATTTTTCCCCCCATCAATTGAGAGTTGGATCTCGAAGTTTAAACAGATATAAATTCTCTGTTTTAGCAAGAATATTTCACAAGTACCCCAGGAATATTTTACAGTGTACTTCAATCAAGGGCATGCATGTTGACTGCCTGTCTTTTATTATTGCTCGGATTTACATCTCCTCATTAAAGAAAGAAGGTTAAAGATACTGGTGAAGTCCCATCCCGCCTCTCACCGCTGCCCCCAGAGGTAACCACAACCCTGAACTCCCTGCGTTTCATTTTTAGACATATTTTTACATTTTTGTCGTACGTGCATATTATTATAAACAACTTACGATGTGTTTGTATGTTTTCAGCTTTTACACAATTAGATTCAAACTGCATGAATGTATTTGCAGCTTTCTTTGGGGATTGATTCTCGTTGATATATGAGGATCTAATTCATTTTATTTTTACCCACGGCTTAATATCGCAGTAAACGATTGAATCCCCATTTTTTTTTAATCACCCTGTGTATTTTGGGGTAGCTATGTCTTTCACTTCCTCCCCCACGCCTCACCGTGAGCTCACTGCAGTGAGCTCGCTTTCAGCCGAGTCCTTGTGCATTTGCACTCAAGTTTCTCCAGGGTGGGCATGGAGGGGATGTCTGATTCCTAGTGGTCTATGAGAGCTGGCTTATGCGGCCTCATGAGAGCCCGTTGTTAAACTCTCCAAACTTTTGTGAACCGGTTTTTCGACACAGACATTATTAAAACTTAAATTATATAAATTAACTAAAATCTATTAAAACCAAAAGTAATAAAATGCCCGAAGTTCACCACTTACTAATTATTTTACTGTAATTTACTACGCTCTTTTTGCACATGCTACAGTTATCTGTGCTCACGAGGTTATTTATATCTGTTTTATCTCTGTGGAGAAAATAAATAGTACATAATAGTAAGACACTGCTTATCTCCTCCCCTCCCTGCCCAAGTGGCACCCACTGATGGCCTGAAATCAGCCATGGTGGGAGTGTTTGCCCCACAAAGATGGGACACTGCTATAAATCAGGGCTCGATTTATTGACTTGTTGATGGTCTTGACGTAAGAGGGTCAGGGCAAAGGTTAGCAACGAGGATTAATGGCGAAGTGTATCACGTCCACCATCCTTACACCATGAATAGCCTCAGAGTGAGAAAATATTCTTCCAATATTAAAAATCTATTATCCAATAGCACACTATCCAATGTCACATTAAATGGTCACGGGAAAATTCTTAGGAAGTGCTGGGCTATTCAGTGAAGGATGGAACTTTTTAGAAGCTTAACTCACACCACCCTCAAAAATACATTCATCACGGATTAAAGATCTCCATATACAGAACGTTTTTCTTTTGAAAAAAAACATGAGGATATCTTTGTGACAACAGGAGTCACCACCCAGATCCATCTTCAGGAAAGGTCCCCGGTTAGTTACGAGCAGCAGGAATAGCTGTTAGCTTCCAGCTGTTGGCTTCATCTGGATCCACCTCAGCTTTTGGCTCCAGTTCACGCTGTTCTTGGGGAGGTCACCAAGCAATGGCTGAGCAAGGTGGTAGGTCAAGGCCACGCCATTTCCTGCCCAGCGAGGGGCTTCTTGGATGGGCAGTCTTTGTAGGGACCTGGCTAAGTCTGACAGACCCCGGCCCAAACCTGCTTTCACTTTCCTAGGCATCACACCCCCAGGAAAGTGGTACACCTGACGTCCTCAGGGTCTGCTTCTTCTTGGGGGACCCGCCCGCAACGCTCTTTATGACTCTGACTTAGAAAAGGATCTTGCCTTTGCTAGGTAAAAAGTTCTACGATGTGAGTCCATCACATGTTGTTGGAATGACCGATTATGTGAGGGTCCGGCTCGTACACGGTTACGTTCAGTTTGGAATTCTGAGCACTGAGTTTGGACTAGGTTCTAAAAGCATGAAATGGTAAGAATGATGGTCTTTGGGTGGTGGAGTATTGGTTGAAATTTTTCCTTTTGCTTATTTGTAATTTTTCTTTGACCTACAACAAATTTATTCTACGGCTATATGAGTAAAGGAAAAAAAAAATGTATTGCTTTACTGTATTTGTAGCAATGGCTGGGAGCTCGATCATTAATTCCACTCAAACAAACAAACACTCGCAGGGAACATGCACGTTTCCAGGCGTTATTCTAAAGCAGGAAATTTGCTCTTGTTCCCAGGACCCCACAGAGGAGAACGAGGCAGGGGACACTTCGGGCGGGCCTTCTGGTCAACCGACTGGACTCTGTCTTAATCCATTTTGTACAAATTAGCTTCGTTGAGAACCCTTTGTTTCAGTTTCAGGCAATGGCATCGTGACATGTAGAAAACTAAGCTCTAGGATTGCTGAAGGGCAGAAAACAGCGTTTGGGGGTGACACAGGGTCTTCCTCCCCTTCTTTCACCCCAAGATGGCCCTAGGAGGTGTCTTGCATGAGTGAGAAAATCTCTTCCAGTACTGAGCCGGCGAGTTGCATCCCCCGCACGCTGCAGCCGTGAGCCTGGCTGGGACAACGCAGAAGTACGAGCACCAAGAGAAATGAGCTCTTCCTGCCTGCCACCCACGTCCTGTGCAGGCAGCGGCCCTTTCTCCCCCTGCGAGGCTCGGCCCTCCTCCGTCCGGTGGCAAGATGGGGCGGGAGCAGGAAGCAACGCTGTAGCATTGCTGGGCGATAAAACAAGATGCGATTTTTCGAAAAGCCATTTAGATTAACGGTGAGCGAAGAATGGGAAGGAAGGGAAAGGAAACAGTTGTGTTCTAAGACTTTGAAATAAGCTGGCCCCAAATCCCTTATGACAGGGAGAAATATGTGTCTGATGAGACCAGTGGTACTAGACTAAACTCAGCGATAGCCATGATTTAGGAGCTGGAGTTACAAAGTTTTTAGTTCTGTGTGTAAATTGTCACACCCCCACATCCAGGGGATCTGAACGAGAAGAGATACACTAACTCGTCTGAGTCAGCCTTCAAAGGGAAGCTAATCAGAAGAGGGGCTGGGGATGGGCAGACGGCTGGTTTCATGAGTGACCTGTCAGGGCAGGAGCCTCTGAATTTAGTCTTTCCAAACAGAAAAGATTGCCTTTTGTTTTCTTTGTAGACCTATCACGCATCTGGCAATGGCCCAGAGACTCGTTTTACTCTCTTGGGTCCTGGAACCAGAAAAGGACAAAGGAAAGATGTTTCTCATGGTCACTCGGAGGAAATGGAATGAAAAGCTCATGCAGCTGTAGTAGGAAGAAAAAAAAAAATTCGAGGACTAAGAAAACGTCTATGAAGTTCGTGTTTGGGCCAGTGGTGACTTTAAAGGGGAGAGGCCTGAGAAGAGGCAATAATAAAATATTTCATAGATAGTTCGGTTTCGTTGTGTCGCGCTGACATTCTTATGGAGAGAGATTTGGGGAAGAAAGAGAAAACTTGGCAAGGTCGTGAGTCCCCAGTGGCTTTGGCAGTGCCGCTGGGAGTGAACGTGACGTGCCTGTTCACACCTGGGCCCGGAGTCGAGGGTTCGGCTCACACCCCCTGACGAGGGCCCCTTCCGCACGCCACACGCTCTGCGCCCCCAAACCGCGGAGGCTCAGGGCGCGATCGGGTGCTTCGTGAGTGCTCACGTAGCAAATCTGGTGTTTTTCCACCTATTTGAAGCAACTTTTTCTTCACATCTTTATCGGAACATGGAACATGTCGTATCCCGATGGCTCATCATTCTATAATCGGCGGTGTTTCTTTCTTGGTGGTTGATAAAACGGTGGTCCGTTTTATGATAGATGAAGTGAAATACCACAAGAATAGTGACAATAATAATACCGGCTCCGTGACGGTGATCATCGTAACGTCAGACGGGGAGACCTTGACTTGCCAGAAGGAAGGCCTTCCGGAATGCAGGCCTAAGCCTTCCTTTCTACCATGTCGCAATCCCTGTGATGACAACGACGGCTGCCTCTTTAAACCCGCCTCTAACCATGACAGCGGGGTGATAACAGCAGCAAACACTTACACGGCGTTTATACAGTGTGTGTGTGTGTGTGTGACGCATGTAACACAATGCACCCATCAAACAGGTACCATGTGCCACGTTATCCTAACTTGGCAGAAGCGGAGGCGGGGGCATAAAGACACTGCCCAGGGTGCGGCTCGCTGGTGGCAGAGTGTGGCCGCGGTGTCTTTGTCCTGCGCTGGGAGTGTGGTCGACGAGAGCTCACGGCCCAGTGTCCGCAGGCTTTGAGAGGAAGTCAGTCGCCTGTTTTTAGGAAGCAGATCTATTTCACTATCGTTTGTCATTTTCTGCTCGGCTCCTACGTGCCTCCGTATAGAACAGGCTCTTGTAGGTCGCGAAAGACATGTACACAATGCCCCCACCCAGGAGATACTGATTAAATTCAACAAAACATGGCGATGGAAACTACCATCTTTTGGACTTAATATGAGCTAAGCGTTTTGCTTATGTTTTGCGTATAATCCTCGTAGCAATCTATCGTTGTTCTCGTTTTATAGATGAAGATACCGCGTCAGGCTGAGACACGTAAAGTCATGGGGACAAAAGTCACATCGGTAGTGACAGGGACAGGGCTGTCCCCGGCGGCCCGAACTTCAGTGGTTGGTAAAGGGGAGGGTAGGAAGAGGGGACTCGGAGCTGGAACAGAGTACGAGCCCCAGTTCCGGTCCGGGGGACGGCGGGCATGGGAAAAAGCTGCAGAGACTGTGAGAAAGAGCCCAGACTAGGAGTCCCTTGCCATGTTGAGGGTGACAGTGGCCGTGACAGGAGTGAGGACGTCTTGCAGGAGGGCAGGCCCGCCCGGCTGCCACTTCAGATCGCTCAGCTTTAAAAGACCATACGTAAAAAGTCGGAACCGCTTTGGTGCCAGTAAGAGGAACTGGTAAGTCCCCAAGATGCATCCGAAGGACAATATCATAATTAATGAAATGAAGTGATGATTCAGTGAACGTGAGACAGCACGTCCATGAAGCTACAGCTGAGAGAAAAGAATTCTACTGTCGAGATTCAAAATCTGGCAAACAGTACTGAAAATTCAGCTGAGGTTTTCACCGCAGATCTGCTGCTTTTAAAAAAGGACCAAAGAACTTCAAAATAATGCCCGGGCAGTTGAAAAAGCCAGCATGTGATTTATAGCATGTGGCTGGATTTGACGCACGTGGGAGGGAGGTTCGCTTAAACCCATGAAGACAGTGATTTAGAGCGTGAAATGGAGCCACCGGCGTGGGCAGGAGAGAGAGGGGTTATTGCAAAAACAGCCTGTCTTCTCTTGCATGGGAAAAAAAAAAACAGAAGTAGAGAGGCTTGTGGTCCGTCGGTGCATCTGAACGACTACGTCACCCTAAAGGTGCAGGCCAACCCTGGGCTTTTCAAAGCCGACATGGATGTCACCTCCCTGCCCACCCCTCCTCCACCCACTCAGGACGGTGCCAATGTCCCCCGTAGTCACTGTGGGATAGGATGGCGATGGGCTGGAGCAGAGCGCTGTGAAGTCGATACGCCAGCTGGAGCGGAAAGTCCAAAAAACATAAATTTCTTGGAAAAAGACCCTGTGTCTTGGCAATGATGACAGTGAGTGAGAATACTTCGGAATCTCAACCCAGAACAAAGTAGCGGGATTTTTTTTTCTCCTTCTCCAAACTCCTCCACAGTGTGTTTTACTCTAGGTGTTTATCTCTGACTCTCGGTAGCGGGAAAGTTTTCATAACGGTTCTTCCCAGACGGCTTAGAAGGATTCTATGCTGTAAAACAGCATCAGGCTTTGGCGTACAGTATTTATGGAAACTTTAAACTTTTTTGTTTCTCACTCGGCAGAGTTTTCTTTTGAAGAGAGAATGTCGTAAATGTATTTCCACGACATGCTCTAGAAAGCGAAAAACACAGTAAACCTAGAATCTACTCCCGTTTGCAGTTTAAACACGTCCGTTTTCGAGCGTACAAGCGGCGTAGCGAGCCAGCCCGTCCTCAGATCTCCTGCACCGAGGGCCTCACGGAGGGGAAGAGGGAGGCAAATGGCCGGGGAAAACTTCTGGCAGGCTGCTCACCGAGCCCCTCGCAGGGCGTGCAGTACGGAAGCTGAATAATTCCACTTAGTTTATATTAAATAGAAAGGGTCTTTCCCCTACAGAAGTTAGCAGTTCCTCATCAAAAGTCCTCAAGTGACCCGCTGTGACCTGGAGTTGGGCAGCCGGACAGAGCGGAAGACGCGCTGTGCGCTTTTTTCGGGGCAGGGGTTCTCTGTGTGGCCTCCGTGTACTTCCGCACCCTCTCACTTGACCTTGGAACGCTGGTGGGGACCGGCCGCGGAGATGACTTAGGCGCAGGAACACCTGTTAGAGTTAAAGGCCTGGGTGCTAGTCACAGCTCTGCCGCTTAACAGCCTGGGCTTGGACGACCTTCGCCTCTGGGCCTAGGTTCGTATTTTATTTTATTTTATTTATTTATTTTATTATTTCATTTTATTTTACTTATCATTTATTTATTTATTTTAATTAATTAATTAATTAATTTATTTATTTTATTCTATTTATTTTATTTTATTTTATTTATTTATTTTATTTATTTCATTTTATTTATTTTATTTATTTTATTTTATTTTATTTTATTTTATGTATTTTATTTAATTTATTTAATTTATTTTATTTTATTTATTTTATTTTATTTATTTTATTTTATTTATTTTATTTTATCTTATTTTATTTATTTATTTATTTATTTATTTATTTATTTTATCTTATTTTATCTTATTTTATCTTATTTTATTTTATTAACTCGCTTATTCGAGCTATATTTATTGCGTACCTACTGTTGTGCTAGGCCCTAGGTCAGGTGCTGTGAGTACAAAATTGAACACTGCACGCACAGACTCTGCCCCCATGAAGCTTTAGCCCATGGAGGAGAAGAGACATTAAACAACAACGAACAACTGCATTAAAATTAGTTCATTACGGTTCTGATGAGTGTTAAGAAGGAACAGTGGACTAGATTGACAGCTCCTAACGGAGGTTCTCATCTTGCTTTTGTGGGTCCCGAATGATAAGGAGTGGTCCTGGCACACAGGAGGCTCAGTGGATGGTGGCAGTAGATGGAAACACGCCTTTGGCTAAGTGAGAAATTGGCCAAAAAAAAAAAAAAGTCAGGATCACAGTTCTCTGATTCCTCTTTTAGACCTCTTGCCTATCAGACAGCTGACAGCGAGAAAAGGAAGGATTTCACACGCCACATGCTTTATCTTGCGGAGGGAGGAAAAATATTTCAAAGACTCCACTTCAGTATGTTTCTTGGTATACATAGACCTTAAAGAGTCACGTAAATTAATTTATTTTTTCTTTTCACACTGCTTTTGTTTCTCACTTAAAACTTAAGTCCTTGGACTGTATGTTATTTATTTGTTTGTTTGTTTGTTTATTTATTTTAAGAAAGAGGCAACAATTCAAGTGCCATTGGGTAAGGGCCTTAACCGAAATGAACTTAATTCCATTTCGTACACAGTTTGATGTGGAAAAAATAATAAAAGGAACCTGGTCTGATCACCGAATGGAGCCTTGTTCTGATGCCACCGTCTACCCAGTGACTGTCCTCTCTAAGGCAAAGTGAAAATGCAGCGTCACAGCGCCCCGGCCCTGAAGCCGCCCCACGACCTCAGAATCCATGAGGGAAAAGGTCGCTTTGCGTGCATATCAGTCATCGAGACGTTTAGGGTGTCCCCATGCCCTTAAGATCAGGAAGCCGAAACAGAACACAGGAGGACGTTACTGCCTCAGGGAGACGTTATTAGTCAGAAGGAAAGCAGAGAGACAGTCGGCTGACTCACCCCGGCGGGCTGGGCGTCAGGGGACAGTGGCGCTCTGAGGGGCGATGGCGCATGGAGAGGGGGAGGGGAAGGAAGAGAAGCATAGACAGGGGCGGGGAAGACGCTGGAAGAAAACTTTCAGAGCGCCTCTTCCATACTAATTTAGAGTGGCTGACGATGCTTCTGTAGACATTTCGATGCAAATACAATCTCTGGGCCTGTCGCCCAGCTCCCGCGCGTGCCGTCCTCCGTGTGCTCCTCCGGCTCCTCCACGCCGCTTCTTCGCCCGGCTCCCTCCTGGCAAGGCTTTCTCCCGCTCTGTTGCCAAGGGTGACGGCTCTTCTGCAGGCACCAGCTGTACGGACTCTGTCCCGCTGCCCGTTATCGTGCAGGTGGGACCCCTCGGGCTCTGCAGTTTTCGCAGAGGACAGCGGGGACCTGAGGGGCCGGATGGCGTGACAGCCCTGGGCGGTGAGCCGAGCGGTTCGGCTTCCCTGGGGTCTTCGATGCCTCCAGGTATGTGACCGAGGGATCCAAGTGGCCACTGTGACTTCAGTGAGCATCTTCTCGTGACTCCGCCCTCACGCCCTCACACCTGCACATGAAACCAAACGGCTGCGCTTCCAGGTCGCCGGCCCCACCCGAATGCTTGTTATTTTGCGGAGCGTCATAAAGGACTAGAAGAGGAAATAGTCCCTATTCCCGACGATGTGTCGTATTCCGAGGGAGAAGTCGTCTCACCTATGTCTGCCTTTGCCACCTTCTTAGAGGCTTGGGGAGGAGGCTGGTTGTACGTTGATCCACATAAATTACATTGTAAACCCTGAGAGTTGACAGGATGATAACGAAGCAAATATGTCTGTGAACTGGTCTCCGGGCAACAGCTTGGTAGAAATGTGAGACTATAACGCGTGATCACGGAAAGGTCAGGTCGAAGGCCGTTTAAATGAGGTCAATAGTAAAATTTTTATTCACTCACGAATTATTTAAGGCAACTTCCAAAGTGAGGATGTGCCTTACAAAGAACTTCATATTCTCTTTCCGGGCTATTAAATATCGTAGCTGGGTTTTTTTTTTGAAGTATTATTTGTAAACAATTTTCACAAAAAAATATTCGGTAATTATTAAACTCTAACAACAAACCAATCATTTAGGAGGAAAAAAAAAAAAGTGAGCATTAAAATTGGTAATTTTCACTCCGGAAACTGTGAGTCCAGGCGCTGACAGAACGTGGCTTTTGAAACACTGACAAGAACGTATCAGGCGTCTGATGTGTTGCTCTTGCGTGGCTCACGTGCCTGATGGTGGGATGAGGGATCGGATTCATCCTGTCTAGGTGTGAAGATGAAAGCCCCCGACCAGCATCACAGGAGCTGCCCCGCGGGCTGTGCAGGCGGACAGCCCACGCCGTAGGGAACAGGTGCGCCGGGGACGTGTCAGTAGACGGCCAGCCAGCGTCACAGCGCGGTGAGACACAGTGGCCGCTGCACCCTTCCTGCTGGGCCGCGGACGGGATGAGGCTTAAATGCGACTGCGAAGGGAGACGACCCCACACAGCGAAGGGCTGAAGAAAAGCCGTCTTTTCGTAGGCTAGTGAGAGACAGGCAGGCATTTTTTGTGGCTAAACAACAAAGCGCTTTCCATCTACATCATGGCACAAACTGCCATGGTGAAGAACGTGTTAGTCTTCGGAAGTCTGCACATCCGAGCCTGGCTGCTCTGCTCCTAAACTCACAGTTGTCCACGAGAAACTGTGGGGGAGGGGTGCCACAGGTTCGGGGGACCCTGTGACAGGAGACTAAATTTCATTAATGACACCCTGCGAGGAGCCAGGCAGCCACAGGACAACCCCCACCATTTAGCACAGAAAACGTCCGACGGACCACCCCACATCTGCCACATCTGCCACCAAATAAGCCATCAGGTGGACACTGGGCTGCAGGAGGGGTTGGGGTCAGGCCGGTGGTGGCCCCTCGGAGGGTTCACAGCCCATTCACCGCCTCACGGACAGGCAGCAGGAAGCACATTTTCAAACCAAATTCCCCTCTTCTCTGCAAACAAATACTGCATCATGCAGTTGTCACTATGGTCCTTACACACATGGGATCCAGGAAAACGAGCCCTCAGAAATATCGGTGGAAGAGGCGGATGAACGGAATAGTAGGTAGGTTTGGTAACACTTGGGAGGTGGGACCTTCGCTCAGGTAGGGCCAGGTGACCCGATGGGCTCCCGCCTCCCCCTCCCCTTCCTCTGAGTGTTAGGATGATTCAGTCATTTGTTAAGCTGTCGGCGTCTAGGCCATTCACACTTTCTCACGGAAAAGTTCTTAAGCAGTTACTAGTAACATCTGCTATAGTTTTCATTTCCTCTCTTAGCTTTTTTATTCTTCCCGGCATAACTTTACATATTGAGTCAAATGTGTTTTCCCTATCAAGATCTTCCAGAACCAATAAAGCTTTATAGATAAACCCATTCTGAACACAGCAAAATCCAGAGTCTCAAGGCTTCCAGAATGACAATAACTTTACCATTCCTCCCTTCTTTACCTGGCGGCGGTCCCGTGGTTGAATTAATCAATCAATAAACACCTATTGAATACCAAATGGCCCCCAAATTGTGTGGGGTGTTACAACAAGCAGATAGCGTAGTTCTTGCCCTTAAGGTATTTATAGTCGGAAGCGCTTAAATTATTAGACGTAAAAATAGCAAAGAGCAGTTAAATATTGAACAGTTGGGAATGGGCGAAAATCGCCATAGAAACTCAAGGCGAGCCATTCCTGCGGACAGAACCCAGAGGAAGGAGTTTCCGTGCAGGAGGCAGGACCCGAGCTGGACCTCGAGGGGCGGGCAGGAGCGAGATGGAGGGTCTTCCAGGCGGGCTGGCCACGCAGGACCACAGGTGCAAAAGCTGGAAGCAAATGATGCTGTGCTTCTTACAGCCCGAGTTAGAAGCCAGGGAGGGCGGGACAGCCAGTCACAGCCCGTGAGGTCTGGGCTAATATGGCTTGCGGAGAAGTGTTGTCTCAGGACAGTGATAGGTGGCACCTCTGTCTGGGAACCGATCTGAGTGAGTCTCCACGTGTTGTGCCTGTGACAGGTGTGCTGAGGACACCTGGCATGGGAGAGTAGCCGAGCTCCCGGTGCTCTGAAGCTGGTTAGGAACGAGAGTCTTGGTTAGGCGTCAGGTAACGTTTGCTTATTTAGTCTAACTACCGAAATCCTCTGAGGGCTCAGGGTCCAGAAGGATCCGGGTTCGAGGCCCGTTGCTGTGACTTCGGGGAAGTTATCTTTCTGAGGCCCATCTCTCAGAGAGGGAGAAGAACTTGGCCTCGCTCCACCATCAGGAGGATGAAATAAAAGATACAGGCAAAATACACAGCAACACACCAGGCATCTGTTTTTCCTTTTTCTTCTTTCTCTCTGTTCAATCATAAGTCGCCATATCCAAGAAGACCACCTGACTCACGTTGTGACACGTTTTGGAGTAACGGGGAGCGTTACTAAAACGCAGTGGGGTACAGTAGTCAGATGAGACAGACTCCGACTGTATTACTTGATGAAAAGAGAAAAAAAAAAAAGAAATGAGAACAATTTTTTTAAAAAAGCCTATAAACCACTGAATAAAAGCCTCGCATCACAAGAGGCGTTCTGTGGGTTTCTCCACGTTTACCTCAAAGTCAGATTCTCGCTGCAGAGTGTCTGACAGCTGTCACTAGAAGCAGTGACATTGTACTAAATGCAAACTGCCACTCCCGCTCTCAAGGAAATGCTACCTGGTCACCTTCTCTCTTCTCAGGCTTCCTGGCTGAGGCATTCTGGCCGTTCTGGGCAATTAGGGAGACCTGTAAGCGGGGCTTAAAAGGACCAGGTGTGTGTGCATCCAGGTTCAGTTTGGGGATGCGACTGAACTCACGTGAAGGCCCTTGCTGAGAGGGGGCTCCGGGGGCCACTGTGACGTCACGTGATGTGGCAACGCGGGGGAACAGTCGAACTTGTCACTGAGACCTCTTGAGATTTCATCGCTGGTTTGTTTTTTATGCTTTGAATTCCTTCACTAGAAGGAGGACCACAGCTGCTGTGACGCTGCCGCTGACACATTGCCGCCCTGTTCGGAGGTGACGTGAGCCTTCATGTTTGGGAGCGTTTACTGTTGAGCTTATAAACTTAGCACTTAACTCGATTCCGTGCTTGCCAAGCAGCCCGAACAGGGAAGGTCAGCCCAGGAAGCCTCAGTCCTGACATAGTCATTAGCTCCGGCATGTTCGATGGGACAGCCTTGGGCAAAGTGAGTCCACAGAGGCCGAGCCCTGAGCGACTCTGGCTTCTAGGGGGAGGAGCTGACAGCGGTGGGGAGCAACCATCACGGGGACGTCTGCCCTATGTTTGCAAGGGCTGATTCAGGACACCCTGGGGTGTCCTTTCAAGTCCATGGGTGATTCTACGGAGCCCGTCCTGGCCACATTAACTGCCAGGGCCCCTGGGGAGTGGAGAGGTTTGTCCGCTTTCCTGGCTGCGTGTTTGAGACTTTTTGGTCCATTTCACCAACATAACAGGACCCTACTGTTCACCTTGGCATGGGGCAATGGGTCATTACCGAAAGCCCAGGAGGAGCATGAAGCTGGGTCCCCGAGGCTGAGAAGTCCCAGCAACTGTTGGGCCCCATGTGCCAGTCGCCCCTCTTTGCAGGGGACCGGAAAGTGTGTCCCTGAGCTTCGCTGGGGGCCTGGGTGCTACGATGGTGGCCACTGGGGCTCGTGGGTGGGGTGAGGCACTCTGGTTCCCCGGAGCCGCCCCTTGCACCTGGGTGTCTAGCGGGCACCTCGACTCCCCTCGTAATGCCTAAAGCAGAACTGGTGGCCCCTTCCTCGCCCCACAGCCTCACGTTTGTCCTTCCCTCTGTCCCTCCCCAAATGGCCACATGTGTTTGAAATATGGCAGCCCCTTACCGTTTCCTCCTCCGCTGGAGTCCAGGGCAGTCCCATGTCCCCTGGGTGACGGCCAGGTCGTCCCTGGGCCCCGCTCTGCTCCTCCCACGCCTCGTCCCTCTAGCGGCTTCTCACGGCAAGGACAGTGGGACACGTCTCTGCCACGCTTTGCAAGCCCCTTCACAGCCGGGCACCTGCCCGTGCCTCTGACTCCGCTCCTGCCCTCTGAGCCCCCAGCTGGCTTTCCTTAACCGAGCCAAGCTCGGCCCAGCATGGGGGATGCTGCGTCACCCGTCCGCCAGGCCAGACGGCCTCGGCCCCTCCCTCCCCCCACGGCTGCGGTCCGTCCGTCATCCTGCCCGTGGTCCCACCGCCCGTCAGAGGCCTGCCCCATCCGTCCCCAGCTGCCCCTCCCGTCACCCTACCTGGCCTCCTGTCTGTTCTCTCCTGAGCACTCGTGACAAACAGACATTTTATTCTGACACGTGTCCACGGCTGGACTCCGTTACCTAGGCTGCTTGGCCACGCGTGCCATGAGGGCAGGGCGTCCGTGACCCCCGGGGACGGAAATGGCATTCACTTAGTCGAAGAAGGTGAACTTCACCGAAGGGTCACGCCAGCTAGAGAATGTGCGTGAGGGGCTGCAGCCGAGTCACTTTGGGGGCCAAGACACAGAGTCCTCGGGGAGAAGGGGGCGGCAGGAAGAGGGCGAGGCAGCTTAAACCGAGAGGATGGTGTCTTCGGAGACTTCATTCATTCAAGGGGCGAGGGCACAGCAGAGGACAGCGTGGCCCGGGGCCGGGGGAAGCAAGCACGGTGCACGGACCACAGAAGAGCGGATCAGAACGTCCGTTCAGGGTCAAGTGCGTGAGGCCATCGTAGACAGTTCCTGCCCACGGCCACCCAGGCGGCTGCTCCGGCACCGTGTCCCTTAGCTATGCAGACAGGTCGCCTTCCCTGGCCTTATTTTTCCCTCCAGGCCCCCAACCTTAGGTAAGAAAAACTCCCTACCACGTAATTTTTTTTCCCAATGTGTAATTTTAATGTCACGGGTTAAAATAAAATATTCGATGGAGACTCATGTCGTTATATGTATAATAAAGCGAATATGAAACAACGAAGAAGCATAATATAAGGTCTATTTTCAATATTTATGAATATCCACAGGGAATTACACTTTAGTTTCGCCTTTTCCTCTTTGAGAACCAGGAAATCCAGTTTCTAGACCAAGATTTTCACTAAAGACACAGTTTGACAGATAATGAAAGCTAAATTTGAAAGAAAGTTTCTTTCAAATTTAGCTTTCATTATACGTAAAACAAGGGAATGATATCAAGTCTGTTCATTTCTTTTAGTTTTATATAACTAAGTCTTTTCGCTTGGCATATAAATGCTATGTGTTTATGCTCTGACTTGCACAAAAGACTTAGAAAGGTATCGCTATGAAGATATTTGATACTATTGTAATTTGGATATTTAAATACACAGGGAGAAAGATGCCATGGGATAAATAATTTTGATTGAAATAGAGGTCCACTTGGGTCTTGCTCACATTTGTTGAGCATGGGGGCGGGTGGGGTGGAGAGAGAGGGGGGGGGGTGGGAGAGGAGAAAAAAAGAGAGAGAGAGAGAGAGAGAGAGAGGAGACATGTCACATGTCTGTGCTCTGGAAAGGACATGGCTTCGAGCCGGGCTCAGCAGTACTTCGCAGGCTGACTTCTACTTCCTGGTGCCTCCGGCCCGCGGGAGAAAGTGCATTCCTCCTCCACACGGGCATTCTCGGGATCAAATGTCCCTGGGGAGTTAGCTTCCTGCCTCGCCAGGTACACACGGCACCTGTTTTCCCTCCTCATCGACACCTCACAGGACTCCTGAGAGACCTGGCTAATAAAAAAGGATCAAAGGCCCTCGCTGAGGTCACAGCTATAAAAAGGAGCGCTGGTGTGGCCTGTCTTTCTGGTATGCCTGCGAAGTCTTTGTGCCTGAAGTGACAGGTGACTCAAACGCGAGGCCTCCCTTTCCGCTGACGCGAGCCGTTTCCAGCTCCACAGTGGGCCGCTCGCCCGGAACTTTCCTTCTGGTCCTGGTGGTGGGGCTCCCCTCACGAATGCACGCTTGCCTCGCTTAAGAATCCACGCCTGCTTATTTAAAGGGGAGCACAGCACGTTCGGGTGAAAGGTCACAGAGGCAGACGAGTGGCCTGTGTCACCGGAGCACAGCAACGAGCGGGGCCTGTTCGGTTGTTTCCTTGAGTGGTGACAGCGAGAACCGAGTGCACGTGCGATGGCACGCGTGCCTGACCCAGAGTCCAACCCAGAGGGACGTGGACGGAGGGCCCGGGAGGTGGCCGTGCAGCCGGTCAGCGGGGCCGTGGAGCCGGTGGCCCCCTCGCCGTCCCAGCCGAGCGCAGCCTCTCCGACCCGCAGGCTCGGAGGCCAGGAGGGACCTCTGAGGAGACGGAGTCCCCTTCACCCAGAGAGCCAGTGCCCCCCAGACCAAGACCCTGCTCCGTCTCTTGGGGCTGCCTTCCCTCCTCACTCCCCAGAGGGGCCTGCGAACAGAGCTGTCTCGCCTGTGTGACCCGGCTATGTGACCCCAGAGCGATGGCGGGGAAGACGTGCCGTCCTTCCTTCTGAAGCCCCGGAGGGTGCAGGCCGTCCTCATGTCTGTCTTCTCGTTGGAAGTAGTTAGGAGAGAGGAGAGGCCACGTGTTTTGGGCTTCCGGACCTCTGCTGACCGTCCCGAGGACCTTCTGCTCTGCAGTTACACCTCTCGGCCTGGGAGTGGACAGAGTTCAAGTTGCTGGTCCGGAGCGTGTTTCTCTGTCTCTCGAGCTGATCGGCGATGGGCACGTGTGATGTTTTCTCTAGTTATTTTCCTGTATTTTGGGAAAGCGGAACTTGGCACACAGGAATTCGTTTTGATAATTTCTCAATTTATATCAAGAGTCGGGTTGCTGAGAGGGGTCACCGATATTACCGGACTATTGCGGTCACATTAGAGGCTCTCATGTTCCCTTCCAGTAAATTCTCATGGCATTGCTACGGGATGGGTGGCTCATTCTCCAGGAGCGCTGAATGGGTGTGGATGAGCTGCCACCCACCAAGGTGTTCGCATTGTGGGGACAGGGTCCTCCCCGGGCCGCGCCACGGGGTCACACGAACGCCGCCCTGAGTCTCGTGGCCCCAGTGAGGCCCCGCAAAGAGTCAGAAAAGAAAATCTGGCTTCTCTGAACATGGTCCGTTCGTGATACTCGGCTTCAATTTTTTATTTTTCCTTCACTCCAAGGACTGTTGTAAGTTGCCCGACGCCTCGCAGACTGGGGCAGGAAGATGCAAGCGCATCGGCAGAAGCCAGCCGGAGGTAAGAGCACTTCACTTTATAATTTTGGGTAAATCGCCTGAAAAGCGGGCGTGGAGGATGTGTCTTCGAGAACTTCATTCTCTTTCCCATTAAACGTTTAGCAGCAAAAGAAACAAATATCATTTCCCACTTGAATTTTATAAATACTTAGATAGATTCCGATTTGGTACTAAAGATGATAAAGATGATCTTGGCCCTTTTGTCTTCAAACTGAAAGACGACTTTTTTCTTGGAGTTGGCCTTCGAGTTCACACAGAATGCCATGTTTACAGTGGAAGCAACGCAGGGAAGCGAACTTTCAGGAAAGGTTTGGCTCCACGTCTTCTCTACCTCCTCTCTATTTTAAAAGTACTCCATGTATCATTTGGGAAGAGATTTTTACCTTTAGGTTCAAGTTCAAGATATTGCTGGTAAACATAGAAGGAGTAATAAACGTGCTCGAAGCAACAACCATCTCAGCTGATATGGAAAGGTGAGTCCTGCTAAAACATTTTCAAGATGTTTCTCTGAGGACTTCAAGACCTCGACTTGTCAAATGTTTCATCTAAAGAATTTTCCTTCCACAGTAAATGAAGGTGGAGATGCTATTAATAAATTTCGCCTAGGAACAGTCGTAGGCAGCAATGCGAAGTTACGTTCTGGAGAATGCCTGGCTTGGATGTGCAGGCTACAGCTCACCAGGGATTGAGCCTAAACACTCATTTCTAAGTAGTTTGTGTTGAACTCAAAATCTTGACGTGAATTCGTGAAGTTCACAGCCCACGTGAGTCTAATTAAGTTGTATCGAACTTGAGGCATTGTTAATGGTGTTATTCCAATAACGCTGTTCTACAGTTTACAATATCTGTTTCTCTTTCTACATTCCACAGGGGGAGGAGCTGTTAGGGTAGGTACCGCTGGGTATCAGTGACTCTTCATTTCTGTATGCGGCGTACTTCCACGTGGTTGGGGCTGGGGGGCCGGGGGTGGCCTTTAGGGTCATCACGGTGCATTGGGCGGCAGGACAGCAGTCTCTCTGAAGGCCCTGAATCTGGATTCCCCACACCATAATGTATAAGGATGTACAAGTCAGGGATTGTTTGTGCATGGCCTGAGGAAGGCGGACATTATTAGGTGGATAAAAAGTTGTTATTAGTCCATTTCATATGATACTATAGTCAACACTAGGGAGTCATAATGTCTAGTCGAACTTGTATTAAAGTTAATTAAAAATTCAGAATGGAATATTTTAAAATTAAATGTATTCACAAGCAGTGAGGTGGCTGTGACAACAGCTCAAGCAGCCATCGAAGCCACTTTTCGTCTTCAGTGTATTCGTCACGCTGGATGAGCATCTGTTACGGGCTGTGAGGCCCTTCCGAACGTGGGAAGTCCAATAGGGTGCCCCATATAACCTGGTACTCTGAAGGGATTCAAGGAAAATCAATCGATCACCTCAAACACCGGAGTGGAGTTAAAGGCGGATAATCCTCCTGGAGGGTTCATAACTACATGCCAGGTCTCACATGCTGGAAAATCCGCCGCCGAGCATTTAGCATGTGGGGGTCCTCAACTGGCAGTGACCCCCAGACATTTAGGAGCTGTACTGAATTAAGCTCAGCTTCCTTTCAAATCTCACTAAGTTTCCACTTATAAAGCTCCGAGGATTGGGTAATGTAAAAAAGTAAAAAATAAAAAAAAAAAAGATCATGACGTGAGGAAAACATGAACCATAAGTAAGAGCTGGCAAAAAAAAAAAAAAAAAAAAAATCAGATAGTAGAATCAAACTCAAAAATGTTTCATACATTGGAATGGTCAGAAATGGAACTTAAAATATATGCTAATTATATTTTAAGAAATCAAGGAGAGGCTTAAGATATGAGTTAAGAGAAAGCAGATTTAGAAATAACCAAATAGAACTTTAGAAATAAAAATAATTAAAAGCTACATGAATGGCTTTAATAGAAAATGAGACAAAGCCAGAGAGAGAGTGTTAAAGAACAGGAAGATATCAGTGAAATTATCCAGAATTTGGCCCTGAAATATAAAGAAAAAGAAACTATCAAAGAAACGTTAGGCGTCATGGAGGGTAGCATGAACACGTGTATAATCGGAGCCCCACAAGGAAAAGGAAGAAAGAATGGAGCTCGGAAATGTCCCAAACTAATAGAAAGTCACCAGTCCAGAGTCAAGAAAACCAAAGAACCAAGAAGGATGGATTGAAAAATAAATCTTCATCTAGATACCACAGATGAAAAATCTTAAAAGCCGTCAGAGAGAAAGGACAGATTACATTTCGAGATTACTTTCAAAATGCCAGTTGTAACTAGGCAAGCGAGAAGACAGTGCGATGATATCAAAAACATATGGCAGGAAATAATCGTCAACCTAAAGTTCTTTATCAATAAAAATATTTTTCAAGAATGAGATTAAAACTCAAAAAGTGAGAGAACGTGTCAGTGCCTGCGGCAAACATTTTAGGCAGAAGGAAGGCTATCACGATGGGAGAGAACGAGAAAAAAAAGAGCAGAAGAAGTGGTAAACTTCTAAGTAAATTTAAACAAACACGGACTGCATAAAACAACATTAATAATGTAGTTTTGAAGAGTGTTTTAAAGTTTCCTGTGCTATTTAGGAGGACATCGATCTATTGCTAAACTCTGGAATTTAATCAGTTGAGATCTTCCTGTTAGAATTACTAGGATAACCACCAAGTGGATAAAAGCAGAGTACATAACTTCCAAACTAGGAAGCGGGCAGAAGTGGACACCTTAAAAAAATCGATCAATTCTAAAGAAGACAACGATGAAAGAAAAAAAAAAAACGCAGATCAGGAGAAAACACGTGCGAAGCCAATGTTTGACAGCAGAAACAAATTCTCATACGTCAGCAGTTATGACGCACACGTGGTCTAAACGCTTGATCGAGAGTCGGTGGTTATCAGACTGCGTTAAAAGTCAAACTTCACATTTGTTAGGGGCAACCGAAACGCATAACGGCTGAGAAGGTTTTAACGTAATAGGACGAAAAGAGATACATGAATTTAAGGCCAATGCCAACCAGAAGAAAGCTGTTTAGACGCTACGGCAAAAGCATGAATAGAGCTAAAATCACAACATATGATAAATTTCCCAGGCAGTTAGGACAACTATAAACTGGTTTGCATATTAAAACACAGCCCCGGATTATGTAAAGCCAAAACTGACAGAATTATAAATTGAGATAAATGAGCCCACCATCGAACTGGGAGATTATTAACTCATCTCTCTCATGGATTGGATCGTGTCAAGCAAAGTCAGTAATAGAAAGATACCGACAACACAATCAGAACACTTGATCCAGGATCTATCGTTAGAACACCACACCCATTAACTGCATTAATTACAAACACACGCAAAGGCGTTTTGAAAAAAAGCTTGCATTTAAAAATATTGATAGTTTATAGATTTGGACGATAATATAGACCATGTTCTTTAACTGCAGTGGTCCTGAAAAATGTTATTATCCATTGTCAGGTACAAAACATTGTTGCTGAAATACGATCTTAGGAAGATCCAATGCCAGTTTTGAAGGTCGGCCCTTTGTTGACTTCTCATCGGTCCTGTCAAAAGTTTTACATGAAATGAGTATTGCTAAAATTACACTACTGGATTAAATAAACATATCGCAAAGGACGAGAGCATACACAATTCTCTTTTTTCAGTAGTTTTTACCAAATTATGCAAATCGTGTCCGTATGTGTTTGTAGGCCTTTTACTTAGTAATATCAGAATAAATAAATGAATCTCTTGATTATGGCCACCTTGAAAGCTATTTTAAAAAGATTTGCTTGGTGTGTGCATATGTAGTATTTTCCCTTCATATACTTATATTGAAGAAAAAAAAAAACAGAGCAATTTTATATTGTGAAGGTGTATGACTGTCACTTAAATCCCAACAAATGGATGGGGAAAACCACGTATTAACTTTTTCTCAACCACAAATTAAAAAGTCCTGATGTAGGCATGCCAGGTAGGGTTCCTCTCTTTGGAGAAGAATTAATTATAATGAAAGGAGAAGTTAGCGAAATGTAGTAACATCTGGAGCAGAAGTGGTTTTTAGTTCACAGAATTTTTGTTTTTTTCCAAGACTTTGCAGTTTGGTAACTTCTTAGGTAGAAAAAGGTTTTATTTGGGAAAAAAAAAATGTATGTGGTCTAGTTAGCCTAATCGTGAAAGTGAAATCCACAGAATAAGTTCTCAAAAGGTCACATGAATTTGTAGCACTTAACTGGAGCATCACGTCGTTCATGTGATATACGAGTGATAATTCCCAATTGACAAATGCAGGAACCGAGAAACTGAAGTTCAATGTCTCGCCCCAAGTCAAGCAATGGCAACATATTATGCCGAAAAGTTTATTTGTTTCCCCATTTTTGACATAGGTCTGTGGCCATGTGACATATCTCCTTGTGCCCAGCAAGTCACACCCACCTTTGGCAAGGATAGCGAAGATGGGTATAATTTTGAGTTTAATTTTAGGCTCTCCGTGCTAAATTCTCTATTTAAACCCTAAGTCTGCCCGTCTGACTCTGATGTGTCATGACTCACACCTTGTCCCTACTGCATGTGGTTTCCTGTCATCCTCTTACCTTTTGAACGAATCAAATCTGAAGTAACCCCTGTTTGGGTGAAAAACACTGTGGCCATGTGTCAAGGGTGGCTGTCCCCCGTGGGAGGAGCCTTCTCTAGGAGCTCAGTGGGCAGCTGCCCAGGCCTGGGCGCTCGTCCTCCATGTCTGCCCATCCTAGAGGCCACGCAGCCCAACAGGGCAGAGGCAGCGTGAGGCTGCTGGAAATAACCAGCCGCAGAGGATGTCCTCCGAAAGCCAGCCTGGCCATTACCCACTGAGCTAGCTGGCCGCTTCTTCTGTAAAGTGCTGATGAAAGCGAGTGTCACGTGGAGTCGTGCCAAGTCCTGAGACAATGCGCCCCCCCTGCCCACAGGTGCCTCGGCGCCCGGCAGGTGCTGGCTGCCCCCAGCAGCCCCCTGCGCCCTCCCAGAGCTCCCCACGAGGCCCTTCCATGCGACGTGCCCCTTGGGGACTGTGTCCAGGCTTCCGTGCTTGCCTGTGCTACGTGCGTAGGAGGCCTGTCCCCACGGTGCAGGCAAAGGAGCCCTGCCATCCGTCCGGCCACTTGACGGGCCCCTCCGGCCGGTGCCCACGTGCAGGCAGTCCCGAATCAGGAGGCGGCGGGCAGCCCCGGGGCCACAGCGGAGAGGGGAGGGGGCGGGGGCCCCGAACGCGCGGTGGGCACGCGGGCGACGGCGACCGATGCTGGCCGCGGAGCGGGGCGCCCCGGGAGGGGCGGGCGGGGTGTCGTGGGGTGTCCGGGGCCGTGAAGTAGGGCACCCCGATAGGAGCGGGCGGGGTGTCCATGGCCTGGAGCGGGTCCCAGGCAGGGGGGGTGGGAGTCCAGGGCGGAGCTGGGAATCAGGGCGGGCGGCAGGTGTCAGGCCTGGAGCGGGGTCGGGGCGGGCAGGGAGTCGGGGGCCGCGGAGCGGGTCCCCCCGGCAGGGGCGGGCGGGGCGTGCGGGGCGGCGCGGCGGGGCCCCGCGTCGCAGGCGGGCCAGGTGCGGTGGCCGGCGTCCCTGTCCCCCGCCCACTTCCTGGTCGTCGGCGGCGGCGGCGCAGGAACTGGGCGGCGGGCGGGCCCGGGGGCGGCCGCTGCTGTCACAGAGGCCGCGGGGGCGGGCGCGCGCGACATGGGGCCGCCGCCGCTCTGAGCCGCCAGCTTCCCGGCGCGACCCTCGCAGCGCGGGGCGGGCGACATGTCAGCATGGACTGCAGGACGCGGTGAGTGCGGCGCGCTAGGCCGCAGGCCCTTCGTCCCCGCCCGGCCCGGTCGCCGCTCGCCGTGTCGCCGGCGCCCCCGAGGCGGGCCGCCCGCACGCTGGCGGCGGCACCCGGCGGGGCGCGGGGCGCGGGGCGCGGGGGGCGACTTCAGCGGCAGCCTGCGGGTTTCGGGGGGCGGGGGGGGCCCTGCTCCTCGCGGCGTGCTTCCCCGCCGCCGAGTCCGCGCCCGAGCTTGCCGGCCGGGCCCCCTGGGGTGGCATCTTCAGGAGCCGCTGCGGGCTCCAGCCGCGGGCCGTGGTCCCCGGGACCTTCACGGGGTCAAAGGCGGCTCGCATCGGAGCGGGGATCGTGTTTTGAGTTTTCTGTTTTGCTCCTGAAACTCACTCGGCGAAGAAATCCTTCTTCCTTCCTTTACCCCATTTCTCACCCCCCCATCTCGCCA